>NC_091821.1:265682051-265990593 GCF_038994185.2 Dermacentor albipictus
CGCGCTGTGCGATCGTGACCTCGGATTGCGGCGCGGCGACACTTGAGGCGGACAAGTATATATATATATTATTGGGAGACACGTACCGGATGCGAGAACGCGACATTCGGCGGCACGGTGTCGAAGAAAAAAAAAGTTCAGTAAGCAAGAAGAACAACGACATAAATGAAGAGCAAAATGTGCCAAGGAGAGTGAAGAGGCACGAATGAGGCGATGAAAGCGTATCGCGAAGAAAAATTACGAGCTTTCTCTTTTTCTTTAACAACACGGCTCGTCTTCTTTCCCGAACGCGTGTACTACCCGGAAAAAGCATAGAGATCTTGCGCACAGAATACGACAGTTCTTACGAATCGGATCATCGCTGTTATTTCTAATAGAATAGAATTTATTGATAGGAAAGACAAAGAGGTCGACCTGAGCTGGTGCGCTCTAGCCTGCTACTCTGCACTGGGGAAGAGGGAAAGGGAATGAAAGTATTGGGATGGATGACGATGATAAGAGAAGTGGTGAGTGCTTATGTACATGAGACAGTTGTCTCGCTAGAGCCGCTCGTCGAGCTTGGTGTCGATCCTGCAGAAACTTCAGCAATACTTTTGTTGCACGCATTGAAATTGCAGTGCCAGGCCATGGGCCGAGGATAGCTTCCTCCGACAGTGGATGCTTGCCAACGCTGGCTAGGAAACTGTCTTACGTCCTTCGCTCCAGCACGCTGTTATTTCAATGTCCGCTACGAGCAGTCCGTCGACAACTGGGGACAATGTCGTAGGAACTACGGGAGCAGAAAGGAAACAGTCTGCACATGCGTTCGAGCAATCACCACAATGCATTTATAAATTGCAGCAAGTGCACAAAGCAAGTTTCTTCATCTGGCGGCGAACTCAATTCTGTAATACCGGTGCCACGCCCGTGAGAGAAGGGGAAACCATTGGATCAGTTCTTTTGTTACAGCTGCACGAAGCCGCGTAATGCGGAAGGTGTCAGCTCGATTCTCACCTGCAGCAAGTAGACTTTTCGACCCCTTTCATCTCTGTTTTCATTGTTCTGTCTACATTTCATTTAAACATAACAATACTTTCCCCTTTAATCACCTGAGTTCATGCGGTGTGACACGTGCAGCTTACAATGACCACTTCCAAGAATGTTAAGGTTCGGTAAGAGCCATAGCCGCTTTCTCGTGTGACTTAAATGTCACTGAGTTGTTCTCTGGGCTTGTCATTGATTTCGTTTAGCAGTATAGGAGGGTTGCATGGGGAGGAAGGGGAAATGAAGAGAGAAAACACCATGTCTAGGACAACGACCGCGTTTAACGGCCCCAAACGGTACACGTGTGACAACGCTTTAACTCGAGCACAAAAATAAAGACAAGAAGCCTGCGGCGGCGTCGCAGCACTAAAGGCCAGAATACATGGAGCGAATATGCGACGAATAGTCGGCGTTCGACGCCCGGCGGCGTACGCGCGACGCGCGGCGGCGGAGAAATCGTCGTTCGCCGCCGATCCAGCTGGCGCAGAAAAGTTCGTCGGGCGTCGGCGATATCGGAAGCGGCAAACGAGCGGCGCCCCAAAGCGAGCCAATCAGGTCTCACTATCCGCCCCGACTTCCGACCTGGCTTCCCCGCTTGTTCGTGTATCCCGATCCCGCTCTATCGTTCACGCTGGTCTCCCGCTTTTCGTGTTCCTGGTATCCAAAGAGGCGCGGCTGGAATTTAACGACAAATTAATTTCGGCTGTTCAGAAGCGTGCCATACTGTGGGACATTTCTAAACAAAATTTTACGTGTTTTTAGAGTGTTCCGCAATTCTAAAGCAATAATAGTTGTCGTTAAAGTTTTTTTTTTTTTTTAATGTGTTTCACTACAGCGCTTTTGCCTCGTCTAGCCACGCTGATAACAACGCAGCGGCTCACCGGCGGCGGCCGCCGTGTCTTCGCTCCATGTAGCGCAGCCCGACGAACATACGGTGTCGCGCCGCGGCTGATTTTCTGCCGCCCGAACTTCGTCGTGAAAGTTCGCTCCATGTATTCTGGCCTTAACGCGTAGTCCCTTTTCAATGCGATACTGTGGGCGCCCCTATGATTGATCACGTGGTGACACGTCCATGCATTGCCTCGGCTGCCTCCGTTGCGTGTGCATGACACCGGCGCGGCTCTGCAAACCTCTGTTTCGGGAGATATCGTAGGCGGTGACTGGGTGGACGACACGAAGCTTTGCCAACAGCTTCAGAGGACATTGCAAGCGCTTTCGAAGCTCATTACGCCTTGTCCAAACGGTGCGAGCAGCGTAGACGGTGCTTGTATACTAGAATAGGGCATTGAAATGTATTCCACGCTGTCCAAACTTTCCGCTTATTAATTTAATCAGGATCATTTCTAAGGGTCGTTGGTGTGGTCATTATCTGATTGTTTATTTTCTGCCTAATCGCTCGCGGGTGTGCTCAGTTTGTGATAGATTGGTTCTTGCAGCTGAAGAGACTTGGAACGTTGACGTTTTCTGCTTTGAAATAACCTGTAGCAAAGGCGTATTATCACTAGTCACTCGCTTACTCTGTGGAGCGTCACGAATCATTGAGCTTCGTACGTTCGTGTGCTGTCGGTCTAGTCAGTCACCCGCGCTTCAGCGGATTGATTCTAGAGTACGCCCATTCACTTATCCTTAATTAATACTTGGGCGATAAAGTAGGCGTGAGTGAGTGGGGGTAGATGTGTGTAGATGACGTGCCAGAAAATTACTATGCCAGGAAGCGGTGCTACTCCCTTTGTCACTACACTCTAAGAAACGTTTACACCCTTTGAGTCGTATCTCACCACACAACAATAAACGTCATCTGTCTTGTCCGCATTTCCTTTCTTTAACGCTGCGATCCCGGTACTTCCCAGTAACGAACGGCATGCGCGTTATCAGCATGACATATCATTGCCGACAGGAAAGTAGCGGGCGCGGCGTTTAAGAACACGAAAACAAGGCATATGACTGAAAACAAGGCATTATTGTTGTGCGGCATATATATACCCCAAAGGGTGTAAACATATTTTAGAGTGTATGTAAGAAGCGGTACTCCCTCTTGCCAAAGTTCCGCGGTTCAAGCCCTTTGTTCAAAGGTTTGCGATACAAGGCTGGCAGGTGAGCGATTTTTTTCATCCTCGAAAAAATCTGTTGCCCTTCGCGAAGGGCCGGACAGACAAGCAGTCCTTGTGCAGCAGCGGTCCGTGAACTTGGCCACACAGATTAATTCCGTTCCTTAAAATGCCAGTCACTATTTTTGCAGCCAACTATACTGCAGACGTCCTTGCACTACCGCTCCACATTCTGCGGCATGGATGAAGCACAGTGCGTTAGCGTAGACCCAGTTGTATTCCTACAACTGACCGCACAGAAGCAGGGCAGGTACGGTAACGGTTTCTCATTCGCCTGAGGCAACGTGCGGCGCGACGCCGGAAGCGCCATCTCGTTCTCCTGGAGTAAGCTACTCCACGAAAAGTCTTCATACGACAGTGTTCTTTTTTGTTTTTACTACGAACACTAAAAAAGCCCACGAAAGTTACCGAATCACGTCACTACAAATTAAATATATGCCCAGGAAGACCTCACTTACAAAAAAAAAAAAACCAAAGCAATCAATTCACTAATTAATCTAATTGCATTATTTAACTTCTTCGTTACAAACTTTATGGGGCATTTTTATATTGATAAGTTGAAGGGAATCACCACAAAATTCTAGTTATATGTTTCTACGTTTCAAAACGGTCATGTAAACAGAAATGTTTGGCGTCAGATTATTCGTTCAATTTGCCTAATTAGTCCAATTACACACACAGCACTGCGAAGAGAGGCTCGCACTGCGACCCACCTGTGACGTAGCAATGTGGTGTAAAACGAAGCTTGGCTATAAGCCGCGATAAAGTGGTCCATTTCGCCCCTGCTGTGCTGAAGTAACTAATATGGAATAGCGCAAACCGCCAATCGGAATGAGCTCGTAGGAAGAAGGGAAGTGCTACGCCACGCTTTTGCTTACAACGCCACGCTTTTACGTCACACAGAGTTTAGACAGAAAGTCACATTTCGAAATGCCGCCTGCGTAACCACTGAACGAATAATTTGGCGTCAATTACTTCGGTCTATATGGTCATATTGAAATGCATGAACATTGAACTAGAGTTCTGTGACTATTCTCTTCAACTTTCCTATATAAGCATGCGCCGTAAAGTTGGTAACTACGAAGTAATGCGATTAGTTGAATTAGTAAATGTATTGCTTTAGTTTTTATTGCAAATGATGTCCGCCTAGGCACATATGTAATCTGTAGCGATGTAATTCGAGCATGTTCTTTAGACTGAAATAAAATTGTTCGAAGTTAAAAAAAAAAAAAAACGTCATCGCCGCCGTTCGAAGATCTCGCGCACTTCAGCAGCCTACCTTAAAGGGTCCCTCACCAGGCCACATAGCAAATTGCGGTTATACGCTGGAAGTTGTCGCGTGTCCTCTAGAGAGCGTTTTGGCGTAAAAAGTCTTCAAATCGGCCCATTAATAGCTGAGATAGAAATATTTGAGTGCCGCGATCCCATGATTTCAGGAGGCGAGCTTCACCACAAACATATACGCTCTCTCCACTTGCCGCGTCTAGCCTCCGCAAGCGAAATTCCTTCCCTGCGTTCTCCAATATCGGTCCTCGAGGACAGAGTACTCTATATATATATATATACTCGAGGATCGCGTGACGCATACGTCACGGGCCAACACCATCATTTCTTTTTTTTTTTTCACCTTGCTTTTTAGCGGCGCGGTGCACTTCCGCTGACGGTGTTGCGCACGAGCGGTTGCGATTGTCTCGTTTCGCGCAGCGCACATTATTGTGAGCTGTGCACCAGGACACCTGACTAGCGGTGTAAGTCAGTGCTACACAAATACTGAGGCAGACACAAGCGGATCGCAGAGCATGACCACGCGCTGGAACACGGTAGAAGATGACATAGTTTCGGCGTCTGCGCGCGTGACTGCACGACGGTGGGGACATGCAGACGAAACGGAAGTACACCTCCCTTGCTGCGGTGCAAAGTAAAGTAAAAACATGCAGACATTCGGTTTGTCTGTTTCATTATTTTTCTAAGCTTTAATTCGTCTATTCTAGCAACCTATTACACAAATAACAGATGCTGCCTTGAATAATTCTCGAAGTCACGTGTGACTACGAGCGACGACACAGCGCGAACACGTGTACGTAGGTGCACTAGCGCGTATACGTCATCCTCCGGCTTGGAGCGCGGCGGCCGCGAGGAGAAGGGAAAACGGCGTTCAATTTGAAATTTCATATATTTCCGCGGCGCGTAGCGATCCAATACTTTGCAGACACGATCGTTATCGCGCATTGTATGCTTTGAGCTCGTCAGCTCAAAATGGCTAGACCTGGTAAGGAGCCCTTTAAAGAATTTTGATTTCCTACAGATAACACATGCCCAAAGCCATTCGGAACGCGTCTGTACGCATTTTAGGCGGCGCGAACCCGTCAAAGAAAGCTCACAGCATAAACGATGCGCAGCTTGCAGAGTTTCCGAGTTGGTCTTGTTTGTTCATCGTTACAGGGGAAGAGTACAGAAATGTGTGTTTTTCGTTGTTCCTCACTTCGTCCTCGACAGATTCCTGTGCTGTTCCCCTGTAACAATCAACATACGGACGTGCGAAGCGCACGAAAGCAGTGCACTTGAATGAAAGCATGTCCACTGTTTGCAGCAGAAGGAGCCGCATATATGAAAGGCGGCGCAGGCACTTAGGTTTAGAGCTGTCTTGAGACAAACACGCGCGCTGTACGGCGCCCTGCAGCGGCTGGCACCGCGTGAAGAAAACGTCGCGGGTACTTGTGTGGTGAAAACATTCGTGTACTTAGATTTAGGTGCACGTTAAAGAACCCCTGGTGGTCTAAGTTATTCCGGAGCTCCCACTACGGCGTGCTTCGTACTCAAATCGTGGTTTTCGCACGTAAAGCCCCATAATATAATTTTACTTATATGGTTGAACGCTGCCCAAAGTCGCAGACGCAAGAGAAAATCGCAACGAGACGAAAAGGGTAAGGAATACCCCCCCCCCCCCGACTTTCCTGCACTGCTCCTTTCTCGATCTCCTCCTTAGGATGTCGAAATAAAACAGGCACTCTTGTAAACAAAGGGCCCGTAGCGGTCCCGAAACGTCAATATATGTTTTTTATTTCCTTTCAAACCTTAGGCTAGTGCTTGTTTCATTTCGAGAATGTATCACTTTCGCCTGGCAAGCTGCTGCTCACATTTGTTGCTCACATTCAATGCTGCAAAATGCTTTGTATTGGCGAGCAAGTAATGTTAAAAACACCCTGCAGACTTTCTCGTTTTCATAATA
This sequence comes from Dermacentor albipictus, assembly GCF_038994185.2. Lineage (NCBI taxonomy): Eukaryota > Metazoa > Arthropoda > Arachnida > Ixodida > Ixodidae > Dermacentor > Dermacentor albipictus. Next base: position 265,688,412 of record NC_091821.1, read on the forward strand.
TAGAAATATCAAAAAAGACCGCTTTGCTTACAACTTGGGTTCTTGGGGAAACGAATACATAAGGCACTTTTAGGGAAGGATGGGTAAAATCTGTTACTGAACATGCCACAGTCCCGGCGTACAGGCTGAGAACTCTTTTCGAGTTGACGCATTACTTCATCAAATGGCAAATTGAAAGTGCATGAAAAGAGTACAGAGAATGATCGCTACTAGAGTTTACAATAATGCGCTGTTGGGGGAGTTGATTGGACATTGCGGTTTCCAACACGAAGGCGCAACAAACGACAAGACAGAACGCTGTGCCTGTCTGGTCAAGTCGTTTGTTGCGTCCTTGCGCTGGAAGCATCTATGCTACAAGCTTGTTGCAAGTGGTCTCCGGCAGATTCTTGATGGCAGCGGCGCTGCAGTTCAATGCTCCTTCGTAGAAGTACAGCTACCACCGCATCTGGTTCAGCTTATTTTTGAAAATGGAAAATAAACTGAGTTTGGAAGCAATAAAACAATTGTTAAGCGATGTTTCGATGTGTAACTGCTGAAGAAGTCAGCAGGGATATAATCTTATGTGGAAGCAACAAATATCTGCAGACTTCAAAAATTAACATTATATTTGTTTACTAATTTCTAGATATGGTAACAGTGGTGCACATTTTGACATTTCATGGTTCAGAAAGCCGCCATTGGAAGCTCTTCGGACAAAAGGACAGTCTTTCTCATTGCGCACCCGCGCTTTTGATGAGAGCTCGCCGTGGAGCTCTCTGCTGCTGCAGGAATTTCCTCACAGGTTTGTCAGATGGTCAACCGATGGTTTCGTCATTGTTTTCGTAAATGGCCGCTCGAGAATTTTACAAAACAATGGCTAGATACCTCTTCGACCACTCGGCTGCAGCGAATGCGTAGGTCGTAAGGGCGGGCGCACTGCGGTGAAGCACGGTGCGCCACACTGTTACACTAACTGATGCGGTTTTTTTTTTCATTTTTTTTAGGAAGGGGGGGGGGGGCGCTGTATGTTGATATACAACATAAATGCCTGATGTGTAGTCGCTCCGCCCTTCCGCATCATTAAGAAAAAGGAAGCGGTAGTTTTTTGTGCTGTCAAGCTGTTAACAGATTGTATTCATTGCAGCTTCCATTTAATTCTATGGCCCTTGAGTTTCAAGGGCTCTGGTGAGACAGTAGTGCTCTAGCCAATTTCAGCATCTCACATGTTCTGTAGATTGCATCATTCCTTGGCAATGCATTTTAATGCTCATAGTACACGTCATCAGCCATTGTCATAATTTTATTACACGTGGATCTTATGCAATTTACATCAACTCTTTTAGGCCCCTTTACAGCCAAGTCACATTAACTTCACAGAACTCATCAGTTGACTGCGAACTCATTAGCACATGCATGGCGCTCTTCGGCCATACCTCGCCCTTGCGCCATTAAACATCAAACATTCAATTCATTTAATTATTCTAGCGACCACCTGAAGAGTTCCCAATCCAGACTACTGAATATATGTATACATCATGCCCTTATATAACTATATGCGGAGCCAAATCTGTAATAATTATCGTTTTCAGTCATCCCCGGCGGCATCAAACTGCTCAAGCATATCATTGGTCGACATCATTGGTCATCGAAATGCACGTAATGACTGTTCTTTTACTATCAGCGTGGATTCAAGAATGAAAAATAAAATGTTGACAGTAGTAGCTAATCGAACTGGTTACCGAACTGCATGTTGAAAGACAACGGAATTTTAATTTCACGAGAACTTAACATTTCATTATTTCTCTTAGTATTTTTGGAACAGCGTTGCTCAGAAACAACCAAACAGGAATAATTTTAAGCCTATCTAAGCACCGAGCGCAGCATAATGGGAATTTTTATTCCATTGCCAACATAGCAGGTATAGGTTTTCAATAGCGACTGCTGTGCATCCAGATGAACAGCAACCATTTGTTGATTACTGTACGTTATTGTAAACCTGAACACGAAAGACGCCAATGAGAACAAGGTTTGCAGGCTGCAAACAGCTGTGAAGGAAATAAGCTGAAATTAGTGAAAACTACAGTGGACCACACTGAGACCAAACCGAGAAACGATCCCACTGCCTAGAAAGTGACAAAAAAAGTGTCATTTCTGTGGAAGCGATATATCAGTGATAAAGATATTGCCAGCCTTCTAGCAAAGTTAAACGCCGATATCGCCAATATTGCTTCACTGCGTAATAAAAGTAAAGCCTGTCAAAACAAGCCTTGTGTTAGTTAATTCACCCTAAAGCGAAAGAGACGCCTACCAGAACCCCTGAAATTTACATAGATAGCTGCCGTCATTCCCCTATTGAAATTATGTTACTTTCATGGGCGTTGCACTAGAACTTCAACTAAAATACAATACTCAAGTAAAATCAGTGGCTTAGAAAACTGCTTTTTGGCATCCGCGTACTCACTCGAACAAGGCACTGCGTCCAGCATAGTATTTTGAAATCGCTTTACTACGCTTTCATTATCAGCCACTACACCTATGCTGTGCTTCATCCTGGGCTGATGCGTACACCTCCACACACCTGTCATGCCTCGTCCGCCTTCAGAACCGGACAGTCCGAATAACCGCTCACGGTTCGTATACCGTATCTGCAGCCACACATTTACCGCAACCTCGAGATTCTACCACTAACTCGCGCATTTAAACTTAAAACAATGAAATTATTGGGTTTTACGGGCCAAAACCACTTTCTGATTATGAGGCACGCCGTAGCAGAGGACTCCGGAAATTTCGACCACCTGGGGTTCTTTAACGTGCACCTAAATCTAAGTACACGGGTGTTTTCGCATTTCGCCCCCATCGAAATGCGGCCGCCATGGCCGGCATTTAAACTTATACGAGGTCTATTATTGCTTAGGAGTCGTGATGGTGGCATTCCCACTGAGCTACTTACCGCAACGCAACTTTACAATTAGAATAACACATGGTTTTCATAACAGTAGAACACTTCATTTTTATTTTTTATTTTTCGAAGAAACAACAACAGAAGCACAGAAATTTTTGTAACACACCTTTTCACTTGGCTTCTGTTTCCGTTAGCTTGTTTTTCTGTGACTTCACAATAATAAGTTGTTTACTGTTTTTCTGCAATATGGCATAAAGTAATTGCTGCGCAGTTTATTCCATTATGGGTGTAACTTCCTTACTCCCCATTTGACTGCAGCTTTCAATGAAGTACGATATAGTCAAATGTTCGTATGCGGTTGTAACACATTATACATGCGCATGATAAGCACGCTGCGTAAAACGTATAGATGTGACCACTTGATAAGACATCCGGCGCAAGGACGCCCGGCACTACGCGACACGTCAAAATATTTACTCCACGAGATTATACATGTGTATATAGCCATGCTTTGAGTTCCATGAACTCACTTTCATTTCAGTTTGTTCAGAAACTAGAACCAACTGACTCGCGCGTAATAGATCCATCCGCCTATACTTGAGTGGCTGGTGAAGCTGCACACAAATGTTATAATTGAGGATAGCAAAAGAAGCGAACAAATCTCATTTCGCTCACAGTATTGACGACGAATTTTTCACTTTACAGTGTGGGGACCAATCATGTTAAAACCAAGAAAAATCCTGTCTTTGACCATAAGCAGAAGAAGTAAATTTTTAAAATGAAATATTCTGTTTCTTTTATGAAATAAAATTTACGTAGTAAATAGAAACTCTCTGGTTTTTTTTCATAGTTATTTTTTACGATGAACCTTTTACTGCCAAAAGTAAACACGAACTACGGTAATATGACAACCCTCTTCTGAGCCATTTCACTTTCGAGTTCTCTGCCATGAAATATAAAACCATACCCATCACAGTACTGATTCCGACGGCTTCTAAAACAGTTTTTACTAACAACTTATGTTACCTGATTAAAGCAAAATAGTAATGTGTAACTGGGATTGTTCTTCGCAATTATTGTTCATGAACAAGCATTTGCCTATAACATTTATTGTTGCTGTGCTGCTTTGCGCACCCTTGATTTTAAGTAACTATTATGTTACTCACAAATTGCCGTTAATGACTGCCTTTACATCTCTAATCCATAATAGATATTATTTTTGCTGCTTCCTGTGTAATATTGAAATACCTGACGTTTTGTTTATTTACTTCTAATATGTTGCCTTACATTTTTCCGTAGTTTTAAGCCTTAGTTGCTATCCGTACATTTTATATTTTATACATGTTTTAACAGGAGGTGCCCATGACAGTATTTAGTTTGGGACCTCCTTCTGCATTATATACGTATATTTTGTAACAAAAACAGTTCACCAACGGTTACAATACTTCCTAATGCGAAATTTGACCGCAGCTCTATACGTGTTTCGATTTCGCGATATATTGGCTGGCGCGGACAATCTCTCGGCCAGCACATTGCACACGGAGCGAAGTGTGGCGCGGCTGCCTCGCTAATCGGGAGATCGCAAGAGGCGCGCGATTCACAGCAGCCGCCGCCGCAGACAGACCTCCGCTCATGCAGCGCTTTGCTTCCATATATGGTATCGGTGGACACGCTCGCCGCACGACTTCGGTGAAGAAACGACAGCGCACTACTCTGGCGCCATCTCGAAGCAGTCATCGCCGCAGAGCTCCGCTTGCGCGGCACTACGCTTTCTTTCTCGCACTTTCGCAATGCCCTCCTCCTCAGCTTTCCGCATCGCGCTCTCCACTATCACCGTCTTTCATCCCCCGCTCCGCGTTCGTTCGTTCATCCTTCGCTGTGCTCGTTCACTCGGTTACCCCGAGGGACACCGACGCTAAACAGAGGAACGGGCGCCTAAGAGCTGCGCTCTAAAAATGTAATAACACTTACATAAACTTTTAATTTGAAAGCGCAGTTGTATTTGCGAGGTAAGACAACGTCGAGGTCACACGGGTGTAGCTGTCGCCAATGGCGCCTTCAATTTCAGAAGTGATTTTTTTTTTTGCTCTTACAAAACCTCGTTTCTGTTATGTAGCATGGCTTGCAAAAAATAAAAAGCAGTTTCCATATGTGGAGGCGCCTAAAAAGAAACCACCAGTGCTTCTTATGTGCCCTATTGCAGTGTCCCCGTAAGTTCGTTCACCCTTATATATAACCGCGTGCGACAACATCTACGCGAAGCGCAACGAGTCGAACGCGCTGGCGCGCAGTGCGGCCTTCGCGGAGGTGACGCCTAAGTGGGCGTCGGCCGCGCTAAGGCCTCCCGAGAAGCCATCGAAGACCATCCTTGGACGGAATAACCGTCTCCAAGTATCGACGGGTGCGTGCTTCCGCGTATCGCGCGGACACCGTGCAACTGATTGAGTGCATCGCACGGGCGGCCGCGTTGCTCAACTGGCCAGTGCAGTGCCATGCTTCGGCTAGAACCGTGCACCGCCGCCGAAGCTGCAGTAAGCATGCGTCAACCAAAGGAGAGAAGGCCCGTTCGAACGTGAGAATAGTTAGTCATATATATGAGCGAGAAAATAGCTGGCACGTCCTGTAGCAACCCTGCACCGTTTTGTTCACAGTACACGCCGTTCCGTCAACGCCTCCGCGGCGGCGCCCCTTCTCTCCCGGCTGCGAAACATTAATGGCGCAGGGTGAGGCACACTGTTTCTCCAACTTTTTTTCTCCCCCACCCTTTTTTCCCCCACCCATTTCGAGCCCCCAGCTCTTAACCGTTCGAAGCAGCCACCGCGCCTTAACGTGGCCTAGATGCGCGCTCGCTTATAATAAACGCACCGATGAATGGGCTGTTAGCTCCGCTTCCTCCTGTTTAATCAATACGCGGCGGCGGCGGCGGCGGTGGCGGCGGTGGCTCGAGGTAACATATCTAGGCCGAGCGCAGCATAATTATCGACTGTCGGACTCAACCGAGGCGCATAATTCTCGAATCAGAACATGGTCAGGGAATCAAGAAGTTTGACGACGCGTTCGAACCTTGGGCAGTGACGGAATGCGAAATTCGGTGCCGTCAAATCACAGTGTAGATAGAAGTCTATATACTTCGCTAGACATTACGAATGCTGCAATCTGGTCCAGTAAACACATCGACTGAGACAAAATAGCAGCATCCAGGTACACCAGATGTACTAGCCGAGAAAAGTTTACATAGCAGAAACCAAATTGACTTGGAGACATACGCGAGCATCGTTCATTTCGAGCGCTGCTGCTGCACTTTGCCACACTGAAAACAAAACCTTGTCAGAATCGCGCTTTACTCGTAAGGGGCACCTTAGTCACCTCACTCAACTCTTATAGCAAGACTTACAGCTTACTGGGTACGATTACCTATCAAGTCGGTCTTGTTGCGGCAAAGCATATGTTTTGTTTTCCCTCCCTCCGAGGGAGAGAGGGAAAACAAAAGGTGAAAGGCAGGGAGGTTAATCATATTAGGTGTCCGGTTGGCTACTCTGCGCAGGGGGATGGGGTAAGGGACAGAAAAGATAAGAAAACAAGAGAAGATTCAAAACAAGAGAGAACGCAGCGATTCGCACATTCTATAGATTTCAATGAGTTTCGTTTCTTTTAAAAAACACACCACTGCAGCGCTTTTAAAGCAGTTCGGGACGATGTCGGCTGGGGCCAGGGTTTTGCTTCCGTAAGGGGACGGCTGTTAATCTTGTCGAGTGTGGTGTTGAGGACTTTTCTTTGTGCCTTGAAACGACGACACTCACACAGAAGTTGCGCAATCCTCTTTTTGCACCTGTTAGCTTCACATTTTGGACTTGTGGCCATTCCGATGACGTAGGAGTACGCATTAGTAAAGGCTACTCTAAGCCACAGACGACAAATGAGAGTTACTTCCCGTCGTGGTAAACCATGTGGAAGGCGGAGATCCAGATCAAGTTCCAGGGAAGAAAGGCGCTGATTTTTAGAGTCTGCCGAATTCCATTGGGCCAACGTAAGCTCGCGAGCAAGCGCAGGAGTTTTCCCAGTCCTTAATTAAGTATGCTTTGCCTTACGCAGCCTATGAATTTGTTGTCTCGATTTCGGCAAAGCAATTTATTATATGGCCAATCTCACCATGTTTGGATTTCTGTAAAATAAGTTGTGCTACTGTAGTACTACACCTAACTCATTCATCGATCAGAACATTCCACTACCTGACCAGCGACGTGTCGCATCTGCTGACGTGCCTTTCTGCCATTACAGACATTGTTATGGTGGAACAGGTACGATTAACGTTCAGTTATTTCTCATTTCCAAGCTTCTCAGTTGACCAGACGTCCACTTGCTAACAGCATTACGCGTATCAAATAACGTAAATAAGCTTTTTATTATTTTTTTTCATACGGACTCCACGCCACCTTTATATTTCACTTAATTTGGAAATTGTAAATATTGGGTATTCGAATCGATAGTCTAAGGCCGTTTTTCTCGATCATTCGTACTCGTTTCGAATATATCGCTATTCGAACACCCCTACTGTAAATGCGAACCTTGACGAGCTTCCGGAAGAGTCTTCCCGTGCGTAAATTCTTCTACCCCCCCCCCCCCCTTTGAAAAAGTCGCAAGATTGGCCTGTCCACAATACGCGACGTTGTGGGAGGGAGCAAACTTCTACAACCTTCCCCTTACAGGCGATAGAAGATATCATACGCTAGAAGTGCCAGCAGGGTGCCTACCAAGTTGACATTTCCGAATTCCCTGAGTTTACCAGGTTTTCCCTAAGCGCCTTTGCAAAATTCCCTGAGTGATGCAGAAGTATGTTTTATGTCAAGACGGGCTGAAATCATATCGCCCGATGCTGTCACTCTCTAGTAAGCATATGAAAAAAAAAATACTTAGACCAATCTAAATACTAAGGAGTAGTGTTTATGTTATTCAAAAAGAGAATAGAAGGAAGGGGTTAATAAAATGGCACATCAAATAAAATGCCTTCGAAAAAAATTGCAAATCGAGTCGGACATTCTCAAATACCAATAAAAAGGAGATGCATACAGAAGCAAATATTTTCAAATATGAGCTATTTTTATCAGCTGATAGCAAGCTCAGTGGTATGAGGCCAGAACGTTAACACAATTGGTATTCTCTCTTGCAGCTCGTAAGTCAACCTCAACTGTCCTGACATACTCTCAGCCCGCGCACGACGCCTCAGTGTTGTGTTTCACTGCTTTAAAGAGTTTAGTTTGGTTTGGATGAGGGACACCTGCATCTCGGCGTCAGCCAACACTTTGTTTCTTGAGCTCAAGCTCCTTCAAAACGGCGGCAGCACGCTTCCTTTCCCGTTCATTCCTCAATGCGTAGGTCCTTTCTGTTCTTCACCACAGACAGGCCACTTGAAGCATCTTCTTGGTCAGTTGCACAGTCCACGTCCGATTTTTCGAACTCCCTAGGGGCCGCGAAAACGACAGAAAAATCGGCCAATTGGAAAAAATAAATGCATGTAATTTACTGCCCTTACGCGCTCAAACCGCCACAGGTGCATTCTAAAACGCCCTGAAGGCCTGTCGGTACACGTATTAGGCATATTGGTGCTTGTACTGTGACAGGAAACACCGGGTGCACGCGTGTATAATTAAGGAATACATACTGTCCCATGGCAATAGCCCCTTTCGACGCTTGTTATGTTTCGCTGCAATACTTTTGCGTATGCTTCACTAAGTAACATTTGTGTACGGAGGCGAAGCTGACTTTCGGGAACCGGCATTATGCAACGAAACGTGCTTTGCAAGCTTCTAAGCCAATCGCGAGGACCAAAGGCGGAATCCGTGCCATTGCTGACAGCAGCGAATTCTTTCAATAAAAAAACACGTCACCCAACCGCAAGAAGCTTCATAGCGAACGTCGAAGCAGCTAGGCCTAGCGTTGCAGCAGTGGTGGCTACAGCTGCCAGCGGATCTGCGTGCGAAAGCGGCGGTTCGAGGCTGCAAGGTAATCAAAATGGCAGCGGCGGTGGCTTTGATTAATGCCGTTTCGGACCTGCGGTCACGGCAAAACCTCCGGAAAAGCGGACGGCGAAGAGTTCTTACGTCTGAAATTTCAGACGTTCTGATACGTTGACTCTATGGGGTGCGTGGTGGTGCCGCGAAGCCGTCAAAATTATCGGGAATCCGGAAAGTCGGTCGTTGACTGTACACTGGCAACTCCTCCAGCCGATAACAGGGCGTTAAAGACGATTCATTATGATTTCTGTCTGTTACTCGAGCCAGCATCACCTCGACTTTCGACCCTTTCAATAAAATTACAGCTAATTTTCCCTGATAGAAGCACAAATTCCCTGAGTTTCTCCGGGATACTCAATATCCCGGTGAATTCCCGGTTTTCCCGGTTGGTAGACACCCTGAGTGGTCATCTGTTGGTGCATTCGAGAACGTTCCCACCCTGACGGCGTAAGCGTCTAATCTCGTAATCAGATAAGCCGCAAATAAAGGCCTATACCCCAGGATTCGACCTGGGTTCTCCTGACTCCAGGATTGGCGCTTAACCGCCTGGCACATCAGGGTATTCGGTGCCCGCAAGCGCCTAAACGGATCCAGCGCCCGGCGATGCAGCGTGCGGTGCGCGGGCCTAAGGTGCCTGACTTACGCAGGAACTTTAAGCGCGCCGAAGTTTCAACTACTATTAGGATCAACTACGATTACAATTGACATTACTAATGGGGGCGGAAAGTGGAAGCAGCACACGTAAATTACACGAGAGGCGAGTCTGAAGCCTGTAGGGACTTGGAACTACATCAAGACTAGTCTAACATATAGTGCTGCGACCGGCGCACGAAGCTTTGACAGTGATTATATCTGCTCGTACTATCTCTAAAAGACAAATTTAAAAAAAATACTTGTGGCGTTTACCGTTTCAAAACTGTGAGGGGCGCCGTACTAGACAACTCCGGATTAATCTTGACCACCTGGGGCTCTTTAGCACGCACCCAAAGCACGGTGAAGCTTTGGGACATAGAAAATCAGCCAATCGATCAAGCAAAGTCTCGAATTCCAAGATTCACGGATTCGATGTATTCCGTAAATGGTTCAGACGGGGAAAGCACCACATCCGCGACACTGAACCCCTTCAAGTCAACGAGACATTTCGCGTAGGAACATTCGGCGCTTGCTAAAAAAAAAATGTAAAAAACATGTCTTCTTCCGAGATGCGCGCGGCAGATTAGAGCGAGACGTCCCGCTTCCTTGCCTGTACACGGACACTGCTCGATCGGAGTCGCTGCAAAGAACTCACGCAGTCGCGGGTTGGTTTCAAGATCAAGCTAAACGCGAATGCCCAGTCCCTTCACATACGTTTCCTCTGACCACGCGGTGGTGGCGCGTGGATGGTCGCGCTTTAGTCCGGGCGTGCTACGCCATCTTTTATACAAGTCCGCGTCGGAAATGGCGTCACAGTCCCACATATTTTGCATATCCCAAAGCCCAACAAGCCCTCGGGCGTCGAGAACCTCAGACCCATATCACTCACGTCGTGCGTGGGTAAGGCTGCGGAACACGCCGTTCTGAACAGAGTCTCCAGATTCCTCGAAAACAAGGGACTGTTACCACACACCCTCATCGGATTTAGACCCGGTCTATCAACTCAAGACACCATGATTTTAATCAAGCACCAAATCATTGATGACCCCAGTAGAAACGCCAAAGCCATTCTCGGGTTGGATCTCGAGAGAGTGTTCGATAACCTCTCTCACCAATACATCGTGGACACCATTTCCCACCTCAACCTCGGAGCTAGATTCCACACGTACGTCAAGTCATTCTTGAACAACAGGACGGCTACGCTCCGATTTGTCGACCTCTCCACGGAGACACTCTCGCTGGGGAGCAGGGGCACCCCCCAAGGTTCGGTCACCTCCCCTATGCTTTTCAACCTTGCCATGGCGGGACTTGCTGAGAAACTCGGACAGGTCCACGGGCTCGAGCACACCATATATGCAGATGACATCACCATGTGGGTCTCCAAAAGAACCCCGGGCATCTTGCAAGAAGCAGTGAATACTGTAGAAGAATTTCTAATTCCCACAGGACTCAGATGCTCGCCTTCCAAGTCGGAGCTTGTCACACTTGGACTTGTCAGACTTCGATTATAATCAAGACATTGATTGAATCAAGACCTGCCAGTATGCGGCACGCTAACCCGTTTGCATTCATTGTACAGCTGTCCTTCGGCCTGCTGCTTCATGCCGGGGATGGCGGCACTGCGCAAGCCGGGGCTACCAGGGCGGCGCAGGAGCTCTACGCTACCCGATGCCACGTGCTGGATCCACCGCCATACTCATCGTGGGAATTGCACCATCAACACCGGAAGATAGCATGCTCGGAGATACTGGCCCGTGATCTGCGTTCAGCGCCACTGCTCTCCGCTGCCTTAAATAGCCTGCCTGGGATCGACTCGGCCACTGGGCACGGTGGCACTGCCAGTATGCGGCACGCTAACCCGTTTGCATTCATTGTACAGCTGTCCTTCGGCCTGCTGCTTCATGCCGGGGATGGCGGCACTGCGCAAGCCGGGGCTACCAGGGCGGCGCAGGAGCTCTACGCTACCCGATGCCACGTGCTGGATCCACCGCCATACTCATCGTGGGAATTGCACCATCAACACCGGAAGATAGCATGCTCGGAGATACTGGCCCGTGATCTGCGTTCAGCGCCACTGCTCTCCGCTGCCTTAAATAGCCTGCCTGGGATCGACTCGGCCACTGGGCACGGTGGCACTGCCAGTATGCGGCACGCTAACCCGTTTGCATTCATTGTACAGGTGAGAAAGGATTTTGGATATTGCATCCGCTCAAGCGACCCTTTCTTGCTAGTGCTGCCGTGCCCACCGTTTTGTATCCTGGTTTCTGATGTCGCCTTGGCCTTGACAAAATTGCTGCTATTAGGTGGTGATATTGAAACTAACCCTGGCCCCGATCTAACCCAAATTTCAAAACAGCTGAAGGATATTGCAGCTGACATCAAAGATATTAAAGAAAAACGTTTAGTAGATATGGAAAAAAAGCTTGACCTCCTTGCAGTCCTTGAAAATAGAGTCGAATCCTGTCAACAAGAAATTGCCTCTATGAGCGAAGTAATAGACATTCTTCAACATAAAATTGACGACCTTGAAAACCGCAGTAGGCGATCTAACCTAATTATTTATGGCCTAAAGGAAAAAAACGATGAAACTAGCGAGTCGTTAGAGCAAACTGTAAACAAAGACATTATCGAAGACACCCTGGGACTAGAAAAAGTTGCCATCGAGCGTATACATAGGTTGGGGAAACGAGCCACAGATAAAACTCGACCGGTAATAATGAAGTTACTTGACTACAGACAAAAAGTGGCAATCTTAAGCCGAGGTTTCAAACTAAAAACAACTGACTACTCAATTGGTGAAGACTTCTCTAAAAGAATAAGAGACATACGGAAGAAACTTTGGGATAGCGCAAAACCAAACCGTGAAAGAAAGGAAAAAGTATCACTTTCTTTTGACAAACTTTACATTAACAAACGCGCATATATTTGGGATGAAGAGAAGAAGGACAAAGTACCGATGCAAAAAAACGACGCAGAAACAAACCGCCGAATAACCCGCAGAGCCGCACAAGCGGCACAAGCCGCACAATCAAAAGATTAACATTGATAAATGTAAACGCCCGCAGTGTCCTAAATAAAACAGAAGCCTTGGAAGGCCTTCTAGTCGATTACGAGCCCGATATTGTGGCCATCACGGAAACATGGCTATCACCCGCTATATTCGACCACGAGATTGCCCCGCCAAATTACACAATCATCCGGAAAGACCGACCTTCACGAGGTGGAGGAGTGGCCTTACTGATAAAAAACTGTCTTCGCTTTGTCCTTCTTCCCGAGGTGGACAACGCTGAAGCCGTTTTCTGCAAACTTTTGTGCGACGGGACGTCAATCGTAACCGGTTGCGTTTATCGGAGCCCTTCCTCTGACAGTGCATGCCTTTCAGCAATTCAAAAATATATGCAGCGTCATGTCCATCAATCCAGGATTATTCTTGCGGGCGACTTTAACCTAGCTGACATAGACTGGTCCACAATGCATCATGCGTCAGAAGCCTCTGAAGTGCTAATAGACTTAATGCTAAATTTTAACCTACATCAACTTGTCACTCGTCCTACCCGCGTTCAAGGCTCAACGAAAAATATCCTCGACCTCATATTTTTTAGCAACCATTTTACTACAAGTCAACCACAAATAGACATTATTGAAGGAATATCTGATCATAGTATACCTATGTGTACATTCCAGCTTGATCATTGTATTACTACCCAGTCAACAGTAAAAAGCTTTTTTAACTTTCATAAAGCAGATGACGCAAGCATACTAACCTATCTGTCGCATGAATTCGATTCCTTTTCGGAAAAAGCATCTCAGGAATCTACTGATGTAGATGCATTGTGGCTACATTTTAAAACCATCGTCCTGCACTGTATAACTAATTATATTCCAATGCAAAAGAAAAAACAGCACCTTAAAAATCCATGGATCACGCGCGAAATAATCCATGCTAAACGGCGCGCAAATCGGCTTCGTAAGGCTAACAAGAATAACCCAAAACCATCTACAACCTTGAAGTTAAAATCTGCAGTTATGCATTTCAAGCAGAAACTAAAAGATTCCAAACAATATTACTACAGTGTCACTCTTGCTAACTTCCTAAAAGATAACCCACAAAGATTCTGGAAACATCTGCGCAGTACCGAGCAGACAACAGTCAAACTAACTGAAGAAGAAAAAAGTGCAACGGCAAACGAATATAACAATTTCTTCAAATCAGTCTTCACGGAAGACAATGGCACACTCCCCCCTCTTCCACCATCCTGTACGTCAGTGCTTGATCGGTTAATAATAACGGATGCCGGCATCCACAATCTTCTCCTCAACATTGACCCTAAGAAATCAACCGGGCCTGACGAAATTCCAAACGAATTCCTAAAAAAATATGCTGAGTGGTGCAGTAGATATCTGGGACACATTTTTCGTAAATCACTAGCAACTTCTAATCTACCACATGACTGGAAAAAGGCTAAAATAATACCGATCCACAAGAAAGGAGACAAAAATAATGTTGCCAATTTCAGACCCATATCTCTCACCAGCACTTCATGCAAAATACTAGAACACATCATTTTAAAACACATGACAGTATTTCTAGAACGTGAAAACATCCTATCGCCTCACCAGCATGGTTTTCGATCTGGCTTATCAACCATCACTCAACTAACAGAGGTAGTTCATGACCTCGCTCTTAGTATTAATAATCGTTCTCAAATTGACATGATTTTACTTGACTTATCTAAAGCTTTTGATTGCGTGAGTCACACTAAACTAATTGCAAAAGTGGAGCATGCCATCGGGAAAGGAGAAGTTTCTGCTTGGATAACAGCTTTTCTAACACACCGCTCACAATTTGTTATGTTTGACCACATGCCATCTGATGTCGTTCCTGTCACATCTGGAGTACCACAAGGCTCGGTACTCGGGCCGCTATTATTTCTAATCTTTATTAACGATATAACCGATAATATAGGGTGCAAAATCAAACTCTTCGCGGATGACTGCGTGATATATAAGGAAATTAACAGCCATAACGACCATCTCGATCTTTCTGATTCCCTTAACAAGCTAGCCGAGTGGTGTTCCCAGTGGCAAATGTCTATTAACGTCAATAAATCAGTGGCAATGACAATAACAAGAAAAAAGCAACCCTCTCATTTCACCTATGTCGTTAATGGCACGCCTCTTTCCATGGTTGAGCAACATAAATATTTAGGAATAACGCTGACATCAAACCTCAATTGGGAAACACACATAACTAATATTACAACTACTGCACTACGAAAGCTATTTTATCTAAAAAGACGCCTAAAGATCGCTCCAACGAACATTAAGCTTCTGGCCTACAAAACATTTGTGAGACCTATTTTAGAATACGCTAACACAGTTTGGTTTCCTTACACAGCAACTAACATAGCTAAACTTGAAGCTGTACAAAGAAAAGCCGCAAGGTTCATTCATAGTAAATTTCGTTCTACTGACTCACCTTCACGTCTCTTAGCTTCCTCAGGCCTCAACACACTATCGACGAGAGCGAAACAAGGTCGATTAAAATTTCTGTTTCAAATGCTGCACCATCAGTATAAAATTGATATCACCCGGTACATTTCATATTCGCAATCTAGAATAACACGGCATCAACACGAACATACGCTAACTGAATATTCCTTTTCTAATGACGCATTCAGGTACTCATTCTTTCCTCGAGTAATCAGAGAATGGAATGAACTTAACTCATCATTAACAGCCACAAATTCTTTATCCCTGTTCGTTTCACAACTGGAGCTCATCACAAGAGATTATTAATGATTTCTCATGTTTGTTCCCTGTTCTCTTTATGCTAAACTAACAGTGCTTAGAAAAAAAATGTATACACTTCTTTGTTTCCAATACTTCACGTTTTTTGCTTTGACTATGATATGCCCCGGTTGTTGTTCATTTTTGTTCTGCTTTGTTTAGTGTTCTGTTGTATAGCTTATCTACCTTATCCTTTGTATTTTGTTGAATATTGTTGCTTTTTCATTCTTTGTGTAACTCGCAATGTATTTATGTCTGGAAAAGAAAGTGTTCATGCCCGTCTGCTAGGCTCTCGGCTGAGAGCGGCAGTATTGTAAAATAAATAAATAAATAAATAAATAAAATAAATTACCGTACGAACCAATTCGGGACACGCCATACCTTGCGTCGACAAAATCAGAGTCCTGGGAACGATCGTAGAGACTAAAGACGTCAATGCCTCTACGGTTCAGAAGCTCATCACCAAGACTAACAACGCTATCGAGCTCATGAGAAGAATTGCAGGTAGACACAGGGGCCTCAAGGAACATAATCTCATCAAACTCATACACCCGTTCGTCACCTGTCACTTCGCATACGTTGCGGCAATGCTCAATTGGTCACGATCCGAAAGAGACAGACTTAATGCCCAAATCAGAAAGGTCACCAAGCAAGCCCTCGGCATTCCGACGAGCACCAGCAACGAGAAGCTGGGGCACCTGGGCATGCACAACACCCTGGAAGAAATTGCCGAAGCCCAGCAGCGCGCCCACGTTGCTAGGCTTTCGACGACGCCTCCGGGGCGCGCGATCCTAGGGAAGCTAGGCTTTGCTCAAGGAAACATAGAAAAAGACTTTGCGGACCTCCCACGGGACATCCGTGCCAAGATCACGGTCCGACCTATACCCAGAAACGTACACCCCGAAAGCAACAAGGGCAGACGACAAGCGAGAGGAAAATTCCTCCTTAACCAAGCCTTGGCGAACCGCGAACGCTCAGCTTTTGTGGAGGCGGCTGCATACGCGGAAAACAAAGCTTTCGCAGTGGCGGTTGTGGACGGTCGCGGATCCACAAGGCATGCAGCCACGGTAATTGCAAGTAAGCCTGAACAGGCCGAACATGTTGCGATCGCTGTTGCGCTCACCAACGACAATCTTTCCCATATCTACAGCGACTCCATAGCCGCTATCAGAGCTTTCCAAAAGGGCACGGTCTGCGCACAGGCTCTCAGAATTTTTACAAAGAAAGAGATTCAGAAACACGTCATATACTGGTTCCCGGCACACTTAGGACCAAAGATCGGCGACGTTCCCAACCTTAACGAGGCGGCGCACGAGGCTGTGCGCGCTTACAGACCGCGCGGCTTCACCCGACCACTCGGAGAACAAGGACGCCCCCACTACATACAATGAAATCACGAAACACTACTACCTACAACGTAGAGAGTATAGCAAGCCACACCGCACGCTCACTCGCGCTCAAGCTGTTACACTCAGAATGCTACAAACAGACACATACCCCACGCAAAACAGAGTACACCATTACATTGCCTGAGCTCTACGACAAGTCTTATTGAACCAATTGCAATGCATCCCTTAACGTCTATCATTTACTCTGGCCGTGCTCGCAAGCTCACATAAACTGCGAACAGGACAAGCGCAACTTTGAGGAAGCAATCCGGAGCGAAGAACTAGCTCCCCAACTCTGGGCTGTCCAGCAGGTCCACGACGCCACCAGGAAACTCAACCTCCCGGTTGAGTTGAGACGCCCACACCACGAGAGCCCAAAGCTCTCGTGGCCTGCAGGACCTCGAATAAAGTTGATTTCCTTCCTTCCTTTGCATATTTTCGGCTTAAAAGTACGGCAATCTTGAGAAAATCAAAAGTACAGAGCGTCGCTAAGCGTCCTTTACAGAATACCAACGGCTTTTTAGTGCGCAGAGCACAATCTGCAAACGCTACTGCATGCACAGTATACACAGCGAACATATGATTTTGAGCGAAAGTTCAATGCTTCCACCTATCCCCTAAACATTGCGTATGAGAGCCACTCCTGATAAACTTTGTATCTTTCAATTGGCTCTGTACACACTAAGGCTCCTTGAAAGCGATCGCTGTTTCTCGCCTTGGATACTATAGTAAGAAAACGCATTGCCAATTCCGTGAAACACAGGGTCGAGCGCCTGTTCACAGGCGCGCCCAGACTACGCCCAGACACTGCATAGGGTGTGCATTCATTTACAGGTGACCGCAGTCCCGGCCAATCAAGTATATAGAGCGCAGAGCACTTCATTTAATTCTTTTAGAGGTGTAGGCAGTAAGGAAAAGAACGTGGAGCAAGGATAAGCGCATAGACTTCTCGCGGGAAGCCGCGTGGCTGTAATGTCGTAGCTGGAATAGGATTCCGCTAGCACGTTCTTTATTCACACATTTTCTCGCTTTGCCCTAAGGCGTTACTGCAGGGGGGAGGGGGGTGGGGTGAAAAGCTTGAAGAAAAAAAAAATCGTCCTCATTCACACTGCACACTTGACAGTCGATTCCACAGAGCGATAGTTGTACAGATTTTACGAGAGAGAGAGAGAGAGAGAGAGAGAGAGAGAGAGAGAGAGAGAGAGAGAGCTCACATACAGGTTCGTTCTGGCATGGTGCTCCCCGATTTCGCACACATGAAGAATACGTGCAGAAATATAATTTAGCGATATTAAGTAACTGTCCCGTTCTTTTTTTCAATTCCTGTTCTAGAGAGCAGCTCTGAGACGCCCGTTCCTGCGTTGAGCATCGGCGTGCCTCGGCGTCCTTCGTAACCGAAAGAACGAGCACAGCGAAGGATGAAAGAGCGAACGCGGATCGCAGCGTGGGATGAAGGACGGCGATAGCGAAGAGAGCTCGATGAGGAAAGCGTAGGAGGAGGGTATGGTGAAAGCGTGAGAAAAAAAAGCGTAGTGCCGCGCAAAACTGGCTTTGCGGGAACGATGCTACGGGATGGCGCCAGAGTAGTGCGGGTCACCTGTACGGAAACAAAGCGCTGCATGAGTGGAGGTCTGTCTGCGGCGACTGCTGTAAATCGCGCCCATGCGTCACCCACGCGCTGCCTCTCGCGATCTTCCGATTAGCGAGGCAGTCGCGCAACACTTCGCTCTGTCTGCAACGTGCCGCACGTGACAGATTGTCCGCGCCAGCCAATATATCGCGAAATGAAAACACGTTTAGAGTTGCGCTCAAATTTCGCATTAGGGAGTATCATAATCGTCGGTGAATTTTTTAAATATCTTGTATAACAAAATTAACATCAATTTTTCTCGGCGAGATGAAAGCGGTTCCCAATTCAACTCTTCTTGCATCGCAGTACAACTGTAGTTCCTGCAACAGAGTAGTCAGACGAACCTGGCTACTCAGACGGATCCCCAAAGAGTGCAAGCATATTCCAAAATAGGTCTACTACATGCTAGATACGCCGTGTTCCAAGGTTGTAATTTGCAGGTTTTAACTTTCTTTGAAATTATTTCAACGTTGTCACCTGCTATAGCAACCACACGATCTACATGTATATTCCAAGAATAATCACCCGACAACAGCAAAGCTAAATATTTCTATTTAGCAAAATACACATATACACACTTCTCCGTATTCAATTCCATTTTCCACTTGGAACACCATGTACGAACACGTTCCAAATCTGCCTGGAGTTGGATGTGATCACGTCCACTCTTTATTTCTTAATGTACAATGCAGTCATCCGCGAACAGACGCTTGTTAGAGCTAAGTAATATCTATACTAATGTCATTAATATAAACGAGAAATAAAAGAGGCTCCAGAACAGACCCTTGCGCGACTCCTGACTTGACCTCCCTATCAGAAGTATTTCCATTCAGAACAACAAACCGCCGGCGCTGCAACAAGTAGTTCTCAACAGTCACGTGTTCAAAGGGTAGAAGGGAGTGGGCGGGGGGAGATGATTGCTATAAAAAAAAAAACAAGTAGTTCGTCGCCTTACCGTCTTCATTAGGAACTACGCGTAGTGTACATACAGTTCGCTCTTTCCGTTTTCATTTATTTATTTATTCATATAAAAACCGGGGTGGTGGTGGTGATAAACTTTATTGAAAGGGGGAAGGGTAAAGAGGGACGTGGCTGAGCGTTAGGGCTCAAGTAAGTAAGTAAGGCGGTGGGAGCGCGCGACGCCTCAAGCGATACCGATGGGCTATTTCATAATAAGTCTCGCAGGGTTCCTCGTGTGTCTCCTCCTCATTCACGCCGTCCGCATCCGCGGACGAGGCTCGGCGCGCGAGATCTCGAGCCAAACTGTGAGCCGACGCGTTGCCGGGCACAGCCGCGTGAGCGGGGGTCCACACGAGGGTTTTCAAGCCGCTTAGGGGGCGTCGTGTGAGGACATGGTACGCCTGTTTGCAAATTCTACCACGGACGAAATTGCCGATGGCCTGCTTGCTGTCGCTGATGGCGGTATTTGCGTCCGCATGCATGGCCATGGCAATCGCGGTTTCCTCCGCTTCCACCACTCGGCCAGCCGTGATTGTTGTATGTTCTAGCAGTCCTCCGTTGTGATCAGCTACCACCGCAGTCATGAGGTCGCCGCGAGGGTGTCTGGCTGCGTCTGTGTAGACCACTCCATCTTGCGAGCCATAGCGTCGCCAAATGGCTTCACTACGGGCCTGCCGACGGCCCTGATGGAACTCGGGGTCCATGTTGCGGGGTAGAGGTGGGGCATAAATATGCCCCCTCACCTTTCGCGGAATCGTAACGTACTCTGTAATTTCGGGGATAGCCTCGAGACTGAGCTTCCGGAGGACTGTGCGGCCAGCCGGGGTTAGCGAGAGACGACGGACTTGGGCTGTGTGGTGAGCGTCCAAGAGCTCCTCGATCGTGTTATGCATGCCTAAGGCCTCTAGCCGGGGAGAGCAAAGATATAGCAGACGCGGAGAAGAGAAAGGTGCGCGGCCACGGGTACCGTTTGCAGCTGCATCACTGCCTTAAAGTGGGCACCTTAACAACAACTGTCCGCGCGGCCTCCTCGCCGCATTCAGGACACGCGCTTGTGGAGCCATTGCCGCACAAATTATGCAAGCAACCTAACCTCGCAACTGCAATTTGGCACTACTGGCAAAATTATTTCATACGTTTCTGGCATTATGACTATTTCGAAAACTAACAGTACAGCGTGGCAAGTAACATTAATAAAGATTAATCAATCACTAAATAAATAAATAAATAAATAAATTTATGTGCCAAGGAACAATCGGAGGTATAAATATTGGGGCGCAGAAAAAAAGAAAAGGTTATACGTTAAAACGACTACGACTAAAAGTTAGGGAATAAAGAACTAGAATGAAAAATGAAAAGAAGAGGATAAACAGATATATATAGAGCAACAATCCAGCAATAACACAAAATTGAGAGACAAAGTGCATATCCGGAAAGGGAAACTATGAGAAGACCGGAGAGGAGTGCAGCTAGAGAGAAGGCCTCAAGTGTAAGTGCCAAGTTCGGAGCAGAAAGAAGACAATACGTTTTAAAAGATATCAAGATGACGAAAATGACAGTTTGCATCTGTGACTTGGCATGCTGTGACTTGGAATCCTGCGGAGGGGCGAGTGTCTGCTGAAAGATGCAGGAGTGTGGAAGGGCCTATGTTTCCTGATAGTCTTCTGCGGAACTCACGGTGAAAGAGAAGCTTGTAGGGCCGTGCATGTAATAGTTCCATGAACGAACTCGTACAAAAAGAGAACGTCGCTACGACTACGTCTGCAGCTTAGTAACGGAAATGTTAGATAATTATAAAAACTTGCAATTCGTTGGGGCGCGAAGTCAGAAAACGATACTTATATATACTACTCGTGAACTTTTACTGCACAACGCTCGATTAATACGATATTCGAAGTGCTTGTGCCGCTCCACACTACTGAGGTGTATTCGAGTAATGGAAGTGGGTTACGGTAATCTCTGGTAAGTTTGCAGACGGAACCGAGCCTGCGCAGGTCTCTTGTTGCTACGCGCTTAGTGTGGGCGCAGAAGCTTAGCGTGCTATCAAAAAGCCCATCGAGGGTCACTTACTTCAACAACCCTGAATAATAATAATAATAATAATAATAATAATAATAATAATAATAATAATAATAATAATTTTATTGGGCGAACCACATATAAAAAATCGGTAATACGTCGTAATTCTTTCACCAAGTGTCATCAGTACAGTGAGATTAAACTCATCGACGGGCTCATGAAGACTTAAGCGAATGTGTTCATCAAACATGCCTTTAGATATGTACGCATATATATGCTTTGCGACTAACAGCACGCAGCAAGAAACTGAGCGGTGAGATGAGCATCCGAATGCTCTGGTCTCAACGAATAAGGTGCGCTAACATTGGCAAAATCAACCGGAAGCGCCCGCGCAATCAGCTATAGTCACCGCAGAAACAGTGATCTGCTAACGTCACCCCACATATATGCAGCCAAAAATAACCTCTGGGAGTGAAAGCATCGCGATGCCAGAAATACACGCGCCAAGAGTTTTGTAACGCGCACGAGTATAGCGACAGGTGACGTCAAGGCGCGCAAGACCAGAGGCGTCGGAGCTCGACACGCCCGGCATCGCGCATAGGCGCGCGAGTGCGGCAGGTTATTCTCGTTCAAACGCACAGAAATACAGAAGTTATACAGCTGAACGAAGACTACATCGGTCTCTCGGGCTTTGAGCGTCCTAAGCACGGAGTCTTTAAAGGGGTCCCGAACCACCCCTCGGGCTTGGTAAAAAAATATTCCGCGGATAGCGTACGCTGCTGCGAACACGTGGGCAACATTTAGCAGTCGTGCGCGGCCCGTGGAGTTCCCGAGCGTAGCGCGCAGTTACCTTTTTTTCTCAAACACCCTCTTTTCAAACGGGCACCTTCCCCTCACCTGTTTCGACGCTGCCGGCGATTTACATATGTCGCCATATGCAAGAATCCCAAAGATGGCGGCTATGGGCCGATAGCTGACATCAATCAAGACTGGTGCTTGGATCAGCGCGCTTCTTCCTATTGTTACTATGTATAGATTAATGGACTCAGTTAACTAAGCAGGCTGAAGTAAGCGAAACTCGAAGTTTCAAATTTCGATAAGAATTACACACTTCCGTAAGAAGCATACTATCGCCCACTTGCATGCTCTCGGCCGTAACCACGCACGTGTAATGAAACTTGGGCCATACTGCTTATCCGTGTCGTAGGCAAGGAAACAACAGTTCAGGATCGCCAGTCACCCTCTAGAGTCCGTGAAGCAGTACGTTTACATAGGTCAATTATACTCGGGGAACCCTGACCATGAGAAGGAAATTCATAGAAGAATAAAAATGGGTTGGAGCGCATACGGCAGACATTGTCAGCTCATGACTGGAAGCTTACCATTATCATTGAAAAGGAAGGTGTGCAATCAGTGCATTTTACAGGCGCTGACATATGGGGCAGAGACTTGGAGACTGACAAAGAAGCTTTAGAACAAGTTAAAGACCGCGCAAAGAGCAATGGAACGAAGAATGCTAGACATCACGTTAAGGACAGAAAGAGAGCGGTTTGCATCAGAGAGCAAACGGGTATAGCCGATATTCTAATTGACATTAAGAAAAAAGAAATGGAGCTGGGCAGGTCATGTGATGCGTAGGTTACAGAATGGGTTCCAAGAGAAGTTCAGGGTGTCTACTAATTGACGTTTCCAAATTTCCTGAGTTTTCCAGGTTTTCCCTGAGTGCCTTTGCCAAATTCCCTGAGCGACACAGAACTTTGTTTTATGTCAAGAGACGGGCGGACACCATGTCGCCCGATGGCATCACTCTCTAGTAAGCATGCTAAAAAATTTTAAAAAAAGAAACGACTTAATCCAGCTTGAATAGTAAGGGGTAGTGTTTATTTTATTCAAAAAGAAAACAGAATGGAGGAGTTAGTAAAATGCACAGCGAAAAAAATATATGTTGGAAGAAATGCGTAAAACTCATAGTGAGACATTCTCAAATACGAATAAAAACGACATGCACACAGAAGCAAACATTTTCCAAGATGAGCTATTTAGCTATATTTAGCTATTTAGCTATGAGCTATAGATGAGTGTTTGTCTCCTCCTCTTTCTGGTCCTGTCGTCTAGCGCTGTTTGAATTTTAGTGTTACCATGGAACACCAACTCGCCCAATCCGCTGCCCTTCCGAGCTATTTCTATCAATTTTATCCCAAGGTGCTGGAGACTCCATATAAAAGGCAAGAGTCAAGGCGGGAGAATGCCTGACCCATCGTAAATACATAGTAACTAATATTCATTAATTGTACAGTGAGCCGTGCTACGTTTCTTCAATAAATATATTGAATCACGCGCTCAAATTACTTGCAAAGGTTAATTATTGGGCCCAAGCATTACAACAAGGGAAGAAATAATCTTTTGCAATTACTACCGAAATCCCCCACTTCGCTTTCACGAAGGCCCTCTTTGAAGGGACGTCAAAGAGAGCAATGCCATCGTGAAAGCGATCGTTTGAAGTGATACATTTCACTGAAAAGTGGAATGGGTGTACCTTAAGAGAGCAGAATGCGCAATTTACTCAAAGCCTAATGTTCACTGTCTATTCCTTGTAACCACTACACAGTAATGGCAAAAATAAGTTGCGATCGCAAATGTTATGCTGTGACTGAAGGGGATATTACGAGATTCGCCGTTTGTTTCTCCGGTGTTCCCTGTGAGCTAAACAAGGCATCTTGTTTATTTCTAGGGGAAATTAGGGGCATGGTATGGATAAGGTGTCGGCAATGCTCCAAATGGGTGGGTTAAATGCGCATTTTCAAGCAGAATAGGTGTGCAAGTGGTCCATAGCCTTATTGGTCTGTTTTACGAGCGGTGTAAGACAGACTGCTGCGCTTGCATAATTACAATAACAACTGAGCTAAAATTGTGCGAACATAAGGAGAACAATGCGCCAAGTTTATGTGCGATGGTAAATGCATGCTGATCAACTACAGCATCAAAAGATTGTGAACAAGTGATCGAAATTATCACGCTACTGCTATCGTAGCTACTGAGATTATTCAGGCCCGATTCTGATGAGCCTGATTAGCTACAGAGCTGAAATTATCACGCTACTGCTATCGTACCAAGAGAAGGGAAGCGCAGTAGAGGACGGCGGAAGACTAGATGGAGTGACGAAATTAGGAAATTCGCGGGCGCTAGTTGGCGTCGGTTGGCGCAGGATCAGGGGTAAATGGAGATCGCAGGGAGGGGCCTTCGTCCTGCAGTGGACTGACGATGACACACACACACACACACACACACACACACACACACACACACACACACACACACACACACACACACACACACACACACGCACACGCACACGCACACGCACACGCACACACACACACACACGCACGCGCGCGCGCGCACGCACGCACGCACGCACGCACGCACACACACACACACACACACACAGATATGAGGCACAAAGAGAAAGCTGCACTAATTGATTAGGAGTGACCACATTTCATCGTAGAACGAAAATCATGGTCCAGGAGGGAAGGAGAATGCAAAAGGACATATAAAATCAGTCACACAGTCAAAACAAAGCTAAGCAAAAAAAAAGAAACGCGATAATTTGCACGACACAAATGCTACGTTTATGTCCAGCTTGTACTGCACTAATTAACGCTTTCTCAGTGAAGCTTCTTCCTAGATGTAGCCATTCAATACTTCCGGGAAACTGGATTAGTATGCTGGCAAGAGACTTGATCAAATATCGCGTTACGTGTCATGATTTATACCGTCTGGTATTGTTTCTAATGGCATTTCCTTTGAAACGGAGTGACGCCAAATAGTCACCTTGCGTGCTATATCTATTGCAGTCTAGCGTTTTGCCAATCTCTACTTAACCTTCTAACGGTAATTACATATGCCTGTGAAGCGACCCGGGCCCCATATCTAATCTCTTCCCCGTTTTTTTCGTCTTTTTTTTTTCTTTTACGAATGCCCTCAACATCTTTTGCTCATCTCGACCGCTGACCAGTTACTAACGCTCACATCAGTTTTGAAGCCCAGTGTTTTTGGAAGGACAGGACGTTACCTATGTACGGTTCTGGCTGGGTGAATATCTCGGCATTTCATAGAACGCGCTCAGTCGGCGCCGTTTTCTTTCTTTCATATTCTTTTTTCTGCCGCAGACACAAGCGTCAACCTGTTGCATGATTTGCTGGACATTCACATGTCAGCGACACATTGCAGCACTGGCTTCCGACAACCTGCTTCGCTGGGTCAAAACAGACCGAAATCCCGCCCGAATTTGGTGGGTGTCGTGAAATATTTATGCCTAGAAAGACGCGTACGCGTTCGTACAAAGTGGATAGCTCGTTCAAAGCGAGCGTGCAAAGCACTGCATGAAATCGATGCAACACATCGCAAGCGTGTGTGTGCGTGCGTGCGTGTTTTAATGTCCCGAAAGATATGCGGCCTGCGTGAACGTCGCCAAGAGCGAGCACCCTGCAGACCCGGGAGGCTGCCTGCCGCCCTCCACTCCCGCCAGCTGGCGTGTTCGCATTGGGGGCCTTTCACGTGACGTCATTCTTCCATAAAGCCGCAAGAGCGTGCCGCCATGGGTCTGCGCGTCGCTCAGTGCACGCGTGGCTCTCCGCGGTCGTAAAACTGAATCAGTGGCCGACCCACCGACCCGCCCTACAGGACGTTCCTCGCAAGACCGCCGCCGGGAGGTCAGCTTCCCAACCTTCGACATTGGAAAAATGAGGGAAAAGCGAAGCGCGTGCGCCCTAATGACAGCCGAGCCGTTTTACAACCTCGCGGTGGGGGTCGCGACCTCGACGAAAGCGCCCAGTTCGCGGCTCGTAAAAACGACGCTTCGTCGGCGCCGCGGGCTCCCGAGAGGCAACAATGGTTCCCCCAGCTGGGGCTAGCTGTAAGGGCCACCCAAGGCGCTCGCGACCCACCAGCACAAAAGCGGATAACGCGACGTAAGGACGTCACCGCGCAGTGCTCTGTCCTGTCCCCACAGCTGGTCTGATGTACGGCGCGTGGGATGCCCCCGAACGGGGACCGCGAACGGCTCCGGTCACGGATGGACGAACGCCTCGGTTGAATGGAACCGAACGGAATTCTGCCGAAAGAACGGCACCATTATGCACGTGCGTCGCGGACGGGGTCTTGGCCGGCAAGGAGAGAAGAAACAATTGGCTGGTCCATCGGTTTCACCTACGGGGTACATCCAAAGGCAACTGAACTCTTTTGGGGTAACCTGCTCTCTCGATATGGCCCCCAGCGGTTGAGCAGCGCCACGGAGTTTGCGTCACGCCGAGGTCAAGGGTTGGCGATCGTGAACTGCTCGTGGCGAAATACGAAATTCTGCAGTTCCCGAAGTCGGCTGCACCTCAACATCGACTGTACTTCAGGCCTATACGTCGATTCCCAGTCGCGATGCATCCACAGAGTCAGGGAATTTCACACGATTGTCCCAGACGTCGGTGCCCAACTGACCACCATCCTTGTTCATCCCAACAGAACCCCCCCCCCCCACACACACACACACACATACATGCACACCCGGCACGCCTCGACAAATACTGGAGATGCAAAGACTCGGCCGACGAGCAAAGGCCGAGTCTTTGCCGTCGGCCGAGTCCTTGGCCGCCCCCTATTCTAAGCTCAACAGGGGGCGGCCAAGGGACTAGCACCGGCTACAGACGAACACCTTTCCTTATTTGCACAGGCTACAGGGATACACATCACATACGTATGCCCGAGGCGCGCGGCAGACGCCGTATCGCCGCAGATCACGGACTCACTCGCTAACTGGTGGTGGGAAACGCGACTCACGTAACTGGACTTGGGAAGCCAGGTGGCGACCCTCGACCAGGCCCGGCGAGCCGCAGAAGCCAGTGGGGCCCTGGAATAGGGGCTCCACCCATGTACACCACTCAGATTTATGAGTCAATAAAGTTGTTATCTCTCTCTCTGGTTGCAAGCGATCTTCTTCGTCCCCTTTCCCTCGACAGACACGCGCGCCATTTGCTTCCACCTCTTTCATCTGAATGGTTTCCAAGAAACAGAAAGAAGCTAAACACATGGGCGCAATGTGGAGCAATCCGCTTTCACCGTCGCATAATGATGGCGCGCTTCCCTCATCGAAAGCGCGGTTCAAACGGAGGTGACCCGAACTCGCCGAGCGGGGAGCACGACCTGTCGGGGAAGCGCGAATACCAAATGGAAGGCGGCAGGCCAGATGAGGAAGTTTGAACAAAGGGCCCCCGAGAAGGGCACCGTTCAAAAGTCGAACGAAGAAAGGGCACGCGAGCACCGCGCAAATGGAGCGCAGTGACTTGGCGGCCGCCGCAGCAGGGCAAGGAGGTGGGGCCACGAGTGAGGGCAGAAGCGCGGGCGCCGTGCCCGAACAACGAGGCGTTGCGGCCCGCGCTCTATTCGTGGATCGCCGGCCAGAACAGTCGGCTTTCTGCATGCGATACGAATCCTTTCAATTCGCTGGGTGTCGCCCGACTTTTAAGAGACCCTGAAATAGTCGCATACGACATCGAAGACGAGTTTTGGAAGATAGAGCAGAAGCTCACTTGTTTGTTTGTTTGTTTGTTTGTTTGTTTGTTTACCCGCTGTCACTGGAAACTCACTTCCTCGGCGTGTTTATTTCTGCTTGCCTGCTCTTCAAATAATGGTGCTTATCCACTACTGTACTAGAAACCGGCCGTTAGAGGAGGGGGGTAAAAAGTTGAAAAGATGAAGTAAAGCGAGGGAAATGTGGTAGTAAAATAAAATGAAAACATATTTACTACAAAGATACTAATATTAGAGCAGAAAACGCGTGGTTTACACAAGGGCAGCAAGCTTGGAGGTATTAAAAAAATATTTCGAATACAACCAGAGCCCGCATTTTGTAAGATCCTGTTTCGTTTTCCATTCTTGTCACCCGTCACGCCGACTGGGCGATGACGGCGGCTCGGCAGCGTCCGAGCGGAGGAGAAAAAGAAATGGTGATGTTGGTTTCCTTCAAAGAATGTCACCAAATCGCTGTTCAGGATAGGTCACGAATCGGGTGGTAATACTTCACGAAAAAGATCAATGAAGATACGGGAGAAATAGATCATAAATATAAAGTAATGCGTAATACAGTATATGGTCAGCCTTTCAAGAAAGAAATGGACCGTTAGAAAATGCAGCATAAGGAAATTTGAGGCGGATACAATGCTCGAGCATCCTCTCATTTTTTGTTCCACTGGTAACAGACGCGCGAAAATAAATGCGCTTCGAGTTGAAAGCGAAGTTTGGCAGCTGCGTAAATAAATAGTTTGAAAGGTGGAACATAGGCAAACAACAGGCTAAAATTCAAATTGGGTTAATATGAATTTTACGCATATTTTCAATTCCTAATGTCAAACAAGTAACCCTTCACATGTATGGATACCTGGAGCAAATATCGGCCTACCAGCATGCATGTACTTTTGTCTGTAGTTTACAGTTCTCATGCAGGTATAAATTCTCGCGAGATCGAAGGCGTTCTTTTTTTTTTTTAACGTTCTCCAGACGCTTTCCAAATGGCATACAAACTACTTAGTTTGTGTTCTTCGTCTTCCCTTCAAAGACAAAAGATGAAAGTGATATGGCATCGCGATTGTATACGAGCGGGCACATAACAGTATACCGTTACATTCTAAATCGCCACAGCCATAATGCGCTGAAGAGGCAGGGAGACAGCAGTTCCTTCGCTACAGTCAAAAAGCACGCTAATTTACCTAGGAATATACAGGGTGTCCCACGTAACTTGAGCCAAACATTAAATATGTGCGAATGCCAAGTAGCTGGACAGAAAAACCAAAGTAATGTTGTTTGCCGTCTTTTGGAGATACTCAGATTATGCTTTCATTCCACGTAATTACCTAATCAGTTTTAATTAATGAATCAACTTTTCAAATATTACAATTATATGAAAAGTGTCAATGAGAGAATTATAGAGCAAGACTAAAAACTCCCGAGACAGCTTTTTCCTGCTCAATATGTGTTACATAAAAGTGTTTTTCCGAGGGTGAAAGAAGCCCGCAAGTGCACGCCAAGTGCCTCGAGCGGCCACTCGCGCGGCAATTTTGCAGTGCAGTGTCAATTTTTTGTATGTGCGGGCCAGGAGATGCAGTAAAAAAAAAAACTAGGTGGCTGAAAATGGGCAATCTTTCACATCTAACGATGCCCAACGGTCAGCAACATCAGAGGCGGCGGGAGCTGTCACATACATAAGCGTGCTTTTGTGGGGGCGCGAGAAGAAGATAGCCTTTGCCAACGTGCGCTGCATTGCACCAGACTCGCGACAAAAAATGCAACCTTCCCCGTCGGCCGACGAAATGAAATCAGGAGGCACTGCGTTAACGATGATGGCGACCCAGGGAATTTACGGTCATGACACCGCCTGGAATCCGCATCCGGCGAATGATAACGCTACAGGCCTATGCACATTCGTATGGCGAATGGGGGCAAAATGCGGCTGGGTTGTCCCTAGATCCGCACAGCTGAGACGCCAAAGGGTGGCTAGGAGTCCGACACGTGGGATAAGCGCACAGCAGACGGAGTGCCTAATACCAGGCTCTGACTATAGGTATAACACCTTCCTCGCCACACCCACCCACCCACTCCAACTACCATCCCCAGCGGCCTAGAGCTCTTGAATGGGATATTGCTGGCGCTTGAAAGCGCGATCAACGAAACATGGCTGGCAAGTGAGCTAGCTGGTGGACTGTTGCTTTCAATGCGCTAGCGGTTACGCTAAACGGGACATCGGACGTCAGACTTGGAGAGTGAAGCGAAAACAGCTGGCGCTAATTCATGAACTCTGTTCATTCTTCCTTCCCGCGCTTCCTTCCCGCTAACTTCTAAGTCGGCACTCCCTCACCTAAATGCTTTCCATGCTACTACACTTTATAGCATTTCGATGTACATCTTACGAAACACATTCGTCTATCGACGCTTTCCAAAACTCGTTTCTTTCACACTGTTCAGTACTTCGTAATTTGGGCTGAGCCTTTCTTGAAGTAGAGGCTCCACCTCACTGCTTCTCACAGTTTGTTTATAAAACACCTGCTGCTTTCTCGAATGTCTGACGTGCCCGTGCGACTCTTTTGCTCAAGAGGCACGAATCACATGTGATTTGACTATATTTTCTTTCTTTGTTTAAAACTTTTTTCGAGCGTGCCCTTGTTCCTATAAGGCACACATTCTACAAAATGTAACTGTTCCTGGGAAAGTAAGAAAAGCGCTGGCTTTGTTGTTGTTGCTGCCACCCCGGCCTTGCTTTTCTTTTCTGACGTGACTTTCTAGTGACAATGTGCACCGCCTTCGCCGGACAAGCGCAGACATCCTTCGCGAGGTCGCGTTAGAACGCCGCCGCAAACTTAAAAAAAAAAGAAAGAATATAAATGTGCACCTGGAATGAAAAAAACTTAGTGCGCTTCCACTCTGCGAAGAAGGATGACCAGCAAAGCTGTGTATGTGAGCCCCTTAAAGGGCCCCTGAAACGGTTCGGACAAATTTTGTAGGTGCGTAGGGTACAGCTTAAGTAGAACATTCGCACCACAATTTAAGTGAAGCGTTACGTATTAATGGAGCTGCAAGCGATTAGAAGTTACCCTCCTCCCTAGCTATGCTTTTCCTCCTCAACTCGCTCGCCAAGCGAGCGGCGCTAAGCTCCGCCTTCACTGGTTCAGCGTCACGATGCGACGTCACATCGCTCACTTCCGGTTGTTTAGGAGCACGCCCCCTCCCGCGCGAGACCTCTCCGCTAGCCGCTTGGCCGTCGACCGAGAGCTATCGAAGCAGCGTGCGTTGCGAGCATTCTGTCGTAGCGCCGAACGTGTCCGGTACTCCGCTAAAAACAGGCGAGCTGGTCATTTCGGCAAATGACTGGAGGCATAAACTCAAGCTGATGAAGGAACTTTAGCGTAGACGTACGTGAGCAGCCTGATCGGTCTGCACGGTCCAGACACTTGCTGGCGCAGCGCTTAACCAGTCAAACAAAGCGCTAATATTGCTCTAACGAAGTGTAAAGCATTTTAAACATTTATAAATCAACGTGTTGATGATTACACTCCTGCGAAAAATATACGCCAGCAGCAAAGAATACACTTCGTTGCTGCTACTGTGCATGGTTGAGCTCTGTGCCACCAGGTGGCTGCACCGTGCAGACCGTTCACATTTGCCCTTCTGCTTATCTCGTGGCTCATCCCGGCACAGTCAAGCGGCCAGACCCTGTCCCCTTGCGCTGGCGTTTGCCCTAATACTGGACTCGCGGTTTGCAGGTCGCTAGGTTTGCAGTCCACAAGGCAACAAAGTCGAATCATAGTGCTCGCGAAAAGACTGAGACCGACTCTGACCGCGGAGCTCTCGTCAAAATGGAGTACGTTGTAACACAAGCAGACGACACTTGCTGTGTGCCGGAAGTGCTGAAGTGTACTAAAAAACTATTCTTGTGTATTCTCTTTAAGTTATTTTCTTTTTACAAAAACAAAGTAACTAACATTCCAACTATTACGAGCATCATTTGTTCACCATAAAGTTGGAAAAATTATCGACCACGCGCCCTGGTCAGCCAATCAGATAGCTCGCCCATGTGACGTAACATGGGTTATTTGCATCATATGGGTACAGTGGCTGTAATATGGGTAGGGGCGGCTTAAAATTCCGCCGAGCAGTGCGCTGCGATCGGCAGCGATGGGTATTTTTAAAACTTTATAATAAATTACACGCTTTACGCAGAGCACTTAGATGCATCAATTAATGATCAGAAGAACCTACTCTAACGACTCAGTACGTTTGTAGAAAATCGCCAAAATCGTTTCAGGGTCCCTTTAATGGCGAAATGCACCTTCGCGGCGGGTCGGCCCGGTACTCGTTCAAGCCTGACGCCAAGCTTCGGGTAGTCGATCCGACCGGTGGGCGAGGGCCGTCGCGCGGGCAGTGGCCCTGGAGTGTCTCCTGGCTTTTTCTGGCAGATCTGGGATTTAACAATGGCTTTATATATTCGTGCTCCTTGCAGTGCGCCATCCCCTTCCGAGAGACTTTCTCCCCTTTCGCTTCGAATTAGGCATCCATGGCAAAACAAAAACCTTCAAGCAATCAATTGCTTGAAGCTTTCTATAACAGGTTGTTAACTAGTCATGAGCAGACACCATCCAAGTCAATCAGGTCACGGGCACCTAATGCGGTAGCTTGAAGGTGGCGTGTCGCCATCCGTTCTCGCTTTTACAACTTTTCTAGATTCCCAAGTGCCCCAGAATTGCAATTTGCGAACCTATAGCTTAACTTAGCATTCCTCTTTGGCATCCTTCGCACGGAAGCTGCGCAAGTTGACGAAAATGGCCACAAATACGCGACCAATGTGGCTGGTGCGATCACTCTCTCCCACATCCAGCCACGAAATAAACCTGCACACTTCCCGGATCCCAGAAAGGCAGAACCGCTTCGCCGGTTCAGCTGCACGGCTCAGGCAGAACTTGAGAATCCCGAATACACGAAGACCGCGCGTCACCCCCTTCCGGAACCCTCGCCATTTCCGCTGCGTCGCGCCAGGACGGCGTCACAGCGAACCTCGGGCGTCGGCGGGAAACCACGGGCGGCCGTCGAGGTATCGCGGCGCAGTTGGCAGCCACTGTACAGGGGGGCATGGTGGAAGATACTTCTTCCTCAGTGCGCCGCGTGTCTGTTTCACGCCGCACGCAATGCACGGGCTGCGATCAGAGCGGAGCCAGAGCGCGTTCTCTGTGTGTGGTGGTCGCCCAAGGACAAGTTTAGTACGCATACACAAATACCCAAGAAAGTGGAAGGAGGACAACCGGCGATATCGTTCACTTCGCTCTCTTCGCCCACATACGCTTGCCCTCCTTTTATTTGAAATTTCTGCATTTTCATTAAAAGGACAGTTAATTTTTTCCTATGATTTACTTGCCTTCATTGTTGTATTCATTCGGTTTACATTAAAAAAGAAACCGAATACCTCGACCGGTTGCCCTTGCTGTTCTCGCACGTGAAAGTTACTTAGCGTGTGTCCACTCTGGTTAATCTGTCAAGTAAGATGATTACACAAGGGCAAACATGAAAGTATGAGAAGACAGTATGAACAGGACGAGAAAAACATGCGGCACACAAAGCGCGCACAAAGCGTGGAATGAACGCGCGACGCCGAGAAGGCGCGTCTACAAAGGACGTTCCACGCGGTTGCCGCTTTATCTTTGCCACTTGCGCAGCGTCTTCTATAACAGAATCCTTTCCACCAAAGCGCCACAAAATAATATACATGCACGACAGACGATGCTCGAAATGCCGCAGATCGGCCGTCTCCACGTGCCTATATAGGGCGCCGACAGATGGCGGTGGTAAGGAACTGTGCACCTGCTGCAGAGCGCACGGCCCCACACGCTTATTGCCACGTACCCTCCCGAACTGCATAAGCCCCACAACCTAACTCCTCAAAACTAAGTCAAATAAGGGAGGAGAAAGCACTTCCACGTGTACGAAGGAGTTCTCGGCATTCCCTTCGATATTTTAGAATAGCATTAGCAGAAATGACTATCAGTCGCGTCTCAGGACGTTGGCTGTTACACATAAACGAGGTTATGCAAGGGTATACATCTCGTTTATTCCCTTCGCTTAATATTCATGCGAACGATGTCACACGGTGGACATTTGGTGTGGTGGTTTTGTGAAAGTGCTACAAGACTGAACACCACCGCCTGTACCACAGAGAGAGAGGCGAAAATAAAGAATAATGACTACGAAATGAAAACTCGCAGAAGGTCAAATTTTTCGGTTGTTTACAATGTCGCGGTGCTTTGAAAAATTGTTACATCAATCGCATCACACTCGTTGGCCATTTAAAGAAGGAATTTTTCTTGATGTGCCACCAATGGAAAGCTACTTTCAAAAGCATGCAGCAGTAGCGCGCGATTTCTACAGCGTCGAAAGCATGAAATCATGGAACTAAGATTTATGCAAAGTGCCGTAGCTTACTATCAGTGATAAACGGTGTTTCACCAAGTGTTCGATAAACACATTAACCCCCGTATGCATAGATGCAACTTAAGTCGAAGCACATGCTTGACTTGAGCCGAGTGACGCCTATCAGGAACGCGCCGAAGGAAACGCAGTGAGCGTCTTTGGGCACGTTAACGCCAGGCGTCATCTAAATCAAGTGAAGCATGTGCTTCGACTTAAGTTGCATCTCTGCATACGGGGGTAAGGGTTGTGTTCAGATATACGCGTGGCAACAGTAGGAGATTTCAGACTAGGGGCCCCTAACGATTAGCGCCCCGCCACAGCGCATGCGCCCAGCCCAAACTGTATACCTTTGGGTTTACGCGCGACCCTAACGCTACATTAAAAAAAAAAAAAAATTGCGCGGCTGCCCCAAACCAGCTTTGCGTCGTCTCAACGTCGCCGCGAACATCTCGAAAATGCGTCAACGCCTCCTCGTTGAAAACAATGAAGTCTCAGGTATACGTTTCATACTGTAAGATATTACGGATCGCATTATTTTATTATGTCCCCCCCCCCCTCTTTGGCATTACGTTTTAAATTAAATTATGGGGTTTACATGCCAAAACCACTTTCTGATTATGAAGCACGCCGTAGTGGAGGACTCCGGAAATTTCGACCACCTGGGATTCTTTAACGTGCACCTAAATCTAAGCACCACGGGTGTTTTCGCATTTCGCCCCCATCGAAATGCGGCCGCCGTGGCCGGGATTCGATCCCGCGACCTCGTGCTCAGCATGGAATATTGTTTTCATTTTTTCTCCCTTCCGCGTACAGGAAGGGCGCTGCAGTCGCGTGACGCTAACGCAAGCCGGCAACCCTATTCTAAAAGCACCATTAGAGTTTCTTACGCACGCGCTAGACTTCCCTATAGTAATCATTATGTGAAACTCTATGAAAGCACTTTCCCGGCGGGGCAGACCGCGAACGCAACCGGTCGCTCGTTGGGGCACCCTAAGCTCTAGACCCGTATTCTAAACCTCCCGAGTATCTTCATAGTCGTCAGTCGTCGAGTGTGACGCGCTCATCTAGCTATATAAGTGATTAGCACTGCCAGCAGAGCAGAGTTAAGGTAACCGCTGCGAATGACTGGGGCGAGCGATAACGTGGACATTAGGCTTGTCGTAAGCCGATCCTCGTGACTCTGGTGATGACGCGCATCGCGCATCGCGAACACCAACGCGCACGCGTAACACACGAAACCTCGTCCAGCGCCACAGCGCGTCACAAGGTCGACAGCGATGCGCAAGTACACGCGCGCGGCAGCGCCAGCCCAAACGCGCCGAACGCAGCGAAGCGCGAAACGGGCGCGCGAGACGAGCACGCCGCGTCGCATTGCAACACCGTGCGGATCAATGCAGTGCGCACCGCGCAGACCCCGTAGCCGAAGCAACAGCGCCGTACTACCGCACTCGTCCACTGTATAAGGTGGCCAGTCGAGGTCGAACAGAAAACGGGGCGTCGCGATTACACAACGACCCGCTCATAAAGGTTGAATGAAGATTACAAATTTATTGCAGAACTCTAACTGTGTCTGGACGGACACATTTCAATTGAGTCTCGCAACCGAAATCTCGAAGTCTTCTCATGACAGGGGTCTCAAACAGGTGGCCCGCAGCGCTCTTGTGCTCGGCTCGTGCGTGGCCCTTCCTAGACAATCGTTTAGCCGACTTTTCACGTCCAGCAACTCAGGGTACGACTCGCGAGTAGGCATATTTTCTGCCCGAGGTTTAACCCAATTTGGTATTTCTGTCTTCGGCGATCACGATGAGAACTCCGACTGTTAATTGTTTCTTGCCATAAGACTGTAAGCGCGTCCAGTAGATCGGAGAATGACAAACTAGAGCGCGCATTTCCATGCAAGGTTCATTGAGAAGCGGGGGTTGGGCGTTGAGGCTTACATTGAGTGCAACGCGGTAACTCAGCCGCATTCCCTGCTGCCGCTGGAATGCAGATGGATCGCCGCGGAGAGTTCCACGAGACAATGCAGCATGCACTGGTCGTGCCGGTACATGACCCCCGAGGCTATCAGCGCCGTCCATATGTTGCGTGAATGGCCGCCGACAATCATCGAAGCGGAAAAGGCACCGAAGAAACACTACAGCCCCTTCAGTATCTTGACATCGGCCCATCGCTGAGGTCGCAAAGGGTTTGTCCGAGCAAAACCAGCTGTAGGCCCGGTCCACGATGGAAGGCCCGGTGTCATCGTTTGTGTCATGTTGGACGATGGGGCGTCGGCGCGCGCCTCGCCCGTCGCGGCAGAGTTCGTCGCCATCTGACTGGGCGGTCGACTTCCAATTCCACTAACGCGCCGACCCCTTTTATTATTCCCCACAGGACAGCCTCCCCTCAGGTAACGAGTGTGCCCCGCTTCGCTGAGGCGCGCTCGTTATAAGACACCATTCGGCGGCGCCGGTGCATTATAGAGGCCACTCCGGCCGTAATGAATCCGCTATAGCAAGTAATTACGCGGACAGTTCCCGTTTCCGTGCGACCGGAGCCGGTTTGTTATTCTTTTCTTCTACCAGAGCCTAAACCTGAAGCCACAGGTAACTTATGAGAGGTACTCATGCGTCTATTATGTTCATTCGTTCGGTAGCGACAATGCGATATTTGGCATCTGAACAAACGGCGCGGGGATGCGAGTAAATCGTCGTTTTGCCGTCGTTGTTCGACAGCGCTGACAAGTTTCATCGTTCTCGCAAACAGCTTGACTTCGCTAGTTCATAGATTCGCTTACATGAACTCTAAGCGACCGGGTCGAGTCAGAAGTCGAACTAACCCAAACCTGACCCGACCACGCTTAAATTAAAGTTTTACATTAAATTCTGACCTTTCACGTGCCAATACCACGATCTGGTTATGGGGCACGCCGTAGTGGGGGACTCCAAATCAATTTAGACCATCTGGAATCAAAGTACAAGAGCGTTTCTCTCCCATTGAAATGCGGCCTCGCGGTCGGGATGAAACCCGAGACCTCGATGATGATGATGATGATGATGATGATGATGATGATGATGAAAAGCGTTTAGCTCAGCAACGCAACGCCATAGCCAGCTGCCGCGGCGGGTCGAGTTTACACGCATCTTGTCTAGCGGGTACGGGCGATCCATTTTGCATGCAGGTGGCTTGACCGAACACGTCTCGACGCTCGCTCGTCCCGACAAGCCACTCGACTCGAGTTTGACGGGTCGTGTAAACGTAGCTTACACAGAGTGCTTTTCCTTACTTCGAAATATATATATATATATATATATATATATATATATATATATATATATATATATATATATATATATATATATATATATATATATATATATATATATATATATATATATATATATATCCAACGAAATTACGTCACCACAGATGAATTATTAGCCCAGGCGGGCATCATTTCAACGCAAATCTTTTTATTTCACTAATTAAACTAATCTCATTAATTAACCTTTTACAGTGGTGGGAATGACCAGGAGCGTTTAGATCACATTTTGTAGCAGTCAACAATGAGAATTGCGAATGGTTATCGACCGGACATTATTCATGCGGATCAAAAAAATGGCTCCAGAGAACCAGCGTGCATCATTGCAAATATTCTCGAGGTAGGTAATCCACATACGCGACGACTCACGAACATATTACAACCATCGCGCGGCCACACTGAGTCAACCTGGACGGTCAAAGCAAAGAATACCGCCCGACCTAATCTAAGCCACAGAAAGGAGGAGGGAAAGAGAAAAGCAGAAGGCAGGGAGGTTAACCAGAATACGTCCGGTTGGCTACCCTACACCGGGAGAATGGGAAAGGGTAAAACAAAGATGACAAGGAGAGAGGGAAGGAAAGAAGGATGACCAGCGAGGCTGTGTACGTGGGCCCCTTAATGGCGAACTGCACCTGCGCCGCGGGCCGGCCCTGCATTTCACTACCTTCGGGATGTGCCCACGTATGGGGAGTGCATAACGCCTGCTTCACCTCCGCCGCGGGTCGGCCCGGCATTGCACTAACTTCGGGATTTTGTGTCTACATACGGACACGATCCTGTGGGAACTAGCCCTCAACAGTTGCGCTGTAAAATTCCTTGCCACACATCGCTGCCCCTCCGCGCACTTCACGTAAAGTTATGTGGCCGACCGCCAAGAGAGCATTCTCTCCTTCAGAATGTCTCCTCCGTGCAGCCGGTTCGAGCAGGCGGCCATCGACGGCCGCGAAGTGTTCGGACTCCGCGGCCGTCGATTGAACCAATCGAACGGTTCTCTCGCGAGCGCTCAGCAGCGACCCCGCGCCACGCGTGCTTCCCGAGCGGAGGCACCTCGACCCACAGTCACGGTGCGCGCGCTCCTTGCACGAGCACGGCGGCGGCTATTCTGGGTAATTTAGGCGCCCGCGCGCCACTGTCTTGATATATCTCGACTTTCCCGCCGTCGGCACTTCTCGCCTTTTTTCCTTTCTTGTTTTACTTCTTCATTCAACCATGGCGCGACGGCGAGCGGACCCCATTCGAGCGGCGAAAAGCCGCGGCAGTCAAAAGCGGCATCGCCGGCCGAGAACCGAAATACCGACGCTCTAGTTGCCAGCGGGAGGAAAAAGAAGAGATAAAAGAAAGCGTCTCGGTCGGCCTTGGCATCCAGAGCGCCAGCTATTGTTGCCCCCGCCTCCCTACGCTGACAGCTCATCAGATTTTAAATCGGCCGACCGCGTACTGCAACAACACGCAGCGTCTTTCATTGCACACGCGCTGCTAGACTCTGAATGCAGCGCAGAGATGACGCAGAGTGGGGCGCTCATGCATTTACGAGTATACCGTAAAGACGCTGCCACACGTCGTCGAGGTGAAGTGAGTTCTGGAGTTTTGCATGCCAAAACCACGATTTGATGACAAAGCACGCCATGGGGCACTTCGGATTAATTTGGCCACCAGAGGATCTTTAACGTACCCCCAATACACGGGACACGGGCGTTTTTGCATTTCGACCCCGTCGAGATGCGGCCGCCGCGGCCGTGATTTGATCCCGCGACCGCGTGTTTAGCAACGCAATGCCATAGCCGCTACGCTACCACGTCGGGTCACGTCGTCGAGTGAATGAAAAGGAAGAAATAAAGCTCAACTATACCTCAACTTATCGAGCCTGCTATTTATAG
This sequence comes from Dermacentor albipictus, assembly GCF_038994185.2. NCBI lineage: Eukaryota > Metazoa > Arthropoda > Arachnida > Ixodida > Ixodidae > Dermacentor > Dermacentor albipictus. The sequence continues at coordinate 265,727,901 of NC_091821.1, forward strand.
CTGTCGCACGGATACTCGCGTTAACACTGGGCCGCAACATTCTGCGCCGTTCCCACTACTGCATGGTAAAATCATTATAAACGTCAAGAGGCCGCGCAGCACGTCACGCCGGGGACAACTGCGATGCTCTGAAAGAGAGAAACATTTATTTCATTCCGGCCCCCAGTCCGGGGCTACTGGGCGTTAGCGTGGTGGTGAGAGGCTGCCGAAACGGGGGCGAAGGTGCAACGTTGGTGGCGTCGACTCTTGATTGGGCGTCCGCTTCTTGTGGTACTCCAAGCCCGAGCGCCATGGTGAGCTCCGTTAACGCGGCCACATTACGTGGTGTTGGGTCAGCCAGCCACTCTTCTTGTGTGGTCTTTTTGGTAGCGTCCTAATTATAGATTGAAGTACGTGTTGACCTCCCGGGCAGTCCCAGAGTGTATGGGGTGTATTGGGGTATCCTCCACACTGTGCGCACTTGGGGGAGCCGTCTTTTCCAGCTATGTATTGTTGAGGATGCGGTGCAATCGTCAGGGGTGCGGCAGCGACGCGCATGCAAGCACATTCGTGGTGGCAACGTGTCGGGCAAATGCATCTGCGACCAGTCGGGCGGTTGCAATGCCCATGCACCGTTGCACAGATTGCAAAGTTGGATGCGGTCATCGGTGCCTAGGAAACACGGCAGTTTCGAACATTGGCTCCCTACCCAATGAAGTCTGGTGTTTCGCTGCTATTTGGAGAGAAAAGGAGATGGAGAGCAACACTTCGTGAATCGAAGCACTCGATATGCCCGGCCAATGTGCCCTTCCAGCGAGACAAAGTACTCTGCATCGTGCACTTTGCATCAGCACAGAACAAAGTATGTTGGAACTGCCGGTGATTATGGAAATATATCCATCAATCAATTAATTACGTAATCAATGAATCAGTCAATAAATAAATAAAGCTCTATTTTCAGAAGGCGAAGGACCGTAAAACATCCACATTCACAATTTTATTTTTCTTTGAATAGCCCGCAAAAGCTTAAGTCTGATTATAACTGAAAACATTCCAACGAAAACACCAGATGAGAAAACGTCAAAAAGATATACAGGTGCTGCACCAACTGTACAGGCTTCTTCGCCAGTTAGGTTAAATAAAGTTAACTCGCCGTCCCGGCCCTGCTGAAGAGGATGTCCAGCGAAGATGTTGCAAAACCACCACTACAATTGCCGAGAGGGATATGCAATGCTTTATTGATGGTCCGGATGCTTGTTTTGAGCTTGTTCTTTATTGAAACGTATGCTGTTCAGTGTGTTGTATGCGTGATTCCAAAGAATGTATGCACTGTTCGCTTCACTTTGCTGAGTGCTTGTGGCCTCTGCATTACGAGGGGGATGAGTCATTGCACTTTTTGCTTGCTTATGGGGGTATGAGCCATTGCTGATGATGATCATTTTTGTTCACGAACGGACACGAAAAAATGTCGACCACCGAGAGTAACAGCTTCTCTGCAGCTTCGCTGTAAAATCAAACGGCTCAACTCCACCGATTTCCCCAACGTTACAAGGAAGTATGCCAGTGTGTGTGTGTGTGTGTATGTATATATATATATATATATATATATATATATATATATATATATATATATATAAGGAGCCGTAAATAAATTGCTAGTTTCTTTTTTTCTTTTGTCCCCCGTGTTTCTCGCGTTGTTCGTAAAACGATGAAACGCGGATAACCGATGTTCAAGAAACTACCACCATTTCCTAATGCTGTAGGGCGAACTTACGAAAAGGAAATGAAGAAAAAAAAAAGATATCGGACGGAAAAACTGCCACCATGTTCATACACTTGCAATTTGGTGATGTACTTTCTTTTTTTTCTTTTCCTGCTAGAGGCCAGCTAACAGTGGAACGATCGTTCCACCGTTAGAGGCAGGCCCGTATATAGGGACACGCACAGCTCGGGGCGCAGCTTCGGAGGATTACGCAAGCGGCGCTGTCGATGCACGTGCCAAAGGTAGGCGCAAAGGCACCGGCGCGTGTCTGAGGGTAATCCACTTTGGGCTATCGACCGCTTTCCGCGAAAGAACCACGGCAGTATAATCGCCGATGATGAACCAAAAAGAAGGAGACAGGGGGAAGCGCCCACACAGCGTGACCTCGACGTACTGTTCGCCGGAGCTTCGCCGCGAAATGTAGAAGTATGGCAGAAGTGACGCACGGGCAGCCACCTCCCGCGACCTTCGCGCCACGCAGCCGCCACCTCCTTTTCTCGATGCGAAAGCGACGAGCAGCCGCGCAATGTCGTCGGCGTGCGCATCGCGTGCGCTCGCCAGGTCGCAGCCCCCAGCAGGGGGTGGTGACGTGATGCTCGCCGCGGCCGTGGGCTGCAGTGCACGTCCGCGCCAACCTCGAACAGACGCGCCCCTTCTTCCTCGGGGACAAAGGTGTTGCAGCGCCATGACCGACGCGGGGCCTTTTCTTCCCGGCACACGAACACCGCCTCGAGCTCAATTACGCAACAAATGCAGCACACGCCAGTTTTGCGGTTGTTTGTTGTTACCTTTAGAAGAAAGGAGCTGGGAAGGGGCGCGTTCTGAGGGCCCGCTGTGCCGTGTTCACACTTCTGCGGAGTGAATGGAGGGAAAGAGGTTCATTCGCTGCATGCCCCACGCTGCGCCCCCGTTCGCGATCCAGAAGACACACGCGATGGGAAATTACCAGCGCTCGTGAACGCTTTCCTTGGATTCAATGCGAAGTTACCTACCAGTCAAACTTTCGTTTTGTAAAAATACAAACGACCCTGCTGCAACTTCGAGGCTGCCAGACACTGAACGATAAAACGACGCGGTGAATGGAACAAATAGGCGAGTTCAGATATATTACGGACGCATATAAGTGAATCCCGCGAATAGAAAGTGTCCGACCCATAACATTGGAAACGGAGCAGTTCTGTCTCATACATTGTCCTACTGGCATATTAACGATAATATATATATATATATATATATATATATATATATATATATATATATATATATATATATATATATATATATATATATATAGAAAGAGACAGAAAGAGAGGCTACGACAAGCGAAAAAAAAAAAGAACAAGGCGCTCACATGGGTTAATATGGTATTCCGTCGCCCGGACAGTACTCCTACCCCCTCATGTATTTTCTTTTTTGCCTTTTATTACGAAATAACAAGCCCCAAAATTAATTTTAAAAAAACACTGCTCCGACCGATTCATGCTGCGTAGAATGCGCACCCTCTCTAGAAATCGGACAATCGGTAGGCGAAGTGGGGGAAAAAAAAGAAAAAAAAAGCAATCTTTCAGAGAAAAGGAGGAAAATTATTGCTGAAACAAGTGCTGAATGCACAAAACTGTGCATAGATTTGTGTAGAACGATTCGCACATCCCTTCTTTTTGTTTGAACAACAATTTCACGATAATACGGAAACATCGGCAAATTTCGGCCATTTTAACAATCTCTCATTCATTCATCTCGGAGTGCAGGACATGGCAACTCCCTGGCACAGCCGCGCAGCATTCAACGCCTTTCGACGATAATTAGGGCGGTGGTTAGAAACTGAAGCCCTCCACGACATTGGCATCAATAACCACGTAGCTCACACGGGCGTGACTGATGTCGTAACGAGGTCCGACTTTTCGCTTAACGAGCTCATATTGTGCCGCTATCATTCATTACGTGCTAGCTATCTTTTCTTTTCCTTCTTTTTTAAATCGGGCGACAGTGTCCATAATCGACTCCTAACTGATGAGAGGGCTCCGTCCTGCGGTCCCGTGCGGCCAGACTAGTGCAGCATTTATACCTGAAAGAAAAGCGAAGCAAAGCAATAACACAGCAGTGAAAACGCGAAGAGGAAGCGGAGCAGCGTTCCTCGAGCCGCCCATGCCTCGCTGGGCACAATAGCGCACGCAGTGCTCCTCACCCTCCGAGTGCTGCCGTCGACGCGCCTCGTTTAGCCACTCACGCGGTGCCCCGGATGCATTCTCAGCCTGCGAATCGGGCGCGCCTTCTCCGTGCAGCCCGATGCTCTCCGGCATGGAGCGTCCGATCGAACTCCTCAACGGCCACTTCGCAATCCAAACCATATTTGTCGAAGATTGCAAAGATTAGCCGCGGTGCGTTGTCGCCTATTTCGTGCAGCGATCGCGTATGTAACCGGTAGCCGGCAGCCTTGGCAGGTCAGGGGCCGCGAATACGAAAGTGTCGGGTGGATTTTGAGACTTCGAAGTGGGCGCCAAACTGGCGGACGCACAACATAAGAACCATTCAGTTCTTACACCCTCGAAAATTCTATTTCGCGTTTTTCGTCTGCTTCTGAAATGCGGCGAACAGACTACGTCACTTATATGATTACGCAGTGACGGGTTGAATAAGTAAATATATAAACTTTGAAAATGCTTATTCAAGTAATGCAAAATACGCGCAATATCGTCAAATATGCGCGATGCCATGCATATCGGATGTAAAATTTCACATTGCTAACCACATCGTTCCAGCGGGAATTGTTTACGGCAGTTTCAGCAACAAATATGTATCCAAACATTAAACATAGGAGCTTCGAGACGAACTGAATTTTTTTACTGGCCGAGAAATATTGGCGGAAATGAGAAACGGTGCGACAGTTGCCAATAACTCAGGTCATTTCATATCAAATAACTTTCCCCAATTAAATTTTCAGTTACTATCTTTGCGCACATGTATTTCGGGAATTGAAACCGTATAGTACTCGAGAGATGTTCATTTAGCAGGACTAGCAACATATGAGTGACTGCAGCAGTTAAGTGACTACCTTGTTTCATGCTTGGGATATTTGTATTTTTCAAGTCACATGTCGCTCTTGCCTGTGGGTGCAAACCTGTTCCCATTCGCCACAGAATTGTATGGGGGCCGAGGAACACTGCAAAGCTACAACGCGTAGCTTTTACTTTGTAACCCCGTCGCTTAGAAATAAAAAAAAAGTTATCTGATTGATTAATTCAATATTCATATGCGTCCTCAAACTTACAGCGAAAATTTACAGTGACGTTTCCCTTCGTGGACGCGGGTTATGCGCAAGCATATGGGTGCCATGACGTGTAACACGACGTTCCCATAGTGGCGGTCGGTTGACGCGCGCTCGTCCTGCCGCCGCTTGCGTTGCTGCTCCGTCCCGCTCGTCGATATACATCCATAGGGCACACAGAGCTCGTGGCAACTGACGGAGGAGGCGACGCTATCGCGCCTTTGCCTATCGCGCCTTTCCTCCGCAACGCTCCGCCTCCTTCAGCCTCCGTCCTCAGACCGCGCGCTCATCTGTTCGCTCACCGCCGTCTTCACTCTCCCAGCTCGGCGGCCTCCGACTTAATCTCACTTAAGAACGTTGGAGTAGGTCCGACTCATCAATAATGAGCTTCCTTTTCGATGACCATTTGGTTGCGTATACAGCCACCCTCGATAGAGCTGACCGCATTACACATAACCCCGATAAGTAGACAGTCTCGTTTGCACGTATGCCTCTCGCACGTTATCACGTGTCGCACTCATAGTGTGGCCGCAGCGGAAGTAAAAGAACCAATAGCTATTCCAAGCCGTTCTCTGGTTTCAGAATGCGTAAATGGCAACTCTACAGAGCGTATCTGGCCGCCGACCAAAACGCGCAGCCGATGCACATGACAGTCTTTGGCGGTGCTAGGTAACCATCGGTTGGAAAAGAAAAGCGCTGCGACGACACGCGAACTGACTGCGCCCCACATTCGCATTGAAAACCCCTTTGGTGGCGAAGCGCGCCGTCGCTGTGCGATGTAGGCGCCCGAAAGAACGACCAAGGGTGGGAGTTTCGTCTTGATCGCGTTATGACTGGCAGCGGTGCTACAAGACCTCGAAAATTCGGCCTCGCAGCCGGGGCGGCTGTTGACAGTCAGGGCACGTCGCATGCCCTCCCAAGTTTCACCAAAGCCACGCGAAGTGAGAGGGGGGGGGGAGGAAGGATGGTGAGCAAGTACACCGCACTCATCCGACCCCGTATGTACGCATCCGCGCCCGCGTCGTCGGCATCCGTCAGAAGGTGACGATGCAAAACGCACGGCGATACTAGGCCAGCGATAGTCGAGAGTGGGAAAACACTTGTCAGCGCAAAAACCGACTTGGATAATGTATCAAGGAATCCTTGATTAGTATTCTGACAACAGCTCAGCGACGACCTTTTCCTTTTTTTTTTCTTCTTTTTTTTCTTTTGAAGTTCCGAGGCCCCAGCAAAGCTATGAGAAACATCGAAAGTGGAGCTTCCCACAATGCAGAAATCTCAGCACGTGGATGTTTTAGTGTTCTGCAGCTTCTGAAGCGTTGCACGATTACAGTGATGCAGAGAATACTTGCGATTCCTCAAAAGCGTCAGGTTAACGAATGTCACTCCGCTTCCATTTTTGAGGAAAGTAGGTGCTGCGAACCCACGTGATGATATGTGGTTTTTAATGGCGCAAGGGCCAGTTATGGCCAAAGAGCGCCATGACAAATGGTAGTTAAAGGATTTATTCTGAATGGCGTGGACAGTGAATTTATTATGGTAGGTGCGACATGGCTGTATAAGGGCCTAAAAACTTTCGCTGTAAATGACGTAAATACATAGCTAGTAAAATGATGACACTGATTAGTTATGGACGTGGACGATGGCAGTTGTGTTTTGATAAAAACATATGAAAACGAGACAACAGTTACACTAAATCATTAAGACGGCCCTTGAATGTAAGGGCTGGTAATCACGTGTTAATATTTCTTGGACAAATTATTTTCAGAATGTCGGTTTCAGCTAAGAAATCTAAAACTATTTGCAGTTTAAAAAGCGGTTCATCACTGAGAAAAAATGCAGGGTGAAGTGGTATATTTTCCCGATATGCAGAAGAGAAATACTTTTTCCTCTCTGTTTCCATTGCAGGGCACTGGATAAGAACGTGGAGGACCGTTAGGCTATCGCCGCACCTACTACAAGTAGGAGGATCCCCGCCAGTCAAGAGGTAGGAGTGAGTACTGTAAGTGTGTCCTATTCTTAATCGGCAAAGGAGTACCTCTTTGTACCGTGCTGTTTTGTCACTTATCCAATTCTGCAGTTTTGGTTTTATAATACGTAACTTATTCAATGTCTGTGTATCCCACTCTGCTTGCCAATGTTTCCTCAATCTACGGCGCAGAAAGGGCTTTAGGTCTGTGGCAGGAATGGGGATATTTCCATCTGTGTCGCTAAAACTCACTGACGTAGCGTTTTCGTCAGCAGCTACGTTGCCTTTTATACCTTTATGGCCAGGTACCCAGCATAGGGTAATCGCTTGGTTGCACATATACGCGAAGCACAACAAGCTATAGAGCTCATTCAAAACTGGATTACCATGATTTCGTAAGCTAATTAGGGCTCTCACGACACTTAATGAGTCTGTAAATACAACAGCCTTAGCGATATTTCTGCGCCTTATGTTTTTAATAGCCGAAAGTATAGCGTACGCTTCTGCCGTGAAGATACTAGTGTGTGGGTTTAGTGGTCCAGATGTTGAAAATGAGGGTCCGAGAGCTGCGTACGCAACACCAGCAGGAGACTTTGAGGCATCTGTGTAATATTCGTCACAGGAATACTTCTCTTTAAGTTCTAGAAAATGCGATTGTATGTGGGCCTCAGGTGCTTGTTTCGATATTTCTAAGAAGGAGATGTCACATCTTATAGTCTGCCACTCCCAAGGCGGTGGAAGCCGTGTAGGAGCCATTAGGACATTGTGTAATAGAGGGACCCCTGTGTTTTCTGAGAGCGCTTCCAACCGGAGGGACAGAGGAGGCCTTGTGGCCGGGTGGTTACGAAACAGCCTAGCAGTGGACAAGTCGCTAATAGTGGAATGACAAGGATGTTTAACATCTGAGCTAACTTTCAGGGCGTAGGAGAAAGTTAAATATGTCCTTTGGTAGTGCAATGACCATTCGTTTGATTCGACGTAGAGGCTTTGCACAGGGCTAGTCCTAAAGGCGCCTGTAGCAAGGCGGATACCTAAGTGGTGAATAGGATCTAGCATTTTCAAAGCGCTAGGTGCGGCAGAATTATAGACTATTGCTCCGTAGTCAAGCCGTGTTAATATTAGGCTTTTGTAAAGTTTTAGAAGGCACCGTCTGTCGCTTCCCCAAGATGTACGTGATAAGAGCTTCAGCAGATTGATAGTCTTGAGGCACTTTGCCTTAAGGTACTTCAGGTGTGGCACAAAGGTTAGTTTACTGTCTAGAAGGATCCCTAAGAATTTGTGTTCACAGCTCACAGATAACCGTTCTCCATTGAGATTGATTACGGGTTCCGGCAGTATACCTCTCTTATTAGAGAACAGAACGCACGTACTTTTTCTCGGATTTAGCTTAAAACCATTTTCGTCCGCCCACTTAGATAATTTATTTATGCAAAGCTGCACATGTCGCTCACAGATACTTGGATTACATGATTTAAAACCTATCTGGATATCATCTACGTATACAGAATAAAACATATTACGTGGTATGGCAGTCTGGATGGAGTTCATTTTGACAATAAAGAGAGTGCAGCTCAGCACACCTCCTTGTGGAACACCAGCCTCTTGCATAAATGGACGAGACAGAGCGTTACCAACTCTAACACGGAAGGTGCGATCCGAGAGGTAACTCTGAATGACGCATAGCAAGTTGCCTCTAACTCCCATTTCAGACAGATCACGGAGGATTCCAAAGCGCCAGGTTGTGTCGTATGCCTTCTCCATATCTAAAAATACGGACAGGAAAAACTGTTTATGGACAAAGGCATCACGGATATTTGTCTCGATGCGGACAAGGTGATCTATTGTGGATCTACCCTCTCTAAAACCGCACTGTAAGGGATCGAGTATCTTGTTGCTTTCAAGAAAATGGATGAGGCGACGGTTAATCATTTTCTCAAATAATTTGCATATACAACTGCGAACCCACGTGAGCCAGGTGGCACGTGACACTGTAAACAATTGCGCCCCGCGCTTGTGTGCACCAGCGCACAAGCACACCTACCCTCGCGGGATGCGTGACCTTGAAGGCTTTCTGCCATCAGCTCCCGGCTGCTACAAGCGAACAAAGGGATTTCTCGTCAATGCGAACTAAACATGCAACGCTGATTGAAGGCAACTAGTCAGCCTTATCGGGAGTGACCCCTTCGTCGTCGACAGTTCAAAGTGGCTAGTCATGAACTTGGAAAAAGGAAACGCATTAATGCAGCAGCGTACGCTGTGTGAGAACGCCTCCTTCGCCGTAATGACTCGCAATAAGGCCATTTTCAATGCTTGCGTGTCAGAAAGAGGAAACGATGGGGAAGGCCAAGTGTAATATGCGCTTCAAATCGGGCTGTCTGCTGTACTCTTTTTTTGTATTATTTGCATTTACGCCGACTGCGACCTTCTACAACGCAGGGGTGCGAGCAGTCAAGCTGAAGGGCTCTCTGCAGCTGTCATTCAAAGAACGAAGCTTTGTCCCGAAACAGGTTGTCCCCATCTTGCCGCTTCGGCATGCACAGTGTCGCTAGAGCGGAAAAGCAGTCGACCTCGCCCGGATGACGGTGCGTGTGAGCAAAAGAAAGAAAGGAATGTTAACACCTTAGCGTTCAGACACAGCGAACAGTCACGGTCAGCGAGATGGGAAAGCGACACCGAGGCGCAGCGGCCTTCGCAGGCTGCAACGACACACGAAGCTTCACTGCGGCTTGTCACCGCGTTCGGACGTAGACCGCCGTCTTCTCCGGGCTCTTCTGCGCGGCGTCCGTGTGGCACAGAAGCGGCGCGAAAAAGCGCCCGTAATTCTGGGACAAAAAGCGCGCACTCAGAAGCCGGTCGAAGCATTCAGAGCAGAACGAGCCAGTTTCCTCTTCGGACGCACTGCGGCGCATCTCCACCCCTGCATCACCACATTTTCCACTCGAGGCAGGAAGAAAAAAAGAAAGAAAAGAAAAGAAATTCGGCTAACGCTCGCATCCCTACTTTCCGCGGACTAAAAGGTCACAAGAAGTGACTTCAATCGAAGTATTCCCACAGTCCGTTTTTCAGACAACACAAGTACGCAAGGACAGTTCCTAAGTTGTGATATATGACTGCCGGCCATCAAAGCAGCGCCCGCACTATCTCGGACTCGGCTGCGTGGACGTCACTACCCTCGTGCTCACGTAACGCGCAAAATTCATGACTGATCTGGTTCAACGTCCCGAAGCAATGCAGGGGGCAACCAGAGAACCCGCGCTCCGGATTAGGTAGTTTTGACCGGCTGAGGTTCTTCGGCGTACATCCACAAATCGTGGTACACGAGCGTTTTCTCTTTTTCCCTCTTTTTTTTTTTTTTTCATTCCACGCACCCATCGACATGCGGCCGGGAATCAAACGCGCGACATCTATACGTTTACGAGACAAGCCGTCGACCTTACACGTCGGTGTCAAGGTCGATCCAAATAGGTCGCGAAGCTTCGGGCGAAAAGCGGTTCAGTACAGATTGTCACCGACATCAGCATGGGGGGTTATGGGAGAAGAGATTGAAGCGCGACTATGTTTGGAGGGAACAAACATTGGGAAAGAAAAACGCGTTTTTTTAATTCAAACGAGACACAGTTAGATTCATTCAACAAAAATAAAATTCCTAGACAGTTTTATACATTCTTGACGAGTTAAGAAAATACAAGTTTAATTTTATTATTATTGATAAATGCATTTCTTTTAAGCGCCCATCGCTACAGGGGGCGTTGACGCCACTATCACTCGCAATGCAACGCACGTCTTGAAATGGGCAGAAAGGCGCACTCGTATCACCTGTTGAAATACGCCCCCCTCAAAGTTTGTGCTTTCTTGCTTGTCAAAGTTTGTCTGAATTTGGTGACGTGGGGTAGCTTCATTGCTTCTTAATCTGTTCAGTCAAATGTAGTGAGTTACGACCGCCAGACAATTGTGTAGTTGTTTTCGTGCGACCACGCTGGCCGACGGGCTTGGCATCCAACAATAGGTTCAGCACTCTACACCTAAAGCTTTCGTCCGCCTCCAAAGAAAGTATGTTCTGTGCAGGGATGCGATTTCGACAACCGTACGGCTGGCCTTTCCCTGCATCGCTTTCCACGCTGAAAGCTCGAAACGCCCATCAAGTCGAATGGCGGGGCATTTGAATATATAGCTCCAAAGGAAGAACAACAAAACAAATTTCGCGCCTTCGAAAACAAAATGACGTCACTTCTGCTTTTAACGGACATGGCGTCACATTATTTTTTCTTCCGCCGGAAGAGTTCCCACCACATACAGATGGCGCTAAGCCCCATGTACTCCAGTGACTCTATGTACCGCCGATGGACCGCCATGTTTTGAACGTATGGGCTCCTATGGAAGTTTCGCTACCAGGTACATTTACCTTGTCGGTGTAACTCATTACTCACATTCCGAGTAAAAAGAAATAAAAAAAACTTATTAATAATTATATCTTCTACTCGTACAGTGCTCGGCGATCGAAACGGTATGTCCCGAGCGCGTAGCGGCGGGCGCTTCTTGTGCCACCGGTGGAGGCCACAAGCTGATGTATTTTTGCATCAGATGAAAGCGAGAACCTTTATATGATGCATTGTGACTGCATTCGACCCCTCAGCGATTACAGGGGCCACAAAAAGCGCGGGCTGCCACGCGGTCGGACGATCGCATTTCGCTCGCTCGCTGAGTAATGTGCCTTTATTACTGCCTTTTAGTGTGGGGTACGTACCGCGACGTTCACAAACATGCAAAAAACAATATGTCTTTGTCAAAAAAATAAGGAAGTTTAAAAGAACACTTTTAATAGTTTCTACAACTGTCATACATTTGACCTATTCCACAGGCAGAATCTACTGTGTACCTGTATTTCACTTCTACCAGTATAAGCTGACTACAGCCTTCAAAAGAGCAACAAAAGAAAATCGCACATTTTTGAGCGACCTTTTTGCTGCGCATGAACACAACGCTACGTCTTGTGCCAACGGTTAACATAAAGAAAATATAAAGGTGGTTTACTGCGAAAAAGGGTTACTCCAAATAAAAATTGTCAAATACACTGCCTACACTTTTGAATGAACCAACAGAACTGACTAATGATCTTTTCACAACTGCACAACGAAACCTTAGAATTTCTTTTTCTCGATGTAAATACGCAATTTTAATTTGAGTAGCAACGAATCCTCACGTTACTTTTAAATCTTGCAATACACGTGAGCCTGTGTCAATCTACGTATTCTATAACGTTTTTTTTTTTTTTTAAGACCATGTCTTTTTTAGCGAGTTAACCTCACTTTTCCGCATCTGGAATGTATGTTTCTAGCGTCGTTCGTTGGCCGATCCCGCAGATAATGTAGTCTAAAAAAGTGGGCCAATCCCGAAGGTAGCAAAGAAAAAAAAGAAAAACGCAGTCTGACGTGTATCCCACCCCCCTCACGCGAGGGGCGACGCAATAGAGTGCCGTGCGCAGTGACTGCACCCCGTTCTCACCCCCAACTCGCTCAGGAAGCCATCGTCTTTAATCGACGTCGACTAGAAGTGCCTTTCAACTTTGCTTTTCGATCTGTAGCTGACATGTGTTTCGATATTTGCTAGAGTGCTCCACGCATGCCGCTATCGCCGATTGCATTGCAGTGAGGGAGCCGCGGGCTTCTGTCAAGCTGCTCTGGAGCAGCTTTTATTCACAGCCTCCGTCTTTCTTTTGATGCAAATAAAATGCTATTGCATCATCACGGTATAAACCGAGCGGTCACCACTTGCTCTACTCTTTGCGTTTGCTCATTTAGAGCTCAGAATTACCGAAACGCGAAAAAATCCTACGCGCTGAAATTCTGCTTGTGCCCACCAAGTGTCGCACAGAAGCGGCCATACGAGTTCAGTCGAAGAAGTCATTGTGTCTTTCTAGAACTGCACGCATGTTCTTGTTTCTCACTCTTTTTTTTTTTTTAACGGAGATACAGGGCCAGCTATCCAGCAAATTCAAGAACGCATAGATATGTATAGTTAGCGACGCACCCCATTCTAGCCAAATTATTGCGCCGCTCGCTGGGAAGCAACGTCGGTATGCTCCCACGTAACATATATATACACGGCCAATCTGATTAACACAGTATCATCACGGGACTAGAAACCAACCGCGCATAATGGGTTAACTTGCATTCTCAGTTATCAAGTGCGGCGGCATGCCAATACTTGCACCTAATTTAGAGATATACCGTTGGCAGCAAAAATGTCCAGAATGCATGTTGTGCGAGAAAAAAAAAAAGAAAGAAAAGCCACTCCGCGTGGGCACACAGTCTGCATCAGCCTGCTATAGTATGCGCGATCAACAGTGTTCATGGAGAGGCAACATGTCCGAAAGAAGCAGAAATCAGCTTTTTAACTCGCACCCCGTGAATTTTTGAGGGTTGATACGCAGCGTTTGATAATACGCTGAAGGTATCGATTCAGTACCAGTCATATGGATTAAAATCAGAAAAAAAAAAACACTAGCAGCTGCAAAGCGTATAAGCTTTGCAGCTTGAAAAAAAAAAAATCGTTGCCGCTCAGAAACATAGCGGCTGCCGCTCACTTGTCATTCAGCGCAGCGCTTTTCGATGGGCGCCGCTTCCAGTCAGCGCTGAAATTGGTCGACTGCTGCCAAACTTGAAGGCTCACAAAAGCGGTCTCTCGACAGAGCGGCATGACGGACTTTCAGAGATCCACAAGGGAGCTCGTTAAAATTAGTGTTCAGCTCCCGTGGCTACGAAAATAAGTCGGGCTTTGAAGCGCCGATACATCTGGTCGCGGAGCGACGACTTAATCACGGTGCTTGCAGAGCGCGGCCCGCTGTATTTCAGCACAGGCAAAATTAAGGCAATAACAATGTGCGCAATATTAAAAAAAAAGAAAGAAAATGCGCACGCAATTAAGTGTCAGCCGTGGTAAAGGCCGACGCACGATTTGGCAAGTTTATACCGACCTTTCTGTTGTTAATTTTTAGTGCAGACGACACAAATGACAGACAGCTACGTAGCTGCGAGCAAGAGCGGGGTTCCTGGTACTGGATAAGTGATGCCCCACAAAGGGACCGCAATGTCAAGTTGGGCCCCAAACTGCTTCATCGAACAGTATATCCGTCAACTACCTTTACAAAATTTTCCACAGTAATAAATCAACTTTACTGATTTTTCTCCACAGGTTGCATTGCGTATAAATTAAAGTTTTATGAAAATTTCTTGCCGAGTTTCAAAAATAGAGTGGCCACCGTGTTTTAAGTGAAAATCTATTTTTGTATGTCAATTGACCGCCTGCTGGCCTCACACTAAAGAAAGAGTAACACTCGCTCTATTAAAGGACAAACGGCATGTCCCGTATGTTCGACATTAATTGGAGTAATTTTCTTGATGTCGCCTAAAACCCGAGAGAACAACTACTCGACAGCGTTTTTTTTTAGCCTTTTTTTTTTGCAGGTTACATTATGAGTCGAGCCCGCGTCTCATGGCAATTTTACATACAAACACATCTTGCACAAACAACATAGCAAACCTTACGCAAAACAGATCTACGTTTTTTTTTTATTATTGCTGGTTTTGACAAGACAAAACAGAGTGCAATTGTTGAAACGAGTCAGCCTATCTGTGCCGACCAAACTGGATTAAAATTTCTTCGATACAACCAAGTAACCAAGCGTTGTAATCTAGGCTACCTGCACTCCAGACCTGTCTAGCGACTTACATCGCCATGATGTTTCGACCTACAATGTCGTGCCAATGGGGGCATCTCTTTCCTACGGAATCAAACAATGAATCTCGGCAGCATGCCTATATGTTTATAGTAATGTAATAAGCAGCTCAACAGCACACAATCATGTTATTATAAACTCTCATTATAATGAATGCCTTTCGATTAGCGACTACCAAGTCTAATGCCTTTCGATTTTCACATCTTGAGATTCAATAACTGGTGAATTAAATGTGTATCGGCTGTGAATCAATTGACGTTTTCTGAACTTGTCAATTAAACATTTACTGAGTGTACTCATTAGAAATTGACGTTGTATTGAATTTCTGTAGATTCAAAATGAACTTGGTGCGCAGTCAATTGGAACAAAAAGCATATTTCTTTAAGGAATAGGAAGTTGCTCCGGATCCATGCGGTCAAGCCCGTTCAGGGTCGGCTGAGATCATCGACTGCGTCCTCTTGTACATGAACGTCACACGCCATAACACTGTCGCTTAGGCCAACTCGAGACGGATTTTATTTATTGATTATTGGAGTTTATTGGCGCAAGGGTAGCTCGGGACAGAGGCGCACCAGTTCCAAACCTGCTCATCTCCCCAATTTCTCGTAAAGCTTACGAATTTGCGCTTTTTTACGGTCTTACAAATGTCGAGCGAAGTTTTACGAAAAATAAATCCTGTTCGCGAAAAAGTTTCGCCCGCCGGTCTTTAGTCTTGTGTTGCTGAAAGGACGCAAGATGGCTATCTCGTTTCGAGCAGGTTTATGCAGACAAATTCCTAAAGCGAAATCGGCAACAGAAAAGCTGCTAATAAATTCACTACGGTCTAAACACCGTGTTGCTTGTATTAGTCTTTGCTGTTTCAAGTTTTGCTGCTCCTTGTGTGCTGCGTGTACAGGTAAATAATCGTTAATAAAGTATACGCACGTATCGAAGAAAAGGCGTGCGCTCAGGGGCAAGCTTCATAGAAATGCCTGCTAACCCCCCTCCCCCTCTCGCTGTCGCGGGATTTTACGAATGTTCACGGGATGGCAGGTATGCTCCGGGCACAAGCGCAAAGAATGTCATCGTCTGTAGATGTCGCAAACTCGTAGCTGCTTGCGTCGGCACGGCTCAAGTGATATGTTTTAAGCGTACGAATGGCGGTATGGGGAGGTATGGACGAGAAAGACGGGACAGGATAGCGCCTGCCCTGTCCTTTTCGTCCATGTCTTTCTGGCGCTATCCTTAAATCGTAAACCAACTAGCACAAACAGCCCGTATTAGTTTGCGAAACGGCTTACAGGCAAAAAGAAAGAAGAAAAAAAAAGTGGCGGTGGGGGTGTGTAATACTGATATTGTGCGCATGCGGCGGCTTTTAATTCCGTTCTCCGGAAGGTATAGCTCGGCAATTTGAACGGCGACAGCGTTCACCAGACGCGCTTTCCGCGCGGCACCGGCACCACGCCAAAGATTACGGGCGCACAACACAGAGAGAGCAATAACCGGCGCCAGCCACCAGCGCGTGTGGTGGATAACGCCGCGGTCAGTCGCTCACCTCGGTGGGGATGTAGCAGAAGAGCACCCCGCGGTCCACCAGGGCGTAGATGTAGCGCTGCATGGCTCCCCCCGTCGGCGAACTCGTGCGCGCACACGCCGAGAGCGGAGAAGCGAAAACGTCGGCGCGCTCGGCTCGCGACGCAAACAACGCCGCCGCTTCGCCCCTTCTCTCGGCTTTTTTTCGTCTCTCTTTTGCGCGGTCTCTCTCTTTTTTTTTCCCTTTTGTTTCCTTCCCACGGGATAATCAGGTCGGCCGCATGCCGATCGCCGTCATCCGGCAGCTCTCTCCACTCATGCGGCAACGCGCGCCCTCGCTTTCCCCGCGCGCGCCTTCTCGGATGTCGGCGTCAGGCTCCCTCGGTGAAAGCACAGAGGTTACTGGACCGCCGTAAGCTCCAAGGTGTCGTCTTCCAGAATGCTGCGTCCCAAGTTTTCCCGATAAAAGGTCCACTCTCCTCCCGTTTCTTTACCCCTTCTTTTAAATACTGCTACAGTAGTTGTTAAAAGGGAACTTTAGCTCGGGGCAAACTAATTTCCCTATTCAAGTGCACGCAAAATGCAGAAATGCTCTCACGAGGCAACCGATGAACTGATTCGAACGAAATCTGTTGCATTTGAGAGAGAAAGTTAAATTCTAGTTAAATTGACGACCTAAACTTAAATATATGCTTCCTACAGTCGCCAGATTTTATATTCTTCATTTAAATGCAGCAAACCTCATCAAACTCGGTGCAGTTGGCGAGCAAAACAATTTCACCTCTGCCATGTGTTTACGCAGAAACTGAATTTGCTGCGTCCGTCCGCCATTTCTGTTACGTCGTCGTCAGGCGACCACGACTTCACCCTCGCCACACGGCGAGGAAAAACAACTTTGCCCACAGCTGCCACTCGAGCTCGTGCCCCAGCGCCAACGTGCCCTTGGGAACCAAACGAACTGTTAAACTGCAGCTTTGGAGCTTTTGTGCGAGCTTTGTGAGTCACGCATGTTATGAGAGCGGTGGCGCCTGTGCATGCATTTTGGAGGCCACAGCAAGCCACATTGCAGCGGACGAACAGCATGCTGTGTGTGTCAGAAATAAGTTGTTCTTGGCAAGACGCTTCTCGGTGTGAAGAAAAGGCTGGAGCATGAATCCCTTGACATCGTCCCTCGATTGGCCTTTCTTCTGCTCCTCTCCCAGACTTCACTCTGATGCCTTGCGCAAACTACAATCTTCCGTGTCAGCCCCGGTAATAATCGTAGGTGCGTTATCGTTGTGCTCCTGTCTTACCGCGCCCGGCGACTTACGCTCGGTAGGAGCATACCTGGCCATAAGGGCATGAAGTGGCGGATTGCTGGCTTCCCTTGCTGGACCTGTATTTTCTTTCCTTGAGACGACGGGTTACATAAACTTTGTCAGGCTTTTGTAGTACACTCTTTTGAAAGCAAAATCAAATCCCACGTAAACAGAATTCCAGCACTTACTATTGTTCTTTGGAGGATAAAACCTTGTAAAACGCGTCATCTTGACGTTACGTTGACGAGGCTGCGTTGTCGGGTCCTATGTTTAAATGCAATACATGCACCGATCTGGCCTGGCTATCTCTTCGTTTTGTCTCATTTGCAATGAATTCGAATAGACTGATCACTTTCGTGGTTTCTCCTCCCTGAGGAGAAGCATTTTGCAAATACTTTTGCGACAGCTTGGCCTATAGCTACCATTGACATTTTCTCTGGTTGACCCACTATCTTTCCGGGCTTCCGTGATGGGCCACTCCCACAGGGATATATGCATCGCTATGGAGAAATTATGTCGAGAATTCAACCTTGTTATTCTGATTGCTGTTTTTTTATGCTTCGCTCCTATTTTCCTTTTGGACATTTTTGTCGTTATTAACTGACCGCTCAATCACAAGATATTTCTACTCTTACTGCTTTGGTTTTGATTATTATTATTATTATTATTATTATTATTATTATTATTATTATTATTATTATTATTATTAATCCGGGAGAATCGCTCTAGTCGACTGATCTTTTCCTTATTCTGTTTTTTTTCTCTTGTGTATTATGGCACGCGCGCGCGTTCGTGCACGTGTGTGCATGCGTGCACATCACAGAACACTAGAAATCAGTAGCAATTGCAACTGTTAGGATGCAGGGACGCCGCGATGAAAGGTTCAGGAATAGACGACGACGAAGGCGCAGAAACACGTTGCCGTTAAGACTGCCGATGGGCGTTAAAAATGGAGGGAAGCCCCCTCGCATAGCCCAAGGCTAGGTTTCTAACTTTATGTAACGGGCGCTATGCATATTTCATAGCTCTGCCTACATGACAACAAAATATACCAAAATGGTCACGAAGATGCACGAATTAATGAGTACAAGTTGAGGCTCCTTGGTGGCGGTCAAAATTTTATTTTTATTTTTAAGGAAAGGGGCAGAGGGCTCCTTGGATCCGCACACAACATCCACGGTCATCGTTGCAATTTTGCAGGACCGAATAGCGGCAACTAGTGGAGGAAGTCGAGCTCACAATCCATGGAAGCAATGGTAAGTACCTGTTGTTTTTTTTTACCAATTTAACCGATGGAGGAGAGCAGTGAAACAAGAAAGTAAACTATTGTTGGACACGTTCGCCTATAGCTCCCGGCAGTGACACTATATAGCAGCTGTATCGAACAACCAGGGACGATCGAAGGCGACACGGGCACCCAAACGTCTCGGCCCCATTGTGCATGCACAAACAGCAAATCAGCGCAATCGCGCTACGTCACATTCCCGCCGATCTCTGCCCCAACAGCCCTTCACGTTTTTGACAAGTCGCGTTGCTGCATGAAGCACGCGCCTCCTGCACTCCCCCCAAATCGTGGCAACGACGCTAGCCACCGCTTCGCTACGTGCTGCGTCCAAGGTTTGCGCGCAGGGGTGCAGGCACAGTGGCGGCGGCATTCCTCGTTGGCCGACTATAAAACCCGCTCTCGAGCGTCCTTGCGGCCGACGTGACACAGAAAACCGCGCGTCAATCGCCCGCCTCGAGAACGCGGAGTTGCGCTCGACGGCAGGCGCGTTTATTGTTGTTCTTGAATGTCCCCGGGGCGAAACTCCGCCAAACGCTGCACGTCACGCGAATGCCGAAGACTCGCGGCTGAGCAGCGGTTGGGGACACGCGGGGACGTCGACACCGGGACACAGGGTGCCAAAACTCGCGTATTTCGAGCTCATGCCAGAAGTCCCAAAACACCGGTGTCTTGCTCTAAAGCGGCATGAGGAGAGCGCCGCAACTGAGGTCCCCCCGCGCTCGGTGTTTTCGCACCTTTGTCGTGCTGAAGTATGCCCGCCAGAGAATAAACCTGTGATAGCTAGCGCTATGAACAGCGGGACGGCTCAGCCGACACGGCAGGCATAAACGACCGGCCAGGAAAGGGCCTCACAGGGAGGGCATGAACGCGGGTGACTCGTGGCGGAGCGACGCAGCGTCCGAATTCGTGCAGCTGCGCGTGCCGGCATTCTATGCAAATCCCACCCGCGGGCACGCGGCACAAGCCCCGCAGCAGCCGGAAATGTTCCCGCGTCGTATCCAACAGTGGCAGCCGCCACGCGGTTGATGCTAACGCGCCGCCATCGCACCCGGACACCAGCGGAGAGGCGTAGTATTGTGCGCAGGTGTCACCAACTGCCCGCTCGTCCCGCGGTGTATGTCATCGAATCGGGAATCGTACTTGCAGGTATCCTCGGAGCGTCACAAAATTGAATGGGCAGCCCTGATACGACTAGATGCTCATTTTAACTTACACAAACTGTTCTGGTCAGCACGACTAATTTTCTGGTACTGACAGTGCAGTAACAATAAAAAAAGCACGTGTGCAGTTACCAAGGTTGCAAGTAAGTTGTAACGAGACCGGTACAGGTCTCTGGCTACTAATTGCTCTGATATCACATCGCCGCCTTACACCAAACGACGGGGCGAACTGTCGAAGCAGCTTCGCACGCGTGTTCGGACTTTGAGAACATTTATTTACTGTATTGTCAATTTCTGCCCCTGTAAGCATACATTAATTCATCGGTAATGTTCCGCATATACAAGTTATTGCTTCTTTTTTTCGCCGCTACTTCGCACATAATTATAGTGTAAACGACGTAAAATAATACTGATGTCAGCACCCCTTTCGAGATATGCATCCCCAAAATGTGCCACTGATTGACTTCGATTTCGTACTTGAAACTATTAATAAAGAGTTGCTCAGTAAGTGTTTGTTCACTGGCTAGTTTAACATTGAGATTCGTCATGCAAGTTATCCCCGCCTCTTCAAGAAATCAAAGTAAAATGGCGGCACTGTGCTGTCGCCCCACAGATCATTCTGAATATATCTACTCGCCGCGAGATTGGCCTGTGCGTCGCAGCACCGTCGTCAGGTTAGTGTGGATAGGCCCGATACGCGACACGCAAAACTACGTACTTCACCGACCGCGAAAGTCCCGTCGCCTTTAAGAGAGAGAGAGAGAGAGAGAGAGAGAGAGAGAGCTAAACCTATGACAAATGTCTCGTCGCTCTGGAAAGCGATAATGCGAGAAAGTGTGGCGGGAATGTTAAAGATCAAGAAAACAATGACCATTGGCGCGTGTCAGTTGGGTACCAGCCACAGGTCCATCATAGCAGCCCTCCATAAGTTCATTGAACCGTGCGTAAGGTTACGCTGCTAGAAGTACCCGACTGCGGTGTATTCAAAATGTTTCTTATCAAAGTTCCGATTTTCACAATGTTATCTTTATTGTTTTTTTTTTCATTTGTTTTTGCTGTGTGTGCTTTTCATTACCTCCACTGTGACCAGTCATCCTCGTGGGTGTTAGCCATCATTTGAGGTCTCAGCTACAATTACCAAATGAATATGAAAATGAACTTTCCAAGACATTCATCATTGATGTGACACTTAAAAAAACAAAACGTAAGAGAGAAGTTTATTTCAAGAGGAAAGAAAGAAGTGTGGAGAGGCTGGTATATTCAAATCCTTTCCAGAAGGAAGATGAAAGGGTGGCTCAGCCGACAAGAAAGCAAGACACCTGTAGATAAGCACGAAAAGGGAAAAAGGACGCGTAGATATGTTACAGAATTGTTTAACATTGCATAGAAGTAACTATACCTATAGTCACTTACGTAAGCCAGAGCACCACGACACTGACGTAAATAAAGCTCTTTTTCTTAACGTTTACGAAACTACAGGCAGCCACATAGCATATACATGCGCGACGAGATGTACTCGCCTGCGTGTGCACTATACACAGGAACAGCCTGCGGACCACTGTAGCCGCGAAATAGAATTACAGGCAGATGCAAGCTGTGAATAGATCAGTAGCTCGCTGCTTCATGGAACCGCAAGAGTACACAATGGAAAACGCATTTAACGACAGTATTGCACACA
The DNA here is from genome assembly GCF_038994185.2 of Dermacentor albipictus. NCBI lineage: Eukaryota > Metazoa > Arthropoda > Arachnida > Ixodida > Ixodidae > Dermacentor > Dermacentor albipictus. Next base: position 265,749,544 of record NC_091821.1, read on the forward strand.
AGCACTCTTTCTGTACAAGGAAACGCGTAACAAGGTGAATTTTACTGCACGTCAGAAATTCAGCGGCTCTCCTAGTTGAGACAAGTATTGAAAAAAAATAAAGAGCGAGAGAGAGAGACTGATTTCTGAATCAAACTAGGTTACTGCTATAGCGCTAAAGCTGTGACCGCTGAGTGCTATAGTAACAGTGAAAGTGTAGTCACAAATATATTTGCAAGTATACATGTATACGGCATAGAAATGTGCACTATCCATGAAGAAGAGTACATTTCGGCGCATCTCGAGAAGAAACGCGTCCCGTAAGCCAATAAGGAGACGGCAAAAACGCGACCCAGCGCCAACATACCGACCACAACGGCATCTAAACTTAATGATGCCCTCTCGCGACACGTGGGTCTCAAAAAGAGCTAGCGACAAATGCGGATGATGATTGAAAGAGGCAAAGAAATCAATTCGGTTTGCTAAAGGAATGACGCACTCGACGGCATATATTTGTCGCAGTGAGGATATTTCGGTAGCGTTTGTTGTTTTGTTGCGCGATTCCGCATAGAACAGCGCCGGTGACCGGCGCATCTATAGCGGCAGTATACAGATGGCTACACGTACACGCCAACACGTTATACGCATATATGTGCGCTGTCCTGTGTAGAGATGTAAAATTTCATGAAATTTTGAGGGGCGTGAAATAAACTGGTTTATGTCGTGTTTCTTTTTTCAGAAAAAAAGAAAGAAAAAAAAGACGATTGCGCACAGGGCTATGAAAAATCCGACACATTTATTTCTTTAACACTCAAAAGACTATAATTCCAGCAGAGTCCCAGCAGAGCTTCCGCGTCTAAAACCTAGGCACGATTTCACATCAAGGCATTGATTTCACATCAAAGCGCCAAGACCGACATTTGTATCAATCTGTGTGCGATTCATTTCCTCTTGGCGCGTCAACGTTTCGCTGCGCAGCGGACGAAGCCCTCCGGACACTGAGGTTCGAGTGCCCGTACACAAGTTTTCGCACGCGATCCCCTGCGAGCCTGTTGCGTAGCTTGCCGTGCACATTTCCGAACTCGAACCAGTTTCTTTCACATGTCGCAGAAGAAGGGGGAATCTTCAGTACGCGACAGGCGAGGGGGCTCAACGGGGTTCGTTGAAGCAAAGCCCTTGCCACCACATGGATGGATCCAGGTGCTTTTAGATACGTCGAAAGGAGTCGCATCGCAAAAGAAGAAATCCGCGGCGAAGCTGTTTTTTTTTTTTTCTCAATTTTATACTGGTTGAAAAAAAAAAAACTGTTTTTCCCCCAAACTTTTCAATGTTTGTTTAACCGCTTACACCTCTAGTCCTGTGTGGAGCTATGTGGCGCAAAGACGCAATTTCCGTGAAACGAAAGTCTGCGGGAGACCCCAAGAAACATTGCTTGCGAAGTACATTGCAGGTAACACAGACGATGAAATGGCGTTCGGATAATCTGGCGACCCATATGTCAGAATCAAGGTGACGGTCCACTCCGGAGTGCGTTTGCGTGCGTCCGCCGGAGGCTTCGCTTTTCATTGCTCGGCGACGAACCCGCACGTCAACGACAGTATCCTGCAGCTGCCAGGCGGCCGATCGAAGGCAGCTGACTTCGTCGTGGAACAAAAGCCCAAGTATCTACGGCTGCTATACTATTTCACAGCGCACGGTCAGAGAGAGATCTTTGTATAGAGGTCGAAAGAGTCTCTGGACTGCCATACTCCGGTCGCTCCTTTGTCTGCTGCTCTGTAATAGCATACCAGACGACCGAGCGAGCCAGAGTGAGCCAAAACGTCACTATGTTCTCCTCCCACGTGATGGTCGTGAACACCTTCTGCGTCATGACGTTATGACACGTACACTTCCTGGCAAACGTAACCGAAACTCGATAGTAGAAAAGCTATTACAGTAAATTGTTTAGGGTGGCCTAAGCTTTGCAGTATTTTCTCATGGTTCTCGAGGTAAATAACCTTCATCTAACGCAAGAAATTAAAAGTGAAAAAAAAATGGCCTGCCGGTGCTCCTTTAGGTACGGACTTACTGTTCGCGCTATCTACGCACATTCGGTTACAGCAAGCAGCTTCCGGCAGAGTCAACGTCCCTTGCGCAAAAAATGTGCCAACGCATCGCTCTGGCACGAAAACAAGAGTGTCACTGGAACGCCAACACGATTCCTGTATTCGAAATGGGCACCATACGGGGATCGCATCGCAAAACATTTAAAAAAGGTTGTTCTTGAGGGACTGTAATACTATAGTGCAATATGTGCTTCCAGCTTTCAGTGTACACTTAGGTTGAGTGAGAAAGAGGCAAAGTTTACTGAAAGGAGGAAAGGCAGTCAGGTTGGGCAGGAAGAGCGAGCCTGTGCCCGGCTACTAGACCCGGCAGGATGTTCTCGAGTGAGCTCGCGTACGCTTTCGTTGTATGGGGAAATCTGCTCTGTCCAGGAATACATTGCAGATGAATAAGTGTGTGGCACATCTCTGTGTTACCAGAACTGTGAGCTGAACAAGTCAGAATGAATTCATCGTAATGAACGGAAATACGAAAGCAAGAGGGACAGGACACAGCGCTGCGTCCTGTCCACACTTGCTTTCGTGTTTTCGTTTCCTCGCGCTTTCGTTGTACACCCGTCCGCAATTTTTTTAGAGTACAGAATTCTTAAAAAAGTTCAATCATGGCTTCGCCACTCGGCCTCGAATTTGGGGATGCACTACATCGCACGTCTATATTCTAAGGCTGATACGTTAGGTGCAGACAAAACTTCGCCTTTTTCGTCGATAGCGTTCTTCGAAAACCTGTGCGCCGAGGCATACAAGCGCAGGCAAGCGTTCACTGTGGCATGCCCTGTACACATCCTGACAGTCGGTGCGGATGTGGAAGTTATGCGACGGTAGGCTATTGGCCTCAGAAACTGCCAGGATCTCGCCTGCTGGATGGTGCAGCTTCGTAGTGGTTCGTTCGTCTGTTCCACGTTGGGTTCAATATTATGGCAGCTGTGCACTGGCTTCAAGAGAGCTGCCTTTTCACTTAGTTAATATTTGCTGAAATACATATTTGCCGCAACCAGTACACACGCAAAAACGAAGACACAGTGATGACGACACGTCGTCGCCAATGTGTTTTCCTTTTCGTGTGTGTCCTCTTTGAGGCAAATATGTCTTTTGTACACTGGCTGCCAGAGTACCTGGTGTCCGTGGAAGTAAAATGTTAGAGGGCGATGCTCATATAAGTTTCACCCCTACATATGGTGGCATACATAAGATAGCGGACTATCTTTACTCTTTTTTTACAGCTTCCCTTCCTCACGCGTCATGAATGCACCGTCCCCTTGCCCAAGGCAAAGAAAAAAAGAACGGCACAGCTAGTGTTTTTTTACAAAACACGGCTGTACGCTTAAGTTAGCAACCAACACACATGTATATACACTTGTGATAGTAATGTATTATTACGGGTAGGAAGAAGCGTACGTGTATTCACAGATGGCTTTTAATGGCTGAGCCAACACTCGCGGAGAAGCGATAGCCAAGACCTTCGTCGTCTCCAAGACCAGCATCCAAGTCCTCTCCTTCCAACATTAGAGACTGACATTACCCCCGGCGGAAGAAGCACCTTATTGATGCGGATCACTGGTTCCAGAAAGGTACGGTTCAAGGCGGCTGATGTGGATTATGTGAGACAGAGGTGAATGCACAGTGGCATCCAGTGGAGACACTTCATATATGACAGGGGTCACCTGGCAGAGGATGCGGTAAGGGCCGTAGTATCGCGAGAGGAGTTTCTCCGAAAGACCAGCACGCCGAGATGGAGACCAAACTAGCACAAGAGCGCCTGGTTCGTGTTACACATCGTGATGGCGCTAATTGTAACAGCACTTCTGGCTCGTCTGTGAATCAGAGAGACGAAGGCGGACAATCTGGCGTGCTTGAGTCGCTATGGCTACCGCATCACAAGTGTACTTTGTCAGCGAATCGAGTGCGCTCGAAAGCAGAGTCTCGAAAGGGAAGGTCGGCTCACGGCCGAATAGAAGGTAGAAAGGCGAGTAGCCAGCTGTATCGTGGCGCGAGGAGTTGTAAGCAAACGTGACAATATTTTCATCCACTAACCATCACGCCGCGGAGTAACGTTTCCCACATTATTTCAGCTATACGGGAAATAGCCGCTCAGTTGTGGACCACAGCTGTGGCATAAACGATTTTTCAGGAAGGTCTTCGGGATCATTTGACGGCGCCAGCCAGCAATCGTGCGGCATGCACGGTGAAACGTCCAACTATTCAACGTGGATACGCGTGAAAGCCGCGACGAGCAGACAAGACGCACGCACTCTCGGCTTGTATAGTAAAACCGTCCTTCAAAGGCTCGGCTGCAGTTCTAGTCTCGAAAAGAAGTCGTCGGCGCACGTATCTTCGACGTATACTAAAGCGAGTCGGAAATGTTCGTCCGGGTAAATTACGACCGCCGGGTGCCGCTTTCCACCAGGAGCACGGCGCCTCCAACATGGCTGCCCCCGGAACCCCGAAGCGGCGCTCCGGTAGCGAAACTTGGCGAGCAAAACGCGCCGACCGTGAGGATAGACGTACGGATAGACGTACGGATAGACTACGGGCGATTTCCTGATGCTCAGACTGTGCGAGTTTTCCGAATTCTTCCAAGAGGTACGAGCTGCTCAGAATAGCGCGACCGAGCAAGTCGCCAGTTTTCCGGATGATCATGCCGCGCGTGGGCCGCCCCTTCCTCCAGTGTGTACCGTGGAGGAAACAATAAATAAGTCGCGAAATCTCAAGTGTCCTTGTAACGAGAGATACGACGTCTCTGGACGGCATGTATACGCGGTGGAAAGCAAAAAATAATGAGAGGTCCTGAGCGATAAGGCGCTTGCTGGTCACGGAAAGGGACCATGAAGTCTTGGCGCACGCACAGGTTTCACCCTTCTATTTGTATCAGATTTTACAACTTCCAAATTGAAACGAGGGAAAAAGAAAAGCTCCCCGCGAGCGAGAATAAACTGCACTTCCCGATGCGCTGAAGTCGCTTCTGTATACGCTGTGCTGTTTCACGGTTTTGCTCCGACCAAGATAACAAACCCCGCAATTTCTTTTCTTCTTCTTCTTCTTCTTCTTCTTCTTCTTCTTCTTCTTCTTCTTCTTCTTCTTCTTCTTCTTCTTCTTCTGTCCGAAGCTACGCGACGGTAAAAAGCGTGATATTTCGACAATGTATGTCCAGCGCGCTTTTCGTGCAATTCGGACAGTTTTCCACGAAGTTTATCTGTTTCTACAGTCGAACCAAGAACCCCGGTATACGATAAGCGTTCCGCTTCTAAAGCCTGTGGGTTCTTCGAACTACCATGACCAATTTCATGCCATCGCGCACAGACGCAAGCCAGGACTCTTCGAAAAGAACTGCGTTATTAGAGGAGGCTGCGCATATGTGAACGCACTGTGCACGAAGGTTGTGAAATGCACTTCTGGGGCGGTACTTCGCGGTGTGCATCGCTCTGACATCCCGTCTCGTTCCTCTGCTATAAGGAGTTCAAAGAGACATGCGTGGCCGGGCGCTGTGCAGTGAAGCTCGCAGGCAAGACTGCTTTGTAAGTTTCACTGATTTGTAGCCTCCGTCACTGCGCAGTTGATTGATGCTCGAAGCAGCGAGCATCGTAATAGGCTGATCACGAGTGCGGTACGGGCGCGATAATTAAGGCTACCTTTAGGGGACGGTTGCGCCAATATTCGAAAATTTCGAATAAAGAATCGAAACTATTAGATTCGGTCTTCGAAACGAATAGTCACTGTTCGTAAATACGAATATTTTCGAACAGATTCTCAATACTTGAAAGTTGTCAACTGTGTTCAAACAAACATAAAATCGGAGCAAAAGTACAATAACTCCTGTGTTCATAAATGCATCTTAACTTGAAGCCCACGCTTGACTTGGTAACGACGCCTGGTGCGAACGCGCCCAAACGCTCATTGCGTTTCCTTTAGTGCGTTCACGACTGCAGGCGTCATTTAAATAAAGTCAAGCGCGGGCTTCAAGTTAAGATGCATTTATGAATACGGGGGCAAATGTAATAATGCCCCCGGCCGTAGAAGGCATAACCCATGAGAAGTTATGGAGCCACGCGAAGCAGGCTAGTCGCTCGGGGAGCTAGACAATCATTCGGACACTCCGAAGGGCTTTGGGTATGCTAGGTACGTATTCGTTCCTACTGCTCCAATTGTGCGTTTCATAAGAAAGGCTTCATAAAGTGCGATGTACTACCGGAAACTTGCTTGATGATACATTGCTTGATAATAGGGTCGTTTCAATAACAAAATATTCAAATCAAATAAAATATAAATACTCAAGTACGAACGACCACCGAATATCGAATAAAGTATCGTGTATTTTATAATTTCTAAAGCAACATGACATAGCAATAAATGTGGTATCCGACTGTTAAAAAAAAGAAAGAAAGAGAAAGTACACAACACATGCACGTAATACTGTTCACGATTACACGTCCGGACAACTGTGAAGCATGTAAATGATAAACAAGGCTACGTTCAACTATATGGAGCGTCATGGTGGTGACAGTAACGAAACAACGACAGTGTTTGTTCGTTGAAGGAGAGAAGTGTGCTACACTATAGCACCGCGCATTGTTTTAAATGGGCATGGTGAGACTGGCCACATGATTAATCGAAGGTTGCCTAAAAGCGAGCCATTCATATCGAATGACTAGAAAATATTAAGCAGAAGTTATCTACACGGCTCATTTGCTCAAGAACTTGTGTATATGCGCAATAGCCGCAGCTATCCGGTTGCAGAATAATTTGCAACAGTCCTCACATCCATCGCTGCATCCGTCGATCGAGACTGCAGCAGGTGTTTTTAATCCCTAATATCTTCGAAAGAAACGAATGTTCGGCCCCTTCAAATGGTGACTTATAAAATGGTATGCGAATCGAATAGCAAGGACTATTCGATTTGTATTCGACTCGAAAATATAAACGCAATATATCAGAATGATGGTGAAAACCAGTGTTCCTAATTCAAAAACTATTCGACATTCAAATCGATTCGCTTCTGGCAATATCATATTCGTGTTCTATTCGATGTCGAAAGTTACGATTCGCGCACCCCTACTTCGCGAGACACGCTTCTGGGTTCATTAGTTATTTACGAACACGGACCGGCACTGGTTGATTGAGCGCCGGCAAGTTCCGAAATGGCTTGGAAACAGGCTGCTGTGTCACCGTGCAGCTATTCTTCCGACTCGGTCGACGACCGGCCGTGTGCAGAGACAATCGGGCGGCCGCCACTTACTCCCAGTCGGAATTACTCTACGTGATGAGGAACAATCGCAATTCCGCATCCGCCCGTGAGAGAGGGTGTGCGACCATTGTGGGTCGGCCAGTTGCAGAAGTATATCGGCGGATCTGTAATTTTCATTATTCAAACAAAGCCCCATCTATAGAACTTGTATATTGACTTGGACATTATATATATTACACGTAGTCGACGTATCGATTGCGATAGCAAATTAGTGGAGAACTATACGAAGTAAGGATAGTAGTTTTATCGGCCGTATAAACTTGTAAACATGGGCACACGAACTAAATTAACAAGCATGGTGACACACGCGAACAAGCAAACATGAACACATCTGACTCGATGACCGCGGAAACTCGCTGTCGAAACGCAGGCGTGAGGAGACGCGGCAGCAGCAGCCAGCGAAGTGACATTCGTGCTGTCTATCGCTTCAACGCAAAGTTGGCGCCGACAACACAGCGTGCACGCACGAAGCTACGAGCCGCCGACCCACCTATATATACTTCGCGCCCAACGCAGATGGCTCTCAAGATACGGCCGCGCGTAGCCGCCACGCCAGATCGCAGCCCTCCTCCTTTCTTCCCTCCCCCCAGCGCCTCGCAACGTTGGGTGCCTCGCGCACGACGGAAGACGGCGCGCTTCCTCCTCGCTTTCGTCTCTTTTGCGCGGCGGGCGAGATCGAGCCGCGATCGTCGGCTCGCCTTGCACGCCTTCCCTCGCACGCACAGCGCAGGGCGAGGGGCAACGGTGTTATCGCCCTCAGAATTTATACGGAACCTCACGGCAACGGCCATGCCGACGGCAGAAATACGCTTGGACTGTCCATATAATCATTTTCGCAATTTCAAAAAAAAAAAAACACTGAAAAAGCTAGTGCGCCACCACGGGGTAAAAGATCAAGGCTTCGCCTCGATTTTATTCACTTGAAGCGCACCAATTTTGATTGTCGCACGGAATTACCGCCTGTTCCAGAACAGGGCAGCGCGCCGCGACTGTGACCGCAGTGGGCATGACGCTGGCTGCTGCCTGCGCTGGCCTGGTTTGATGCTGTGCAAATTCTAGAGGCCGCGCTCAACTCGAAAATAAAGCCAGTGCCGGAGACACTAGACCTTATGTGTGCGCCAGCCACGGTCGCGGCGGGCCACACTATACGATGCCGTATAGCTGCCACAGGGACCTTGCTGTTGCAACGCGCCGTAGGCTGCGAGTCCTCGAAAATAATTGCCACCACGTCACCAAGGTGAAGGTGGGTAAAGGAGTATCGGCATGTTATTTTCGACTCCTCATTTTTTTTTTCTTTAAGTGAAAGCCCTAGGGCTCTAAACCTAAGAAAAAATAATGGCTACCCTCAGAGCGCCTATACATTATTTGTTTTTCTACATCCAGCTTCAGTTTCTTTTTCCAAGAGGTTACTGCGTCTCGACGCCATGGTGCAGAAATTGGTCACGCAGGAGCAGGACATTGCGACGTTTTGACCGTCCCTCCGGCTCGCCCGGTCGTCTACTATGCTGCTACATCGGCCCCCAAAGCGAGTATAGGAGGAGACCGAGCCAGCCGCATCGAGTGTCAAAACCTCGCCCCAGGCACGTACCCAGGATTTTCTTTGGAGGGGGGGGGGGGGGTGCTTTACAAGTACAAACGTGAATAATGTCCACCGTTAGCCATAAAGGCGCGAAAATCCGCAAAGGAGAAATGAAATAAAGTTTACCTCACAGCTGAGATACACCTCTCCTGTACTTGGCAAACAAGGAACCACACTAAATGGACTCGCGCAGGAAAGAAACGCAGGAAGTACACTGCCAAGAACAACAAGCGAAAGTGTAAAATAAAGATTTCTGGTAGCGTGTCTTGAATTAGCTCTGGAAGAATTATACAGGAAGATATATTTGCTGAACAATTACATGGTCCCTCGTTTACTGTTGCACCAAGTTAAATGCCAAAACGGACTAGTATTGTTATTTGGGAATTTGCATAACGATGCGTGGCCGCCAGTCCCGTGCAACCACGTAGAGCGCAGGGCGCTACGGTTCCAGACGTACTGCGCCCACCGCGGAAGGTTAGAAAAACACCCACATAAGCGCAGCAGAGAAGTGGCTACGTCAGGCGGCTCGACTGATAACTCTAGAACAGTCATTCAAAACACACGGAATGTTTCTCCACTTCCGGCGGCGTTTTCTCTACTTTTTCTGTAAATAAAAAGATTTTGATCCATAAATATTTTCACAAACATAAAAACTTTTGCTTTTCCTTCCTGTTTGGTCCTGTGCCTTGCACGTTCGAGCCCACGCAGGAGTTCTGCATGGATCTAAGGTATGCTGTGGGAAGCTAAGGTCAGTGATAAGTTCAAACAAAATTTAAAAAAAAAGAACGATTAAAGCTCTAATTCTTCCTTGGTACAAGAACAAACATTGTTCCCGCGAAAATTAGAAGAAAAATCATTTTCAAAGTATTTCAAACAGCCGTCCCAATACAGTCATTGACTATGTGACCTTATTTTGTATTTCTTATTTGTCAACAAACTTGTCACTACTATGTGAGCAATAAAATTGAAAATTGAACCAATGGAGACGCTGCTGTTAACTGTGATGGCCAGATTATATTGTGATAGCATGGTCATATTGTAGACGACCGTTGCCTTCTTTATACTTCTTGTGCTCAAGTTCGAATATACGCGTCTTAAATTCCAGCTGTTTTTGTTCGCTGTTCACCCAATTGTATTATTTTAACATTTTTATTTCTACAAAAACAACAGCCCTATTTACAAATTTGTATAGTCCTTAGTGTTTTCAACATAAAGAGTACACAAGAGTTAAATAAATGCATTGCGAGAAATATTTAGCCCATCCTTTGCTTTCGTCGACCTTTTCATGACAGCTGTACACTTGCCTTCCTGAAAAAAAAAAGTTTTTTCGCAATGTTTTATTGCCACTGTATTTTCATGTCGGCGTAGGGCCCACGCTTGGCTTGCGGCTATAACGCCAGCTCCCCCCCCCCCGCCCATGTAGGGTTACACTGTTAGTTAATACAACAATGTTTTGTGCAACGAGTAGTTGACTACTAGTGCTAGAATTTAATAGAGGAGTGCTTTCGTCAAAGGGCAAGTACTTGAATGCACCGGAGGAGTCTATAATCGTGCCCCGAATTTACCTCAATTTCTCGATTATGAAGGCTCTCTTCGTGGTAATATTGACGCCTTAGAGATTCTCGAGAACTAATCCATCACTCTAGCTTGACTTAATATTTGCCTTTAAGGAGGCAGTCCCACTCCGGCGGCACGCACTCCGCATTTTAGTCATTGTTTGCGGATGCACTGCGCCTTCTGCGTTCATTGGATGGACATGAATTACACTGCTTAGGAAGCTTACTGGTTTTTGCGCTTTCCAATGACACCGCGTATTATCGCCTAGCCTGAAGCGTTGCCTGGTTGCAATCAAAACAGAATGAGCAAAAAACGGCGTTCTTGCTGTACTAGCCTCCTTTGTACTGCATTTCCGGCAAAACTGTTCAACAAAATGAAGCTTGCTGTACCATTAAATGAATTGTTATACAAGGCTTCTATGAAGAGATATTGCGTGTATAGCAATTAGAAATTTAAATAGGCGCTAATAAAAATGGGCAAGAGAATAAAATTTTATGAATTAATCTTTTTTTTTCCTTTTCAACGCAGAACAACAATATTTAATCGGTTTCTAGGCTGCAGTGCACTTATCTATGTGAAGTTGTTTTGTGCTCTGATGAACAATTCGTGAGTCATTATTACTTCAAACTGGCAATTTATGGCTATACATGGTCAAGTATTACTGAGTAATACTGAAACTCTGAAATTTTCATCAAGCAACAGGCCTTTCACTGCGATTCTATGAAGAGAAAATTGTCTTATGTTGATTAAGGAATCTACAAGGGAGCAGTGAATATAGCTAATATTTCTGCTGGCCAGGTCCGTGCAAACTGACATTCTTTTTCATGATACACGATAATTACACGATAATTCGCAACGACTGCTGCACATTAGTATAGTTATATAACGTCTTGTAATTGCTAGTACTCACTAGTTTTACTAAGCAGTGCTTGAAAAAAAAAAGATTTCCAATAAATAATAAATCTCACAGGCGTTTTTTGCTGGCAGCGCCATCTGTGCAAAACAAAATATCAAACTGTTTCACGTCAGTTCCAGCATTTGTCAAATGTGGCGCCACTAAACATTACAACGCGGGCAAAACGCGGGTGGATTCTTTCTCCAGATTTGAATGTTTGGCTCAGTCTAGTCCTCCTCCACATTCATTCAAGCACACCTGTCTCCAACCACGCCATCAATGTAGTCCAACGAGAGCTCACTAAATTGTGGCTGCTGTGAGAAAAAAAAATGAAAGAAAAAAAGCCCCGTGAAGGCTACATCATGAGTGCATGACAACTAGCCAGGAGTTTAGGCTATTGTGCCATTGTTCCAAGGAGAATTGCTGATAAAGTAAGATTCCAGAAATGTCCTGGGTGCTAAGTTTTGTTCACAGGTGACTGTGGAAGCGTTTTTGAAGTGCACACAGAACTTGCCCTCACCCCTTTGTATTTGCCTGGGCAAGCAACGCGAATATTTGCAAGCTTGCTTTGCCCAAGTGGTGAGGTGCGACATGTTTGGCGAAGTACTGTGTTTGCCTAATTCTACGCGACGCCGTTTGAACGACAGGATTGGCAGCAAACAATGAGTGAGCCTTATTTTCCCGGCTGCAGTGAAAAGTGTGATGGCTGCGTGACCTGTAGCACTCCTAGCCGCGCGCAACAAACCAAATGTCACGTGTTCCGACGCCCAATGAAATTTTGAAACACGTGATTTCCAGTAGCCGGTCTTGTCATTGAAATATATATCGTATTTACCCGCTTAATCATCGAACTCGCATAATGGTCGCACCCCCGCATTGTCCACTATCTTTTTCGAGTAATCATCCTATCCTCGAAAATCATTGCAGTGAGTGCCGTTTGCTTGTTTCGATGCATGGAAGCCGATCGAGCAGTTTCGATACTGCCATTCCTTTTTTGCGAAGCCCTTCCGCCATTGCAAGCGCAATAGCGCGCGTGCGCTCGAAAGTAACCGAATTTAGCAGAAAAAGAAAAAGCGCAGAAAGCCCATTCAGTTTGCTAACTCCTCACAAGTTTCGTGGCCCCTTATTATTTTACATATGCATTTATCCCTATCACTTTTGGTCGGTATGGTGTCAAAATGTTTGCACGCGAATTTCTGGGTGCCATGGTTCCCTATTTTTTTCTTTTATTTTGGCATTTGATTGTGCGGCCTAAACGTCAGTTTGGTGCACCAATGAATAATTGTCCTGGTTGCCTTATGTATTTCCTAAACGGTTATGTATGGCATACTGTATGGCACGTTTACGAAATGATATGTATATTTCCGCATCATTTATAACAAATTCTTCTCGCCCTGCTGTCATGTTCGTGTTTATTGGTTGACCTTGTCATATAATTTTTCATTTATATTTTGTTTTACTCACACGCGCATACACTTTGTATTTAAAAAAGAAACACACTGCTTACCCACCCCATACACAAAGGATACGTTCACAACGGAACGCAGTTCGTTCATCTAAGAGGTCAGTGGAGGTCACAGAACAGATGTCCTATAACCAGATGGGGGTGTATTGACCATCTTCAAGGTCGCACAAAAAATTGCAATGAACAACAAAAGAAACACTCTCCTGGCACCTGCGACCCCTCGCACGGCACCCCTCCCTACATTCCATTGGCTATGGCTTTCGTCTCTCTTCCCTTGTGGACACGACTAAACGTGCACCTGTTGACGTGTACCGTTACCAATCACGTCCAGGGCTAGTTGGCCGTGCGGCTAATTATGCGCTCCACGCAGGGACGCGAAGTACGTAATCACGGTTTCACCGGTAGTCGGTTCACAATATACACCGCACGGTGTTGTTAACGCGTAGCTTATTCACGTTTTCTTTTTTTTTATAATGCCACTGTATGTGCTCGCAACTTTGCACTTTTGCTATAGCCCCACTGTATGTTCGCACAAGTTTGCATTCACGGTTGTTTTCGATGGCTGTGACATTAGCCTACGCACGTGTTGGTATTCATGACGCCACAAAATATACGCGTGCTTGTGGTCATAAACTGCGTCTTTTTTTTATGCCACTGTCTGTACACGCGAAAGTTTGTAAAGTTTGTATTCACGTTTTTGTTTGCTCTCTCTCGCTTCTTGTTTACGGAGAAGAACGTATAAATTGAATTCTGTGCTTCCAATCGCGCTCTTGAAGGCCGGACCCCGGTCGAAATGTCAGTAAAGTACTGTTACTTTTCTTACGTGCTTCTATTCTTTGAACTATGTCTATGCCGGATCCTGTGATTCTATGCTTCATTATATATATATATATATATATATATATATTGTAAATGGAAAGTGCTCAAAGAACAGTTTGAACTTCAATCAGCATTTACTGACGGAAGCTTACCGGCCAGAGAGTCTAATTATGAAGTGCTAACGCTGAAAACGCCGTCGAACATTTTTTATTACATTTTTACTATCTGTAGTGAGGATGTAGACGTTTACTGGAAGCACGCTGAAAACGGTCATAGGTGAGCGCGATAGCGATTATACGCCGGCATTATTGCAAGGCAGACGATAAGTGTGTTTATCGAGTCGATGCTCTTTTGATTAATGTTATCCGAATCGTTAAATTATTTCTGCGATAATAGCTACGTGTTTTCGTGGTTTCCTGTCCAACCGCTTTGGTATTTAACCAGTCAAAGCAAAACCAATCGGATCGAAAACGAAACGACGCCTTTACACGTGATATGTAGTTGAACGTGTTGCCGTAGCCACGAATGCGTTCTGGTTTCAGAAGCACATAATAATGCGCGAGTGTCTAATAATATATTAACTGCAATTTTAAGCAATAATTATGCTGTAGTTAATAACAGTCGATTTACGTAATCTCATAGAGCACATCCGAAGTACCAAGATTTCAGCGCCAGGTCTCGCCACTTACTGGTTTTTGAGACTTTCTTAGCCCCCTCCCCCCAGTTTAAAATTATACTTCCTACTTAAATCGTGAACAGCGTGCTGAATTATATCACTATAAATCATGGTAATTTCATTTCCACCAACGTTTCAGAACACATTCTGGCCAGTTGTCAGTTCCTTTAATAGACTCGACAGCCACTTTCAACGCTGGACACATATTTTATAGCGAAGTTGTTAAGGGCTACCTTCCCCACTATCGTACCCGCGTGTAGAAAAAAAATCCCGAAGATAGTGCAATGCCGGGCCGCCCCGCGGCGGAGGTGACGCAGGCGTTAGGCAGTTCCCATGTGTGGGCCGATCCCGAAGATAATACAATACCGGGCCGACCCGTGGCGGAAGTGAAGCAGGCGTTAAACACTCCCCATACCTGAGCCGATCCCAAAGATAGTGCAATGCCGGGCCGACCCGCGGCGGAGGTGCAGTTCGCCATTAAGAAGCCCACGCACACAGCTTCGCTGGTCACCCTTCTTCACAGAGTGGAAGGGCACTGAATTTTTTGGCTTGCATTTGCCTTGCCGCCTATGTAGCATGCCAAACTAACGTAAGAAAAATATGTGCCAAACCTTTCCAGTCTCATTTCTGAGCCCGCTGAGCGCAGCGCCACCGCCGACTGGTTGTCCACCAAATCTTTTACCACCATTTACCAAGTGAAAAGGGACAGAGATCGTAAAAAGGGCCTAAAAGCAAATACTGGAACAGCTTAGATTGACAGACTACTTTTTCAAAGCTATTCGCACCTCGGCGAAAAAGAAAAAAAAAAGAAAAACAGTTGGTACCGGAGAAAACAAAAGCTAAACTTCTAGGTTTTATTAATCTATTTATTATTGATTTTGCGCTCATACCACACTACCGATCATGCCAAGACGGGGCCACGGATTTAAAAGTATTTGGGTCACTTTCGCGCGTGAAAAGAACGCCGAAAGTTTATGACGTCTATAAAGTAAGGGCGGGAATTTCATGGTGGAACCGCTGCCCGTTTCACGTTCAATCTTCTCTTCCGTATCAAACTTTTGAGCAAGATGAGACTGACCGTTCAGTTACAGAGCTGTAACACTTTAATTCACGAAGATGGCGCAACTACAATATGGTATAAATGCGGGCTTGTCGGTTCACGATCTTCGTATTGAGTAGCGCAGGGAGAGCACAGGCACAACACAAGGCGCCTTGTGGTGTCGTATGTCCTCATTATATAGGTACGTCTGTGTTCGCCCTGCGCTACTAAATCGCCAAACTACTTCGCTACAGGAAGAAGGAAAAGAAGAAGAAAAATAGTGCAGTCCGTTACGGTTTGTAAAAATAAACAATTTCTGTTTCTGCAACAGTGCGTCGACCGCGATTGCTTACTTCTGGCCTACGATATAGAGCCATTTAACGAGCACTCGTCTGTTCCAAACATTCAGTCGTACAGCCTTCACTCCCGGAATTAGGTTTGAAGAGTATGCTGTATATCATGCACCAATCCGACAATACATTTATCCAGAATTTTACAGCGAAGCTGTTAGCCTCTTGGTGGTCGGTATATTTCGTGTGCGCGTCCGTTAGCAAAACGTGGGCCGATCCCGGCGGCAGTGTGCAGGCCAGGAGGATTGGCTAGTAACCCCGTAAGGCAGAGGCTTCAAGCACACAGCAAAGTGAGGCGAACAGTTCATAAATTCTTTGCAATCACGCGTGCAACATGCAGAACAGCATGCATTCCAACAAAGAACAAGCACAAAACAAGCATCTGAACCACATAAGTGACGATAAGCTTGCGCTCCCGATAACAATGCGAACCACGTATAGCGCTCCCTGCACACGTTTGCCGCTAAAGATTACTGTGGCACAAGCTGCCGACGTGGAGAGTGACGTCCGCAGCCCTTCGTATGTAAAAGATCCAGCCTAACAACTGATTTCAATATTTGTTGCAGCGCCGCTGCGGGCAGTGGCGTGCTGTGAAAATTACCATTACTACCATTACTTTAAAGCAATAAAGCATTGCATGCCCCCCTCATCAGTTGTAGCGGCGGCTTTCAGCAGCTTCGCTTGACATCCACTTTTCGCGCAGTTGTCCGTACGCACAGCACGTCAAGGTTTGCACTGCAGTGAAGGACAATAAAATCCTGCGACGACAAGATCGGTAGTAGTGTCCATGTTCAGCTATTGCGACTGTGTCCGCGATCGCTTCGGCATTGCTGGAATTAAAAACTAAACACAGAGATATTTACAAGTCCTTAGGAACATTGTCAAAAACAGTGATGCTCGACACAGCGCAGGCCGCCTTATAGTATTTAGTCAAGTTATAGTATTTAAATTATAGTATTTTAGTCGCCCGGAAATTTGGCTAAAGTAGGATACAACTTAAAGAAAAACATAACAGCAGTTAGAAACCAAGGCACACGGAACGCGCGGGGTTGTGTTACTCCGCCAGCCAATGACAGAAGCAAACAAAATAGAAATGCGACGACTTTTTCAAAAATGACGTCGTACTTGATACCTCCGGAACGGCTGCTGTTCTTGAAGAGTCTTTATATCGGCGGAAACGATGAGGTGTGCAACAGACATGGACAAAGTGTATGAAGTCTGAGCATTTCACTGTTCAAAAGTCCGCGGTACAATTCATTTCACTGCTGAGCCCGTTTTATTCATGAAAATTCACTGCCAACTGAAGTGAAACTTGACAATTAATAGTTGCAGAGAAGCAAGCGTTTTATTTCAGTTCAATAAAGCATTAGGCTTTCACCGTTCCCCTTTAATAGACAAGTGAAAACGTATAAATTTACGCGCTAATAATTTTATTTTTGTGGTTACCGTCTTATTTAGGTAACAGGGAAAGTTTGAAGTACGAACTATCCGCAGCCTCGCGGAGCAACAGTGGCTGGAGGTTAGGAGGGCATGGACAGGGCTTTAGTGCAGACTTAAGTTGTATCCGAATATAGCCTGTCGATATCGATCACGAAAAGAAAACGATCACCTGCGACAACCAGCAGATCCTGCTACAGATCCTACTAACCGTGTCGGGGGTCAAACTTGCGAGTCCGTTTGCGTGAGCACTGAGTGTCGATCTATGAAGAATGGGACGGAATAACATATACGACCCATCGCTGCAAGGAGTGCGTATGCAGGCGTGTCGATGGTTAAAGACACTGCTCTTGAAGGAAGCTGTGACTGAGATTCTTTTTAAGCATGAAATGCTTTTAGCTCCCGTTGTCGGCGCCCTTCAAGTGACCTTGAGCCAAAAGTCAGAGCCGTTAACCGGGCAAGTTGCGAGAACTAGACGATATCATCCGGGCAACTAGCCAAAACTTAGAAAATGCGGTCTCTGGACCTCAGCCCTTTGTACAGGGCCGCATTACACACGCTAGTTGCTGCCAATACAAGTTACAAAACATATTGCTTTCAAGTTCTTCCTAATGGTTGTTCACACAATATCACTCAAGATATAACTTCTGGTAAGCTGGTTTTATTTGTCATTGCCATTAGCGACGTTCAAAAGGCAGATACAGGGCACTTCGTTGACATCTTTTGACGCTAGTACAGGGTTGCCTGTGCTGTTTTGAACGCCAGCGGCCAGTTAGTTCCGCGACGCGCGTTTTGCGTCGCCACGCTGCGTGGCGCCTGGGCAGTGCGCTCTGTCTCCCTGGCGTGTTTTGCTGCCTGTCGCGCCGCCGGCTTCAGCCGGTTTTCTTCTTCTAGCTGGGCAACGTCCATATGGACCAGTGCACAGTAAGGCATGGTGGCGTGTGCCGTTCTGAGCATGCACACGCCCACTTTAAGATTGTGGCTAGTGTCATCTCCAGCCAATCTGCTTTGCCGGTTGCGATTTCACGCTTACTACTACTCTCGATTACACGAGAGCCAGCAATTTTTTTATCCGGCGACGTTTCTTTCAAGTGTCTGCCTTATCAACTTTCGATGGTAGGTTACTTGCTTACCACGAGAGCCAGCAATTTTTTTATTAATTCTTTTATTTGGTTCTCTGCTCAACCCCTTTTAACCTTGTATCGAGTTGGAAGTACAACGCTTTGTATCTTTGCCATGGTTTTACACTATTAGAAAATATTGTATCTTTTGGGGCGCATCTTGTCCCACAATGATAATCGTCATCTGCTTTGCTTGCGGTTCATTTCTTGAAAACTCTGAGCTCGCTACTTTCCTCTCGAGAACGCTATGTCCTGTTGATAACGCGCATGCCGTTCGTGACCTGGAAGTACCGGGTGCGTAGCCTTAAAGGAAGGAAATGCGGGCAAGGTTTAGATGACAACTATCGTTGTGGGACAAGATAAGCCCCTAAGCGTGCAAGCTTCTTTAAGAGTACGTTTTCGTTTATGTAGCTATCAAGTTATCAGCAGCGGTGATAACTCATGGTGACAGTGCTCCCACTGATTAAATTTTCCCCTTTTAGTCTCAGTAAGCTCCAAAACCTTTTCCGTGGCTTCCGAAATGCACTGGCGCGCCTTTCACTAGCGCACGCCGGTGCAATCTGAGAAGTCACGACTTTTCTTTCATAAATAGTCCGACTTCAAGACCGTGGCGCCACCCTTCGAGTTCTCAAAGAGACGGCGCGGTACTGTTTTTTTTGCCATGGCTTCGCCACTTCGCTTCTCACGTTGTGGTCCTGCTCTGGGTGAGCTAAGGTCTGTCCATGTGCCGATAACGATCATTGGCAAATATATATCGTTACAAATGACTGACTCATCGGACCGGGCCGAACATTGCTGCCTCACTGCAAGTTGATGGAATGCTTCACGAGTACAAGTCTCTGAAGCTGATCAACTTCCACTACCACAGCACTGCTTAACCATTTTGTTAAAACATGATATGTTACAACTACCAATGCCTCACTTATTTTATTCTTAATCCAACAGCATTTTGCATCAAACAACGGCGCGGGTCGCAGTCATATATCGCAGTAATTAAGAAACAAGGGCAAAAGCACGAACAATGTTAGCAGTTGTAGATGAATTTAGCTCATGACAGTCGGTCACATGCGATGAAACCTTATGCACATTAAACCTACGACTGCTCAACACAGGGACTACATACATCAAGCCACATGTGGTCGAAATATTAGAGCAGTCTGGCTAAACGTTATCAGCCTGCCCACCATATGCCTCACATATTTTCAGCTTGGTGAAAGCGGAAACTGCTTACCTTACGTCCCGATAAAGTGCGCCTCCCTCGAAGCCTCTCTTTGCGAGAGTCACTTAAGAATCTAAGATACTCAAAGTTGTTTTCGATCTTGTCCTTGCTGTTCACACCTCGTCGGCGAGCTTTCAAAGTTGGCGCCATCTTGGAAGTTTTGAAATGTGTTGAACGGATGCGAAAGCGAACGCGGCGCTAGCGGCGCACAGCAACGGGTGGCTAACTGCCTTAGCAGCGGTTTGAGCACTGCTTGTTGAGAAAAGAATAATTAAATAAAATAAAACAATAAAAATAGCGCTCGTGTTTTAGTGCATTGTTATATAATTTTTGTTTTGTTTTTTTTTTAATTATGAAAAGTCGGTAGCATGTCGCTAGCGTCTATGTCATTTGAGAAGAAAAAGAGAAAGAAAGAAGGGTTGGTCAGGCCTGTCCAACTTAAGTGGTTCTTGCCGGCGTTCGTTGTGTGGTCGGTACATTTTCAAATTGCATGTTTTGAATGGTACCATTTGCTATCTCTCCCCAGTGTGTGTGACGCGTGTTCCACTGTAATTGTTACATTATTTGTTTTTCTTCCACTGTGTGCACGTAATCAAGTCTGATAGCGTCAGTATTGATGCGACGAACGTGATGTGTCGCGCTTTCGCTCTGTTCGTGTCTGCTTGCATGCAATCGAAAAATTGTTCGTAAAATTGTAGAAATGATTTGATCTAGTTTGTTTCAGCCGGCAGCGCTGTGTCAAAAATGTGTTCTTACGCGTAGCTATGTCTGCAGTAAGTGCGCCGAAGAGTTGAAAAAGTCGCCTATGATGAATTTCCAGTTGGTGTTCTAATGCGATGGCCTTCTTTGGGAACTTTACCCATTTTGCCGTATGTCTGTATCTAACCTCTCTCACCCGGTGACCATGTTGTCTACTGGCTTGGGCCACTAGGTATGTGCTGGCTGCTCTGCTGTCTTGCCGCGCTGACATGGGCCACTGTGTGTGTGCCCGAACAGACAAATTTGGCACTGCGTACTTTATGTTGGTAAGGGCTTATTCTTCGCCTATCCTCCAGAATGGATGCGCCAAGGTGACAAGAGGTATTTAGTCATAAGTATGTTAATGCGATAGCGCCCTATCCACAGCATACACCTCCGCGTCGAGCGCGGCCGCATGATGGAGAACCACTCCAACGAAGTTGCAGATATACTACTGTGTTTCAACTGGGGTGCAGTGATTACAAGATATACTGTGTCGTCGTGTCATTTGGCAGTGTGGGTGGTAGCGAAATTGCCACTTTGTCTGTCTGCGGTGGGAGTAATGTGTGTCGCTACATTGCTTTAATGCTAATCGCATCAACGTCAGCATTCAGCATGAGATTGATTATGCAGGATTATATTCATTTGTTAACTGTTGATCTGTAAATGCCTGGACGCATAGAGTTTCATACAATAATTACTAGAGGGAACTCTGGCACTAGTGTCAACGGGAGCTGCAATCCGCGCAGTTCAGCCAGCATGGGACTGATGGGCTGCATGTGTATTTGCCTGCATTTCGTCCTTCTAGCATCAAACGGCTTCGTGACCTTGTAAAGTCATAATATTCAACAAAGTACTGTGTAATAAATAATTGAATAAACGGAAATTGCCCAATGACAGGATACGAACACAGGACCTCTAGCACAGAAGCCCAATATTAAAAGCACAACACCATAGTTGCATGCACCGACAAGAGCCATAGAAGACCATTAATACTTGAGTAATGGATTACCAAATTGCCTGGAATGCTGCTCTCATTAAGACCCTTATGAATTTCTTGCAGGCAAGTCTGCATGTTGAGACGCTTGGTGCATTTTGATTTGGCCACCACAGCAGGCCGTACTGCTGCAATTAGTAGTGATTGTGTGTGTTTGCAGAGCCTTCTACACTTTTAAAAATATTGATTGCTCTGAAATTTAGGACAATAAAGGCAGATAAAGTGTAATAAACAAAGTTGCAAGAATGTCTGAAGCCCCAAGCGCGAAGATCAGACATCTCCATGTACTTCCCATCATTCCCATGGTGGCTGAACGATTGCAGTGCAAGAGTTCCCTCTAGTAATTGTTGTAGGAAACTCTATGCCTGGACGGGCCCAAATTCTAGCATTTGTTAGACACAAGGAAGTGTTATGTGAGGCAACTTCTGATGCAACTGACTTCTGATAAGACAACTTCTTATAGTCAACAAAACATGCTTTGTATTCATTGTATCGAGAGAAGCATCTCAGCAATCAGTTTTACTTAGGGTTATGGGTCATGAGGGAATGATAAGTTTACTTACTTTTTACGAAATTGGCATTAGTTTTTGTGTATCTTCTGTTGAGTTACAAGCGACGCCCAATTCACAAATAGCAGGTGTGAGACGACAATTAGTGGCATGTTTAACTTCCTCCTATTTCAGGTTTTGATCCGATTTATTTGTTCTGTCATTGATTCACATTTTCTTACGGGACTATCTGAGACGTGAGATAGGGATTCATGTGAAATGTAATTTAACAGGAAAACTGTGAGGTAACAGATAATATATATAGAATTCTGCAAGTGCACCTGAAGTGAAAAAAACAAAAGCGTTGTGTAAATGAAGTAAAATCTTCAAAATTTAAACAAAAGTTATAAATGTGGAGAACGCCACGAAAAATGTGGTTAAATATGGAAGGGATACAGTGTAGAAGGCATTGTGATGTTAATGTGGAAGCTTGAAGCTGCAGCCTATGTAGACTCATTGTAAACATAATGAAATCACTAAAAAAAGGTGGCGGTGAGTCTCGAGCAGTTTAAGTCAGCTGTTGGCATTTAATATTTGTTAGGGTGGCTGTAGAACTGTATTATAAATGAAGTGAGCAGTCCTATTCTGTGAAGGTAGAATATCTGAACTTGAGTTTGCCTGCAAGAAACCAGGGGTCATATTTTATAATGATCGTTTTCATTTTCCATTCATTTTGTCCATCATTGGCTGGCATGATGCCCAGCCTTCTGTGTCGCTAGTATTGGCCATTTGCTGTGACTGGTGGTAAGAAATGAACAGAGTTGCAGGAAAAGAGTCTTTATGTGGTACAGCCCCTGACGTTTATCTTCTTTATTTTTTTTAGAGGCATGCAATCTCTTGATGTTTTTATCTTTCTTTCTTTCTTTTTTTTTTTACCCAGCATCACCTTAATGCCTGTTTCACGTGAAGCAATTTAGCTCTGCATTTTTCGGAGCTGCAATACCTGCTCATGTGGACTTTACATTACTGATTTGTGTGTGCCGATTGTGACAACTGTGATTTTTGCATTTGCGAGCATGTAGTGGAAAAGTTGGCTATTGTTGGCGTAGGCTTATTGAGTGTGCCTCAGTGAAACCTAAGTGACACGTACTATTGGATGTTTTTGTGAAGCTTTTTTGTGTTTCAACTCTTTGCTCCACGAAACAAAGAAAGTAAGCTAGCAGGCCACTGTCTGACGATCGGCATTGTGATTAGTTCCATGGCACGCAAAAGATTTCACAGGGCAGTTCAATGCACTAAATATTGAAGCATTGCCTGCAGTAAGGGGTTGGCGGCTCGTTTTCCATACGTGCGACGTTGCATTGTGTAAAACAGGCATAACATAATGTGTTTTTCAATGTGTTCAGTGGAGTAGCTGTACAGATTGTGGACATGACATTCAACTTGCTCTTTTTTCTTCTGTGCAGGAGTAATCACTTGAAGCCATCATGACTGAGGTGCCAAATGAATTCCGTCTGCACAATGTCCCCACGGATGCTATTTCATCACTTCAGTTTGGCCCCAACTCGAACCAGTTTCTTTTGGTGTCTGCATGGGATGGTACAGTGCGCCTCTATGATGTCAGTAGCAACACGATGCGTCTGAAATACAGCCACAAGGGTCCAGTGTTGGACTGTTCATTCCAGGTAAGTGGAGGCAACCTTTGTCACTAATTTCCCAACCCCCTTGGTGGCGCTGCATCTACAGTTTTAAACATCAAGATAACACCTCCTAATCACAAGAATTAGAATATAAAAGAACTGACACAAAATTTTATGCATTTTTTTGTTCTTTTTTTAGATAGCTGCTAACTCTGGAATCATAATACGATGCCTCAATTTCTAAAATGTGCAGCTAATCATTAACTATATATCCTTTATTATGACAAATTAAGAAAGTTTGCCAAATGTTTTGATTTGGAGTTTGTTTACAACTCAACTGTACGTCACTAAAATTGGGGGTAGGTTCACGTGGTATCATTGATCTGTGAGTCGGTGCAGTAATTGAACCCACATTGTAATTATCTTGTCAACAGTTTTAAGGACAAAATCATACAGGAAAGAAGTACGAAGGGCTACAGCATGTTCTGACATATACGACCCATGGCAGGGGACCAAGCTCGTTATTCCTTGTGAATTACGGAGAAGTCCAGAAAAGAAAGAAAAAAGAATGAAGCAGAATAAATTCTGTGCGTTTGATTTCGACCAGCCAAATGTAAAGCACACAGCAAGAGCACTCTAGAGCACTTGAAAACAACCATGAAATGTACCATGACAGAAGTGATTTATGCCAGGCAATCTACTACAATAGCTGAATGTTTTTAATTGCCCTGCACTTGAAATAATCAGTCTCCAATTGCTGAAATTATTCTTGGACGTCGGGTATAGTGTCCACATTGAAATTTGCAGAAAAATTCAAACTTGTTTGCCTGTTTAGAATATCCTAAAGCAAGAAGTAGGGTAAAAGTAAATTTTCAGCGGGTAGAATTAACTCGTGAAAGGGTTAAAGTTGTTAATGAGTTCTTTGTCAACTGTTAAACCCTCCACGGTGTGTGGCTCTTTTTTGTAGTGTAGAAATTGTGTGCCTCAGGGTAAACGTGTAATCTGATAGCAAATGCTGAATTTACTCTACAGACTATGACTGCCAAGTTTTCTGGATTAGCCATACAGTGTACGGATTTTTACCATATTGTATTGTATTTATTTTATTTAGAAATACTCTCAACCCTCAGTTGAGGGTCATAACAGGGAGGGATGTTACATATACGTTCATACAAAACAGCCAGATACAACAGAAATATGCACATGCACTACAGTGTCCTACGGATACAATACAAGATACGTAGACACAGTTGTGCAACAATACGTAGATACGATATGGTTGCACAACTGTGGAATATATATCCTAGAAATTGGCTCCCATCCTTGTGCATGAAGGTTACCGTCGGTCTGGCCACTTTCAAATGAAGCCAGTCAGTGTAACTTAACCGCATTGACCTTTCTCTTGTGAAGTGATAATGCAATTGTAGGGCTATCATTTCAGCCACTTGGCTAGGAGAACCTTAGTATGCCATGCAGCCGTCACAGGATCTATTGCAGCCCTCGCCAATCGGAAACCTTCAGCTAGATGGCTGAATATACTGCCGCCTGTTTGACACACAAGATATTTTATTTGGCAGACAAAAGTGGCTTAGTGCTTTCTATAATGATACTGTGTCTGGACCCGCCCGCCGTGGTTGCTTAGTGCCTATGGTGTTGGACTGCTAAGCACGAGGTCCTAGAATCGAATCCCGGCCGCAGCGGCTACATTTCCATGGGGGCGAAATGCGAAAGCACCCTTGTACTTAGATTCAGGTGCACGTTAAAGAACCCCAAGTGGTTAAAATTTCTGGAGTCCCTCACTACGGCGTGCCTCATAATCAGAGCGTAATTTTGGCATGTAAATACCCCATAATGTTTTTTTTTTAATATTGTGTCTAGTACGAGCATGATTTCATAGTAGAAGATTTCATGATGGCACTATTCGAAAGTTTAAGTGTTTCATTATTTGTGATTATTATAGTTATTTTTTGTTTTCTTTTGCATGCTTTGCTTTTCATAAAATACCCTCTCCCCATTCTTGACAAGTCACCCTAATTATCAGGTTTTAAACATGGCTGGTATGAGATTCAAACTTGTGTGGCTTGCATGTCACCATACTTGCCTGCATGGGCAATATTTGTTCCTTTAGTAGGTCCTGCAGCTGGGTTTGCAATTCAGTGGGGCGAGCATACCCGCAGGTTTCATTGCAGATCAGTCAGTGCCCTTACAGCCCGAAGGGTTGATCCTCCTTTAATACAGTAAATTAAGGCATGGTTTCAAAATATATATAAAAAAAGAAAAACGTGAGCCATTTCACTTTGTGAAGGTAGATGACCAGCGAAGCTAAGTAGCACACAACAAAGAGGTGACAGAGAATTTTGAACAAAAGTACGAACACGTCTTGATCAGTAGTCATTGTGACGAAAGGTGTGCACACACATTTATTTTTATACATTAACGTTCATTCGTTTAATACATTTGTTAAACACATTCGTTATATACATTCGTGTTTTCATTTCGCAATATATTGAGTCAAAGAATTTGGGGCCGAAATCACTGCACTGACTGGCCAGTAGGCCAGTGCCGTCAGCGCCTTCGCAGAGGGAGGGGCAGTATGGCTGGCATGATGAGCGCCATCGGAACCAGCTGTGGAAGAAGATGACGAAGGTGCAACCAGTGGCACGAGCGCGAGGGGCAGTATGGGAACATTGGCATGATGAGTAGCAACGGAGCCAGCTGTGGAAGAAAACGACGGCGAACATGTGAGCAGTGGCATGAGCCATTGCTCATGATGATAGTTTTTGCTTGCACACATGAAAATTTCACAGAACCCTAGCCATAAACAGCTTCGCTCTAAAAGAAAGTTTGTGTAGGACGTGAAATATGAGCCCCTGAGTTCACATATCACTTTCCTTCCTTTTTAACGAGGGTGGCTTTATGTACAGCTGTAAGCTAAAGTGTATGGTCTTCAGGTACCAAGCAACAGCTGAATTTCGTTCCAGCTTGGTCACGCAGCCCGAAATTGACTACTGCTGTCCAAACTTTACCACACGAACACTGCAGTGCATTTATCACTTTTCAGCTGTGCATCTAAGAAACAAATCAATTATATTTTATCGATGAACCTGTGGTGCATACATTGTTGTTTACGAATATATGCATGCTTAACATATCACGCCCAGCTGTTTGCGCATTGCCATTTGCATTTAAAGTTAGCAGTGCACGACTACACTTATTTATATTTGTCTGCGTTTGCTGGATGAAAACAGCCATTGTTGTCTGCTTGTTTCAACCTCTGTTCCCTTCACGCTGTTTGTTTTCTACTGTGCATTTCTTGAAAAATGTTTTTCTAAAGCCATTGCACATTCATCAGCATGTAGAACTCAAAGTACCCCTGGCATTTCTTTTTTCAGGATGCAGTGCATGCTTGGAGTGGAGGTGGTGACAATGAGGTCAAGTCCTTTGACTTCAACTGTAGTGCAGAGACTGTCATTGGAAAGCATGGTGACCCAGTGCGATGTATTGAATACTGCCCTGACGTGAATGTGATCATCTCGGGCAGCTGGGATTCAACTGTAAAATTGTGGGATCCAAGAGCATCAACATGTGCTGGCACATGTTTGCAGCCTGACAAGGTTCGTTGTGACAAAGTATACATATAAAGGAAATTTTTGCTTTGTTAAAATTTGATTCTAAATGCATGAATTTCTGTAGGAATTTCAAGGTGAATCACAATCAGGGTATCGAATCAAAATAAATACCAACGCACCCTGATTTTGTTGCACTTCAGTTTCGGTTTAGTGAAATAAAAATTGATAACAGTTCACGAAACACTTTGCAACACTGTACCGGCTTGCAAACTGGTTCGGTGCTGTCCATTTTATCCTGCCCTGTGGCAATATGCTGCATAGTACTATCGACTTGTCTGCATGGCCCAGGCGCGTGTTTCATCAAGAGGAGGCAGAAATTGACAAATTACTCAGACATGAGGGAATTTTTATGTACATATTAGAGACTAAGGTAATTAGTAAGAATCACTACGTCAGTGTAAAGTCTGCATAGCTTTCACTCGTTACAATGACATCATAGTTAATTTTTGTTTTGCTTCAGGTCTGGTGGTGAGCAGATCATGGCACAGTCGATGGTGTTGAAGACAATGCAATTTGACATTGTATTACATAAATTACAACTTCGAACTTCTAGCCCGTAGTAAAAAAAGAAGCCAGTATTTTACATTACGCTCAATTTGCTGCTTTTTTGAAAGCAAATGAGGACATTGATGCTTCTGAACAATGAACAAGGACGGTTTGGGGGGAAGCATACGTTGATCTTTTGTGCGCATCTCTGCACGTGGTGCATAATCTTGCGCTGGTTGAGAGCTGACAAAGAAGTCAAAAGCACACACATTGTGCCCCACGAACGATTTCTACAACTTGAAGAGTGTTTTAGTCTGCTTGGCTAAGCACCAAACGTACGTTAAACCATGGCACGAACAAAAGCAGATTTTGCGTGCCATTTACAGCCACAGTTGCCGTTCACTCATGATGAATGGTAATTCATTAGTGACTGCAGTATTATGGTTACAATAAGTCATGCAGCTCAACTTTTTGATATCTCTCCTCAAGAACATCACCTTTTCCACTCTGCGGGTGTATCTGGTTTGTCTAGTTTTAGTAACGAGCTGACTTAACAGCCGAATTAGAAACGTCACCAGAAATGTTAATTCCACGGAGTCCCTGAAAAAACGTTTCACCCACGGAACACAACTGGCATGGCCAACTTCAGAAGTGCAAGCATCCCTGCCGAGGTGGCCATAGTTGCCAGCACATATCTACTGTCTATTCCCATTCTTGCACATAACGCAACTTGGCAGTCATAACAATCTGGTAGTAGAACGCGCTGATTGAAGTAGTTATTTGGAGAATTGTGCAAACTACTGAGTGCTCGCTGTGGCCTTGATGCTTGAACTATTTCGTACAGGACCAGTAACCATTATTTTTTAATATTTTTTTCATTCAGGTTTAGTTCGACGCCCTGATCACAATTACTTTGTCCATTAGTTCATGGTAACCTATGCAAGGCACGGAGTCTTGCTGGTCTATTGCATGCATGTATGTCATTTCATTTATTTGCCTATAAACCCCACGAGGGGGTAATGAGGTATGTATTACAGTAGACACTTTCTGAGGCATACACTGTGCCTCTGGTTTGGCTCGGCTTAGTTAGTGATGCACACATTCCATATCGTAAGCACCAAAAAAATTGTCAAAGTATCTCACTTGTGGAGAGCAAAAGGAAGAAAGTTTGAACAAAGAAAGTTCATGCTATGAACCTCGTCAGGATGGTGCATTAGTGACTATTGACAAGGAAGGTATCACTGGATGATCACTTTCGGCTATACTATTGCTTCACCTGAAGTAGTACTGTACCATTCAGTCAGCTCATCTGGTTTTGCTCAACCAGCCAATAAGTGCACACTGAAAGTGATATCGCCGAAGGTGACCATCTCAGTATACGTACCCTGGTTTTGCAATGCATGCACATCCGAAATTGAGAAAGTGAGAAAAGATACTTTAAAGGGACACTAAAGGCAAGTATGAAGCCAAGCTAAAGTGATAGATTAGTGTTCGAGAATCTCTATGGCATCAATATTATTGCGAACAGAGCCTTAGTAATAGAAAGATTGAGGTAAATGCAGGATATGATTATAGACTCCTCTTGACATTCATGTATCAGACTGATGACGGAGGCATACCTCTCTATAGTTCTAGCACTAGTACTCAACCACTCATAATAAAAAGATCATTGTGTTGCTTTATAAGATGAAAGAAAACGCTACTTGTCCAGTTCTATTTCATATTTAGAAGAAAGAACTCATTGACGTTAGCCTTGACAATGACGTGAGTGGTCGAAAGGTTTTGTTTCCTCTACTCTGCACCTCCGGGGCTTTCACGTTTCAGTAGTTTCATTGTCGCGTAGTGCTGCGCTGGTTTTAGTAGCTCGCAAAACTCGCACAGACTGCAAGTAGCAGAGAATTCCACTTCCATTTGATGTCGCGGGATGCCCAAACGGTGCACGCCACTTGACCAAAAGTAACTGCAGCGGCGAATCCACCGCTTTGTCATGGCTCAGTTTCTCCATGGCCGGGCATTTGTGTTTTGTGCAAAACACCGTACCGTGGTCTGTCGAGTGCCATTTTGCTTACTGACAGCAGTAAAGGGCGGTGATGGTCTATGCACCGTTAGCACTCCCCCACTCAGAGGAGGGCGATTTGAATTGCACTAAAGGCATGTGCTTGCTTCAGATGCGATTTTCTCCTAAACTAAGCATTTTCTTGGCACGAAACAAGCACTGTGAGGTTTTGTTGAATTGTATTTTAACACTCCACATATACTTAGTACTATTTGCCTTTAGTGTTCCATGGTGGAAATGGTGGAAAATTCACTTCAAATTTCACTTTAACTAGAACAGCAACACATATTGCTATACAATTTCAGTATGTTTTGCTGGAGCATAGCACACATAATTTTGGCTCCTTAAATGCTGGTCATGACTGCGGCTAACTTCCTAAATTTTGCTCTCTTTTGCAGGTGTACACCATGGCTGTGTGTGGTGACAAGCTAATTGTGGGCACAGCTCAGCGAAAGGTACTTGTATGGGACTTGCGAAACATGGGCTATGTCAAACAGCGGCGAGAGTCCAACCTCAAGTACCAGACACGCTGTATTCGCTGCTTCCCCAACCAGCAGGGATTTGTGCTCAGTTCCATTGAAGGTATATTATTATTATTATTATTATTATTATTATTATTATTATTATTATTATTATTATTATTATTGTTGTTGTTGTTGTTGTTGTTGTTGTTGTTGTTGTTGTTGTTGTTGTTGTTGTTGTTGTTATTATTATTATTATTATTATTATTATTATTATTATTATTATTACACCAGCACTCAAACCTCAGTGTTGTTCCTGGGCATGTCAAATATATTATTGATTGATTGCTTCTTGTTATCATCCAAGTGCTACAACTCTCACTGTGCTATTATGGCACACATCATGGGGATGTGCTCTCTAAGGCAAAAACACCTTGTTGTATTGTTTTGTAACTGGTAGTTAGAGAAATTCAAGTTATATTCACTCATTGGGCGTGTAATTAGGTCTTATGGAGGATTTATGTCAGTCTAAATGGGCATTACTTCTTATATGCTTTACTAGTAGCATGTAATCAATACCTCTGCCTTGGCTGTGAGACAACACGAGACATTGTGTAACACAATATTACACGTTCGACCAAGAATTCAGAGAAAATCGTGTAGGCTAGTTGAAGCAACATTCTGATGTCAAACATTGGCACTGTAATGTTGCTCTTGCGTGCCAAAAAGTCAGTAAACGAAGCACTGCATTTATTAAATGCATTGTTCTTTTTTTTTTTTCTAATGGCATTTGTTACACGTTATTAGCCTTTGTGCTCTTTTCAGCGCATGCTTTAAAGAGACCAATAACTGTCTGGAATGTGTCTTGAGATTAATGTGCCAATGCAGGGTTTGGAATTCTGTACCAATTAAACCATTGTGATATGCAAGCAAATTGCGGTGCCAGATTGCGGTGCCAAATTGCATTGAAAGCAGAAAAATGATCGAAATTGCACCACGCTGCTCCAGATTGGCAACTTTGGCTTTCGCAGGCGTGAGTGAAAGATCGCCGGCATGGTGCAGGGTGTTGTGCCGTTGGTATCGTTGGTGCGTGTAAATGTAACTTTCGTATTGTCGCCGCCAGTGGGCATATACAACTACATCCAATTAAGCCCTCTGAATACAACTAAAGGTGGTGACATTCTGTTATCTTGCCGCCCAAGCCAGTAGCAAGGGCAGGCTAGGAGGTCTGGCAATTATCCACGCCTCCCTGTTGGAGCAGAGTCGCATTGTTGTGTTGGCACCGTTTCCATGGAAACAGGCATGTGTCCATGCGCTACCAGCAGAACCTTTTGTTTTATTCTTTTTTCTTTAATTGCACCGACGCCATGACAGTTGCTCTTGATTGAGGTGCACAGCCTCACCATTTCAGCGATCACAAATCCTGATGTCATGTAGATCGCATTGCTCAGTCGCTGCAATCGAAAAAGTGCAAGTTGAGAAGGAGAGCGGCGAGCGAAGAAGAGTCCGAGTGAGGCAGAATGTTGCTCCCTTTAGCTTATTCATGTGGCACTTACACCCAATTACTAAATTTAAACTTCAGATGTTTAGGTGCTTCCACTGAGTGGCAAAATGAATTCAGTCACGTGCAGAGTGTTAGTTTAAGTTGGTGCTGTCACATTACCTAGAAATGTCTTTAAAAAAGCCACTGTAGTGTCCACTAACCCTAACTTCACAACTCTTTTGGAAAACACCTCCAGTCACTTCACCAGCACTGAATACAAAAGTAGTGTCAAAAATGCTTTTAGGCTGCTCTTCAATTCTTATTTAATGCTACAGAATGCAAGGTTCTGTGACTGTTACCCCACTTAATTATAATCATACTCTAAATTAAAATGGGCATACTCCAGACTGATCTAGAATCAGAATTTGTCAGCTCTAATCTGCTTCAGAATGAAGCTTTCTATCTGTCACAAAAATTGCTATAAAATGACCTTGAGCATTCGCACCCCTCTTGATCGAAAGAATGTGACTCGCAATCTTGGGGACAAGCATACTTTCATCCCTTAAGTAGGGAATTGTATTACTATATCGGCACTGAAACTCATGCAAAAATGACACAGGGCGACTGCCTGTGGTGAAATTTGTAATTAAACCCTTGAAAACTGTATCTAATTCTGTTCATTTGAAATGCTATACCTATAACTTCACAAATATGTTTATTTCCTAATATTGCAAATTATGTCTACACTCGAACCTCATTACAGTCGCCTACCGTTTATTCGGACCTCACGGGGACTGCGAAAATGTCCGAATGAACAGGTGTCCGAAAAAGCAGATTAAGAAAAAAAAAAATGAAATCCTTTGTTTCCACGCACTTATTCGGGCTCGGCAGTAGGCTTGCAAGAAATCGTGAATGCGCCGTTGCATGCTGTTCCGTTTACACGCAATCAGATAAGCCTGAATCTCGGAGAGGGTCGTACGGTCACTATTGGCAGCTGAAAGCACAGTCACTGCTTGTGCACGCTCCGCATGCGACGGCAGCGTAGCACTTGGTGCGTCATCTTCCGACTCAGAGTCATCGTCCGGCGGTGCAGCAGAAACCTGACGAATGATCTTGCCGTCGTCGAGTTCTGCGCATGTCAATACAGCAGTGTCAGTACCTATGAAACTGTCAAATGAGACGGTGTCCGGAATCGCAATGCAACCACTGCGCAGGTCTCGGCAGAACATTTTCCGCGTCAGTAGGGAGCACATCGGAAGGCGACAAATTCAGGCCTCCCGGTACCCGCTTGCCGGCATTCCCCAGCGCAGTATGCGCGGGCACTGTCGGCGCCATTAGACCCTTGACGCGATGTTTACGTGTGCCGCATTGGATTACCGAAACCTCGACACAGCACACAAAGCAAACACCACCGTGCCGACACCAGTCGCACAAACGAAAAACGCGGCCCTCGCAGCATCTTGCGCAAAGAAACAAATCAGCTGCTGGATTGTCTTGACATGGCTTACTAAGCTGAAACCGGAACTGCTGCAGAGCCACTCTATCGAACCAGGCAGAAACGATGATGATGAGCGGGGATTTCCAGTAGCGCTACTTCGTGGGGCAGCAACAAAGCTCCGTTCAAAACAAAAATGGCATTCAGCAAGTCGAACCGTGCACTGGTCAGAGTCGGTGCATGGTGCTCTCGACCGAGTTGGCTCAAGGAGTGTCCGAAAAATCAGACGAGAGGTTGCAAGGTGTCCGAACTTTCGGCAGTTGTTATACATTATGGTCTATGGGGAGAATGGCGGTGCCGCGAAGCTGACCGAATAATCGGGCATGTCCGGAAAATCGGTCGGCGACTGTATAGTGAAGTTGAAGGGGGAGTCGAAATTACTTCGTTATGTCCACTACTTTGTTATATCCATTATTGCCATTTACTGCAATATATGCCTAATGGGGTGCACAGTTGTAAACATGAAAATAAGAAAACGTCTTTGCAGCCCGTGGAACCTCTATGTGGCCACGCATGCAATGAAATTTGAATAAAACAACAAAAGAATTGTCGGCATCTGCAACACATCTTAGCACCTGACCTGACAGCCTTTATATAGCTGCCTTCTGTTCCATTGTGATGGTCTTTTGTGTCTGCTTTCCACTTGGCTCGTTACGGTCGAGCAGCACAACACAGTGCTTCGCTGTGCCATCAAGGAGGCAAGTGAACTTTGCCACACCGGAGTAAGTTGGCCGGCTCATGGCCTCCGAGATTGCAATGGGATCATAAATGCCACACCCGGCTGCCAGCCTGCGCAGCACACCATAGAGAAAGAGAGAAGGGAACGCACTAATTTTTCGCACTGCCACACCTAGCCGTGCAGCATGGTGCGACTTGTGCAGGCTTGCTTGTGCAGGGAGGTTATACTATACTTAAACGTCTGGAATGGAGGTGACTCTCCAAAAGTAAAGGCGGTCTCTGCCATCTTGCTAAAGGCAAGAAGCCCCTACTGCCGTAGCCGTAGTAGCAAAGCGCAAAGTGTGTGCATAGCGCCTATTGATCGTGTGTTTTAACTGGTAGTGGCATGCTTTCCAATGGCATTACTGCACTTCAGTAGATTACGGCTGCACCAATCACGTGATGACAATACCGGGTATATACTGTTCCACTTCCAACCTAAGTTCTCGTCATTTCCAATGCCCAGCTGCATGTCTTTCGTACATTTGCTTCAGTTGGGTATGGTTAAGTAGGTCGTATGTACACGCATGTGAATATTAAATTTCTCTTAAATACTTGTTAGCATGTCACTTCATGCAGCTTTCATGCGATCCATGCATGGGCTCCATGTTAGGAGAGGCTGAAATTTTGCCGCTGGCTTGCATCAGGTTCTTTGTGCTCTAAAACACAGTTGTAAGTCCAGCGCTAGTACTGTGTACTTCCTCTGTTGTGTAGGGCTTGTCAGCGTGCTTTGCTGGTTTCCTGTTCATTCACAAGCATATACCAATTAACTCGCCCAGCAAGAAATTTTGTTGCAATATAGCTTGAATACAAGAGCGCTTGTGCTCATCCCTATTACTAAAGAGACGGCGGACTGCTATTTAGGGTTTTGCATACACCACATCACTAAGAAAACTAATTAATCGAATTAATTGTGAAAAAAAAATGTGCAAACACTGCTTTCATGACTTGCAATATTAAAAATTTAGTGAAGCAGAACATGATTTACAAACGAATCTTGTAGTGAACCTATATGCATTTCACTTGTTAATTGGAAGTGTTTTCTGCTGCTCGTATGTCTGTCTAGCATTTCAGTTACCATAACAATAGTAGCTGTTCTACACGTGTCAGATGAGTGGAATCGGTTTCTTTGTATGCAGAGGAAGTTTAAAGAAAGTTTGAAGACGTAACATCTGGCTTAGGTGTGTGACTATAACGTCTTCAGAATACCAAATGCATGAATAGTTTAATCCAGCTTTGCAATTTTCTGTACTAGAATAAAGATTACTTGGTATAGTATTGCGAATTAAGTAATGTCTCCAATGTCGTGACAGCATTTGTGAAACTACGTGGGGCAGATACAAAAAATGAAGAGCAATTTCTACACAAGCCCATAGCCATATGATACAGGGATAGAAGTGCTGTGCCAATTGTTCTATCTTGCGCCAAACCACTGAGCTGCGCCGACTTGTGCCAAAACACCAACTTCAAATGAAGTCATTAAATTTTGTGGGATGTTCAGTGGCAACCACACAGCCATGTGCTGGCTAGCATTTAGCCCTAGAAGCCAAGCTAAAACAATCCGTTTCAGTGTCGCCGTCTTTAGAGTGTGGGTGTGTTTGGTGGCGTATTGTAACTTAGCCGCAGGAAAACTAAAATTCTTTGTGCTATAAAATGCATTATGAATGTTTTATATGACTTATGCGTTTGCGTAATATGTGGACGAGCTAATGATGATTTGAACTGGCACTCCTTTTTATGGGGCAGTCGGGAAAGAAAGCATTGCTCTCAGCTGAACGAATAAGTTGTGCAGTCTGTCATTATATACTT
Source organism: Dermacentor albipictus (assembly GCF_038994185.2). Taxonomy (NCBI): domain Eukaryota; kingdom Metazoa; phylum Arthropoda; class Arachnida; order Ixodida; family Ixodidae; genus Dermacentor; species Dermacentor albipictus. The sequence continues at coordinate 265,785,020 of NC_091821.1, forward strand.
TAAGGCTTGCTTGTGCACCCTATAGGTAAATCTGCGTCGATTAATGGCGAACACCGTGCACGTAACATCAAAATATATTTCGCAAGTGTATGTGAAACCCCTTGACCAGAAATATCCAATGACAGCCGTAAGCATCACTCTAATTTGCACTCCGGGTACTCTATATTCTGCACAACTACATCATGCAAAGTCGGACTTTTGGGACCGGAAAACACAAACCGAGGAATTGAAGTTTCGGTTTTAGTCTACTGTAGTGTAGTGTGTGAGGGGGGGGGGGGGGACTACATCATGCAAAGTCGGACTTTTGGGACCGGAAAACACAAACCGAGGATTTGAAGTTTCGGTTTTAGTCTACTGTAGTGTAGTGTGTGTGCGTGGGGGGGGGGGGGGGGAGAGGGAGGGCAAATGGCAGTTATGAAGAGTCGGAGAATATGCGAATGACAGGAATTGCGTTGGTGGCAATGATGTTCATGACACAACTTGCGCTTGTTTATCGAGTCCGAAAATTATAGGAAACCATTGTTTGGCATTCGAAATATCAGTCGCCATTTTACATTGACTTTATGGGGCAGCCCTAATGATCGAGCTTGTGCAAAATATTAGTCTGTAATGCTGATCGGAAAGCCACTGAACACTGTTTTCCCTTTATTGTCTTCATAAATGTCGGAGTTTTTCTTTCTTCTCGTCAAGTTATGTGGGGTACTGGCAAACATGCAATGACCAACAAAAAACTTTGCATTCTGTGGTACTTTGCTGTGCCAACTGAATGTCACCAAGAATTTAAAAAATAGCTAAGGATATTATGCAAACGGTGCTCACTGTATGTTGATGGGTGTTGTTCATGGTTGTCACAGTCCGTATTTCTTGTTCATGTTGCATGAATACATCTAATGAGCTTACATTATAAACTTATCTAATCGACGAGATGTCAGCGAAAAAAAGAAACGCTCTTGAGTGGCATTAACAAAATCCTGTCATTATACAATGGGTGCTATTCACGTTGGTTATTATTTTTTTCTTGGCCACATTTAGTTGGCGATTCTGGTATGTAATTTAATAGTCATTTCCAAGGAACGGAAATGGCTTTCCTTTGTTGGGTGTACAACATTTTTTTTCCCCTTAGTGAACTTTCCTCCCCCTTGCAGGCTTCCACAGAAATAATTCGCTGAAACCTAATAGTGTTCAGCAAAATCAAATAAAGAACATCTTTTCTTGATTTGTCTGTATTTCACTCACGTTGAGCCTTACCTAGTGTGCTCCAAAATGTGTATCTTCTGCGCCAAAACGAACAATTCCTGCTCCAATATGCCAAATTTGCTGCTCCCAGAGCTGCTCAAAAACTTCCTTGGTTGCTTCCATCCCTGTGATAGCGCTCACGATTTATATAATGAAAGAAGCCGGTAGTCGCAATGTGTATAGTCATACGCTGGCGGTCAGAAAGTGTCTTTATACACGCTGACTGAAAATCTCTTGCGTGGGTAAACATTTGGTAATATTTATTGCATTGTCATGTCACCAGAGCCTAGTTTCTCTGAAGAGACCATTCGCCATTTAAAGGGACACTGAAGGCAAATACTAACTCGATGTGGACTGTTTAAATACCATTCCACAAACTTAGCAACGCTTGTATCGTGCCAAGAAAAGGCTTAGTTTACGAGAAAATTGCATCTGAAGGGTCCGAATACCTCTATCGCATTTCAAATCTCCCGCCACCCAACCGGGGAGTGGAGACATATACGCCACCACCGCCCTTTGCTGCCGTCGGTGAGTCAGCGGCGCCCGACAGACCGCAGTACGGTGTTTTGCACAAAATGCAAACACCCGGCCATGCAAAAATTGAACCATGACAGAGCGGTGGATTTGCCATTGCAGTTGATTTTGGTCAACTGCTGTGGACCGTTTGGGTATCTGACAGTGGCGTAGCCAGAAATTTCGTTCGGGGGGGGGCTCACATTGCAGCTCGGTGTCCTCCTGAAGAGGAAGATTTAGCTCGCGTGTGCTCGTATCTAAATACATGTAGAAGGAGAATTCGTTTTTCTCGGCAACCAATGCAGCAAATCTGACAAGGTTTGTTGCATTTAAAAGAAAAACTTAAATTCTAGTGACTATTGCTTTCGAATTTTTCATTTAGGTTGTCAATTCTTTATTAAAAATTCACCAAAATCGAAAATTTTCAGAAACGTAAACTGTAAAGTTTGAAACTATGTAACGTAGCAATGAAAAATGATATAACAATTCTGTGAATTGCACGTAATAGTACATCTACAGCGGACAAAATTTCTATGTTACACGTGATTCTCAAGAAATTTAGCATTATGGTAATACGGCTTTCGCAGAATCCTTGTAGACAACGTAACCGATTGACGTAAGATACGAATTGACACACCAAATTTGTCCGCTTTGACTGTTATAATAGATGCCGTTTACTGAACAGCGACGTGTGCGCTTGTTGCACAGCTAAAAGTTTGTAAACATGGTGCTTGTATTTTTTTTTTACTTTCTAGTTTTTCAAAATATTTAAACAATGTTCAGGCCCTAAATCAAAATTCCACTTCGAACAGGCACTAGAATTTAACTTTCTCTCTCAAATGCAACAAATTTCATTAAAAGCGATCCGGGGGTTATCACAGAAAAGCGTTTCTGCGCTTTACATGTATTCGAATAGGCCGCGTCGGAGTTGGGCGCGAGCTAAAGCTTCCTCTCATTGTCTGGGGATCAAATACACGAATAATAAGTGCATTGTCATTGCTAAAGATGCTGCAAACGAATTCTTCGACGTTACGCACTGTCAAAACAAGTAAAATATGTATTTTTTCATAAACGGATATACTTGTATGTGCCAAAAATTGTGCCCGAAATAACCGATATCAATGCTTCCATGTTTTTTCTCTAGTAAGTAAATAAAACAACACACGAACTTTACAACTATATCAGTTCGAAACCAGCAAGGCAGTACACGCCGCTGATATGAAAAATGTAAAGGCCGTGAAATTAACAAACTGAGGACAAATATTGTAATGACACTTTGTCATTCAAGAACCTCGTTTAGATTCTTGTACATATGCAACGGCCAGTGAAAAATCTCAATGACGCTGTCATTTGTTCCAATGTATTACGCAGGAGCAGCTGCCAGCAGTCGTGTATCGTGAGTAATTGCACTGAAATTATAGCCGCAACAGAGAGCATGTATAAAGAGCAGGAGATCTGCAAAATAAACGAAGGCGAGTCAAATGAGAGTCAGCCAATGCGAATATATGACAAACTGGGTACCTCATGTAAAAGTAGTCTCCATGATCATTTAGACATTCGTCCCGTTGTCTAACGAGTCGCTTGATTCTCGTCTCATTAAATTCCTTGGGTTGTTGCTTCAAAAAGTCTGCAACTGACTCTTTCACGTCATCGTCCGACACGAATCTGCTTCCCTTGAGCTGTTTTTTCGGTTGCCCCAAAATGTGTAGGTCGCAAGGCGACAGGTCTGAGATGTATGGTGGATGTTGCAGCGTTTCCGCTTGTACTTTGCTAGTTTGTATTAACCACATCAGCGACGTGGGGACTGGCATTGTCGTGGAACAAGATGACCGCATTCGTAAATTTTCCACGCAGTTTATTCTTGATTGCGACACGCAGCCGGTCCAGCGTTTCACAATATCGGAAACAATTGATAGTCTCTAGATTTAGCAAAATCTATCAGTAATGGCCCCTGACGATCGAAAAAAAAAAGTCAACAACACCTTTCCAGTGGAAATGACAGCCTTTGCTTTCTTTGGCGGTGGTGAATTCGAATGTTTCCAGTGTAAGCTCTGCCGTCATGTTTCAGGCTCGTAGTAGTGTCATGATAGTTCGTCCCCGAGCCCAATTGCATACAAGAAATCGTCACCCTCGTTGTGATACCGGATCAGATGAGTAAAGGTAGCGCCGAACTTCACCGTCTTCTGGCAGTGGTTCAAAATCTTGGGCATCCACTGCGCACACAAGAGCCGATAACCGAGATGTTCATGAATTATGGTGTGAATCGAACCGTGACTGATGTTCACACGCTCTGCCAGTTCATCGATGCTTATCCTCCGTTCTTGTCTCATCAGCTCATCAACCTTTGCAGTTTTGTTAAAGGTGATTGCACGATGGCTTTGGCCCGGCGTTGGATCGTCTTTGCAACTTTCACGTCGTTCTTTGAACCATTTGCTGGAACGCTTCACAGTGGCCAATGAAATGCAATGTTCAACGTACACGGCAGGCATACGGCGACTAATTTCTTTTTGGGAAATACCTTCAGCTGTCAAAAACCTCAGGGCACCACCCTCCTCAACTTCTAGAGCGTCCATTATGTCGCGTAACCATGTTCAACCCTGTGTATGAGAGCATTAAACAACCTTGATACTCACACCTGCGTGTCACATGTACTAGAGAGATGCCTGTGTGTCACGTGCATGCCTAGCAGATAATGGACCGAACAATTATTGCGCGGGGTGGGTTGGCTCACTATCATTTTACTCGCCTTCGTACATTAGAAATGCGAAGATACAATGGAATATACAAATGCGAAGATACAGCTTGATAAAAGGCAAAAAGTGTCACTGGAAACCAAGTTCACTGCACGTATACATAAAACCCCGCAACAAGATATTTAAATATACGTATAAGCCTCCAATAAATCTACGTATCTAAAAACGTCACTGTATAGAATGCGTCAAACAAGGCAAATAAACATGTTGCGCAATCAGAGATTCACAGAATCCTAGATCCCACCCCCATTCCATCCACTCCCCCCGATGTATCGTGCACGATGGAAGGCGGCGCGCTTTCTCCCCGCTTTTCTCTTTTGCGCACACAAGAGCCACCATCGTCGTCTCACCCATTCCAGCCCCCCATCCCCCCATCCCCCTCCCAATTCTTTCACTCACACATACAGCATGCGGCGCGTGGTCACGATGTTATCGCCCTTGGACTTTATAGGAAACATGAGGGCGATGTCAGGAATGGGCCTGGAGTGTCGATATGATTGCTTTTGCAATACTGTGTGATAAGACTATCCGGCAACTGAAGCGCCCCGTGGCCCATTGCTGTCCGCAAAAGAAGAAGTAACAAAATCGAACTTTCACCATACCACAATTAGCAGCGCCACAGCAATCTCTTTTTTTTTCCTTTGTGGGGCCGGGGCACCGAAATGAAAAAGCGCAAATATGTTGGCCACAATCGAATGCCTGCTTTGGGCACCTAATGTAGCTACCGAAAGAATATCGAAGAAAACGTGAGGCGCTTGGTCCACCGAGAACCATACGCAAATATCTGCTCGGTATCCTACACTGGCGAGACCAGACTTTCCGGAGAGGTTGCGCTCAAGCGAGCGCGGTGCGATTCGTCGAGCCCCCACAGTGATGGCGGCGAGCGACGATATTTTCTTTGTCTCGTCTGCTAGCCAGAAAGTGCCCAAAACTCTGCCAGGTGAAAATCCACTCGGCCAGAGAAAAGCGAACGCGCACCAAAGTCCGCGGCGCGGTGGTCGTAGCAACACGAGAAAAACGCATGCCCTCTGGCTGCTTCTGGCAGCCCGCGGGTAGGGTAGCGAGGACAAAAAAAAAATTGATGAGGCTCAATGTGTCCTCGCGAATAAAAGTCGAAGTAGAAAAATAAATAAGAATGTAGTTACCTTGGCTGACTTTAGTGTCTTGACATGGATGCTTTGACGTAGGTGAAAAAAACAATGTTGTTATTTTTTTGCGTCATGACGGCACGAATGAACCACCAGAACGCTTCATCTGATCGGACCTCGCTGATCGCTTTGTCAACTTGCCTGATAGTGTGTTGATTTGGCTTGTCTCGTTGTATGTTCCGATGTAAGAGTTTAGAAAAGTCAATGCACCTTTGGCGTCCAATATTTATAGTAACATCAAACCCACAATGTTCCGCAATTGAAAATCTAAAGCACAACTTTGGCAATGTCAGTGCACCTTTCACATCAAAAGTTTATGAGAACTTTATACCCATAAATTTTGTAATTGACATTCATGCACTGCGTAGATTCCGCGGCCTCCGCAAGATGCCGTGGTGAGCCCGTTTGCCATCAAAACGCCCTTGAAACTTTGTGCTCGGATGGGGCTGCTTGCATTAGGGGCTCCCGGTGCATGGGCACTGCCATGAAATCCAGCCCGAGTTCGCAAGGTTCGCGCTGAAATGTCCTTTCGAGCGTGAAAAAGACATTCTAGAGAAAATTCAGAATGATTTCCGGCACCGGGGATTGCTTGGGTGGGCGGTGCATGGACAGCACGAAAAAATTTCGGGGGGGGGGGGGGGCTGAAGCTCCATAAGCCCCCCCCTGGCTACGCCCCTGGTATCTGACGACATTAAATGGAAGTGGAATTCTTTGGTACTTGCAGTTTTTGCAAATTTTGCGAGCCAGCAAAACCAGCGCAGCACTACACGATACTAAACTGCGTAAACGCGAAAGCACGAGCGGCGTTGAGTCGAGGAAAAACAAAACCTTTCGACTGCCCGCGTCTCTTTCAAGGGTAATGCCAATCAGTTTCTTTTTCTAAAGTTGAAATAAAACTAGACAAGTAGCACATTCTTTCATCCTATAATGCAATACAATGATGTTCTTATAATGAGTGGTTGAGTACTAGTGACAGAATTTAAATGAGGAGTGCCTTCGTCGTCGGGCAAGTACTTAAATGTCCCAGGGGAGTCTCTAATCATGTCCTGCGTTTACCTCAATGTCTCGATTGTAAAGGCTCTGTTCGCGATAATATTGACACCTTATAGATTCTCGAGCACTAATCTATCACTTTAGCTTAACTTAATATTGTCTTTAGTGTCCCTCTAACCAAGCGGGAAGTGTGATTGGACAAGCGTCCCATCAGAAGCTTTTCTCATGGCCTGTAACAAGAAATGGACGCTCCAACCTTTTTTGGCAGCAGCGATACACAGTTCAACTGATATACATCTTAAAGAGGTTTCGTCTCCATTTTTAATCATGGAACTGGGAAGGCAATCATCACCGCAGGTTTCTGCAGCCACCTATTCTGGGGTCACCCTCTTTTGCCTCTTCCAATATGGCCACCACGCCTTCACTCACTCTCGTAGGCTGCTTGCAGGGACTCCCACTCCAGAGGTTCTATGTAACTTCCTTTTGTGTGACCCCCGAGATTGCAGCAGGGAAGTCTCAGAGGCCATGCCCAGCTGTGCCTGCCTGCGCAACACACTGCACAGTAGAAGTGAATGCACTTATCTTTCTGACTGCGTCGCGTAGCCACACAGCGTGACAGTGCCGTGGCTCGCGCAGCCAGGCATGCACAAGAGAGAGAAAAAGGTCAGTGGAGAAGTGTGATAGCGAGCCACTGCTTGTGTGCAGTTACCCACGGCGGTGAGAAAGACCATTGTTACTTGACGGTATATTCGTTGTGGGAGTTTTGAACTTCCACAGTGAATGACTGCTGAACCCCGCAGAAAGCGATGTTTTTGGCGTGCAATGTCAAGCATTTTTTGGTTTTGGAGATGAATCTAGTTTGTTATATCCATTGCCAGGACAATTTAACTTCATTAAAATGAGGTTTTAAATACAGGGATCTCTGTGGGGAGTTTAAGGGGTTTAGTTATATCCCATTTCGTTATAACGAGGTTCGAGTGTAAGCAGAGCCATTCATTGATAGGGTGCTGCTCTCTTGCAAGCTTTTTGCAATTACTAAACAAGCAACTGTACTGTACCGACTGTACCACAATGGCTTATCGCGCATCTGCTTGTCTGCATGCCAACTGGCTGTGAGTTTTCAGGATCACCACACTAACAGTGCCACTTGCCCCGCCACATGCCTCAGTTGACTCTGTCAACTCAAAGCTGTAGCGGACAGCATGTGAACAGCCACTGCTGATCACAAAATGCTTACTTCTAACATTGTTTAACCTTCTCCTAGTCATAATTTCAGACCAAAAATGGAATTTAGGTTGATGTAGGACATAGCACATCGGCAGCAAAGCTGTGCTCACGGTGCACCAGTCGCAGAACGCCGAGTCTAAGGTTAACTTGCCTTGTATTATCGCTCCGCTTCGTGCGAGGTGCTCGACAGTAGTCGTCACATTTTTACAAAAGACACAATTTCGACAACTTTATTCTACTGGTCAATATTTTGCATGCAAAACAAATTGTAGGTGATGTTTCTTTCATGGGTAGCACTTCAAGAAGAATTACTGATGGTCACAATACCTATCAGTTTGAGATTGCTTAACTTTCTCCTCTTCTTAATTTTACAAAAGGAAAGAAGGTAGACTGATATTCCTGGTGTTGTAGGTAGTGAGCCATCTTGCAGTGCACCGTGGTGGCCAGACACTGGTTCTGAGTTAAGCTTCTCTTGTATCGGCAGCTCGTGTTCATGCTAAAAGGGTTGAGTGGTCATCACTTGTCACAAAAGGTCCACTTTACACCTCACTGAATTCCAGTGGCAATTATTCTTTTATGAAAAACAAGTTAGTTGTAACCAGTGTTTGTCTTACTGCTAGTAGCAATGGGCTCCAGCCAGCCCAGCCTACAAGGAGCTGAACATGCCTTTGCACCGATGTCCCACACCTTAGCAGTCATCCATTGGCCCGTTGGTCAGACCCATTTTTTTCACTGACAGGGGAATTTACAGTGCAGAAAAATATCTTTGACATCTCTGCATTAATAAGAAGTATTTGCAGCTGTTTTAAGGCCGTACTTGCAGTGTTTGATAAAACAGCTATTGTACCGCCTAATCTATATGTGTTTCGGATTGCTCAGTTTCTGTCACATGCCGTTTCCGTCGATATCAGTTATTACTGTTGCCGGTGACCATACATGGTAAGCAGAATAGATTTTGTATATACAAAATTTACGTTTAAAAAATTTTCAGAACTTTCCCAAATGAACTACTGCAGGTAAAGATACTTCAGGTCCAAGGCTTTCCAATGCACCAAGAAAATAGGAGTGCTTGAATATTGCTTACTGGTGCCTTTAATAATTAAAAAAAAAAAGTCAGTGTTGAGAGGCAGTGCTACCTTCATGTCAACAAGTGGAAGAGAACAGAGGCAACTCTTATAATGTGTCAGTGCACATAAGTGCTGTTGTACGCATGCGAGTTTAAGAGCATTCCTTTTGGCTACAATATGCTGTCAGTTTGCTATAGTGTGAAGGCAAGTTTCCCTCATGACGATGCCTCTGAAGCCTAAAGTGCACATGTGGCAATTATAAAATATGGAACACCTTCATTTATATATATAGGCTGTCTGAACTATCATGCACAAAGATTTTAAAATATGCAAATGTCACATAGCTGGACAAAACCAAGGTAATGTTGTTTGCCATCGCTTGGACATACTCAGATTTTTGCATTCGGATTAATTACATCACAAGAATTTTGCTGTCAAGTTATTGATTACATAACTAGAATGCCACCTAATTAATAATCAGACAATGCCGGTGCTTGTCTCACCTCTTCTTTGTGGGTTGTCCTGGGTGTTGCGCTGAATTTTTCACCTTCAAAATACATAACTAGTCTTCATTAATTCATCAACTTCTCAAATATTATAATGTGTGTGGAAAAACACACAAATGTTTTTCCATGCGTAAAGGAAGCTCGCGAATGCACACAAAGTGCCTTGAGTGGCCAGTCGCGCGGCAATTTTGCGTGTATTTGTGGGCTTCTTTCACGCTCAGAAAAACACTTTTATGTAGCATGTATTGAGCAACAGGAAGCTGCATCAGGAGTTTTTCATGTTGATCTACAATTTTCTCATTAACACTTTTCATCAAATTATAATATTATAAAAGTTTATTAAGACTAATCCCTGGTGCAGTATTCAGCCACAACCTCCTTAATGATCTCTTCAATTAACCAATGGCCCTCAGTCCCCAGCGGCTGCGGAGCACCTGACCAAGGCGGCGGTCAGACCTGCAACGCAGCAGAGGGTGCTAAGAATCTCTGGGTCTGGACAGGCCGCCAATGGAAACTGACCCTTGCAACGTCTAAAACCCGAACCCTCTCTAGTGAGGCTAGCTTAGCAGGACTCTTCGAAGAACTATCAGACATTGCTTGGGATATTATCGGCCTTAGTGAGATAAGAAGAACTGGTGAAGCTTACACATTGCTGAATACCGGCCATGTCCTCTGCTATAGAGGTCTCCCGGATAACAAGCAATACGGGGTAGGATTCCTAATCCATAAGGACATAGCGGGCAACATTGACGATTCTACAGCATCAACGAGAGGGTAGCAGTAGTCGTAATCAAGCTTAATAAGAGGTATCGATTAAAGGTAGCACAAGTCTATGCACCAACATCCAGTCACAATGATGAGGAAGTAGATCAGTTTTATGAAGATGTTGAATTAGCGATGAAAAAAAGTGCAAACGCGATATACAATAGTAGTGGGGGACATTAATGCAAAAGTGGGGAAAAAGCAGGCGGGTGAACAGGCAATTGGCAACTGCGTTGTCGATTCTAGAAATGCCAGAGGAGAGATGCTGGTAGAATTCGTAGAAAGGAATAAGCTGAGAATAATGAACACTTTTCAGGAAACATAGCAACAGCAAATGGACCTCGAAAAGCTCTAATGGTGAAACAAGAAATGAAATTGATTTCATACATTCTGCCGATCCCAGCATAGTGCAGGATGTAGAAGTGGTAGGTAGGGTAAATTGTAGTGATCACAGGCTACTGAGGGCCAGGATTCACCTCAATTTGAACAGAGAAAGAGTAAAATTGGTCAAGAAAAAAAAACAAGTCAATTTAGAGGCAGCAAGGGTAAAAACAGACAAATTTAGGCTGGTACTTGCGAACAAATATGCAGCCTTAGAACAAAGAGATGATGATGATCACATAGAGGTAATGAATAAAACCGTAACGAGGCTGGCTTCAGAGGCAGCAATAGAAGTGGGAGGCAAGGCGCCAAGGCAACCAGTAGGCAAGCTCTCCCAAGGAACAAAGGACCTAATAAAGAAACGACAAAGAATGAAAGTGTCCAACTCAAGAGATAAGATAGAATTCACGGAACTGTCAAAACGGATCAACAAAGCGAAAATAAGTGATATTAGAAATTGTAACGTGAGAAAGACTGAAGAAGCTGTTAAAAATGGACGCTGCCTGAAATCAGTGAGAAGGAAACTTGGCATAGGACAAACCAAGATGTATGCACTGAAAGATAAGCAGGGTAATACCATCAGCAATCTTGGAAGGTATAATAAAAGCAGTGGAAGAATTCTGTACTGGCTTTTACAGTACGCAGAGGACTCGGGATTACTCTATTCGAAACAATGATGAACAGTATACAGAAGCTCCTCCTATAACTAGAGATGAGGTCAGGAGGGCCTTGCAAGGCATGAAACGGGGAAAAGCGGCAGGAGAGGATGGAATAACAGTCAATTTAATCGAAGATGGAGGAGACATAATGTTAGGAAAACTGGCGGCTCTCTATACGAAGTGTCTATCGACTGCAAGGGTCCCAGAAAACTGGAAGAATGCTAACATTATACTAATCCACAAAAAGGGCAACGTTAAAGAACTGAAACATTATAGGCCCGTTAGCTTACTCCCAGTATTATATAATATTTACCAAAATAATCTCCAGTAGAATAAGGGCAACAATGGACTTTAGTCAACCTAGGGAGCAGGCTGGCTTCAGGAAAGGTTACTCTATGATGGATCACATCCATGTCATTAATCAAGTTATCGAGAAATACGCAGAGTTCGATAAGCCTCTCTATATGGATTTCATAGATTATGAAAAAGCATTTGATTCAGTAGAGATACCAGCAGTCGTAGAGGCATTGCATAATCAAGGAGTGCAGCCCGCTTACATGAATACCGTGGAAAATATCTACAGAGATTCCACAGCCACCTTAACTCTACACAAGAAAAGCAGGAAGATACCTATGAAGAAAGGGGTCAGACAAGGAGACACAATCTCTCCAATGCCATTCACTGCGTGCTTAGAAGTAGTATTCAAGCTATTAAACTGGGAAGGTTTAGTAGTAAGGACCGACGGCGAATACCTCAGCAACCTTCGGTTTGCCGATGACATTGTTGTGTTCAGCAACACTGCGGACGAGTTATAACTAATGATTGAGGACCTTAACAGGGAGAGTGTAAGAGTGTGGCTGAAGATTAATATGAAGACAAAGATAATGATAAATAAGCTGGCAAGGGAACAAGAGTTCAAGATCGCAAGTCAGCCTCTAGAGTCTGTGGAGGAGTACGTTTACCTAGGTCAACTAATCACAGGGAACCCTGACCATGAGAAAGGAATTCACAGAGGAATAAAAATGGGTTGTATTGCATACGGCAGACATCGTGTGCTCCTGACTGGGAGCTTACTGTTATCATTGAAAAGAAAAGTATATAATCAGTGCATTTTGCCAGTGCTGACATATGGTGCAGAGACTTGGAGACTGACAAAGAAGCTTGAGAACAAGTTAAGGACCGTGCAAAGAGCGATGGAACGAAGAATGCTAGGCCTAACTTTAAGAGACAGAAAGAGAGCGGTTTAGATCAGAGAGCAAACTGTCATAGACGATATTCTAATAGACATTAAGAGAAAAAAAATGCCACTGGGCAGGTCATGTAATGCACAGATTAGATAACCATTGCACCATTAGGGTGACAGAATAGGTACCAAGAGAAGGGAAGTGCAGTTAAGGACGGCAGAAGACTATATGGTGCAACGAAATTAGGAAATTTGCGGGTGCTAGTTGGAATCGGTTGGCGCAGGACAGGGGTGATTGGAGATCGCAGGGAGAGGCCTTCGTCCTGCAGTGGACATAGATAGGCTGATGATGATGAATTACATAATTAGGTAGAATGAAAAAAATATCCAGAGTGTCTCCAAGCAACGGCAAACATTATGTGGTTCTGTTATGCTAGGTTGCAATTGCATATTTTAAATCTTGGTGCATGATAGTTGGGACACCCTGTATATAGTCCTAAGATGCCAACAAACAAATGTGCCGGGGAGGTCTTGGAGGCCACGCCCAGCTGTGTCTGCCAGGGCGAGGCCAGAGTGGTGGCACTAGCTAACACTCCAAGACCCAAGATTAGTTATAGCAGATGAACATAAATACCCCAGAAAGTGGATGGGAAACGGTCCCATGGTAGCTCAATTGGTAAGAGCATAACACGCCTAATGCAAAGACGTGGTTTTGTATCCCAGCTGCAGTCAGTTGTTTTAGAGCATAGCTCTTTGTCAACAAAACATTGTTTTATGCATTGAAGCACGAAAGTAAGTGGAATGCCAGTGCATTTCTTCTTAATGTTTGGGAATTAATATATTGAAACTAGTGTCATCCTGAGCATTCATTTCTTGTGGGTCTACCTAACAATTTTCACGGTTAGAATTTGTAAATTGCATTATGGGCCATAAGGTAATTAGATATAAATTAATTGATTTTTGTTAATTAGTCAATTATGTACTTGAATTTTTATGCAAGTAGCGTCTGCTGCTTCAAGTAGACTGCCTCATGAAGTAGAATTGTGCTGTCTGCCACAGGCAACCTTTAAGAATTTTTGTAAGTGTTCGCTGAAACACCCTGTATATATACGAAAGTGTTTGGTCACTTGTAAAAAAATGCTTTGTTTTTGATATGGCTTGGATTGCCAAGTGACCAGAGCATAACAAACAGTGAGACAAGTAATGTCACAAGAATGTATGTATTTGCCAAGAGAATTCAGCAGCTCTAAAGGCATGAGCTGCAAAGGCTAGCATCTTGATGAACAAAAAGTGAATCTGGGCTTTAGCACTTAAAAGAATATTTTCCTTGTGGCAGTTTGAAGTAGTTACTAAGTCAGTACAAATTGTAATAGGGTTCAGAACTCTGTCTTATTTTTTTCAGCACTCTGATGAGAAATGTAAATGAGATTTTGCTGTCTATCAGGCTACTAATTGCTCCCTTCCCAACAGGACGTGTGGCTGTTGAATACTTGGACCCAAGTCCCGAGGTTCAAAAGAAGAAATATGCATTCAAGTGTCACCGCACCAAAGATAACAATGGCATCGAGCTAATCTATCCAGTGAATGCCATCGCCTTCCACAATCTGTACAACACATTTGCAACAGGTGGAAGTGACGGACATGTCAACATCTGGGATGGGTTCAATAAGAAGCGCCTGTGCCAGTTCCACAAGTATCCATCAAGTATTGCTGCATTGGCCTTTAGCCATGACGGCTCATTGTTGGCAATCGGTTCCTCATACCTCTATGAGCAGGGCTCCATGGAGAACACACCTCCGGATGCTATTTTTGTTCGTCGAGTTACTGATCAGGAGACAAAACCGAAGTGACATCATTGTGACTGGATTTTCTTTTGCGTGTGTATGTGACTGAAATAAATATGCATTTTTTAACACGTAAATTTCATGCACGTAACAAGTCTGTTGCATTCCTCTCTGTTTTTAAAGACAGTGCTCTTAAATGAGTAGAGCTGACATGACATTTCCGAGTTTTCATAATACTGGCAAGCCTTTGAGCAGCCTAAATAATTTACTATACAGTAAAACCTTGTTGATGCATTCCTGTTTGTTGTTTTCCTGGCTTTTACATTCTGTACCACTGGCCCTGTTTAGTTCCCATAGAGTCATGTGTATTAGCTTCCTGTTCACTACATTCCCATTGCTGGTTTGCATTCAGAAACTGCAACAGTGACGGCTGCATGTCCAGCGCCTGCCATGCAGCACAGTAGGATCGGCATCTGTGTCGGACATTCACGACTATGACCGCTCCAAAAACGAAGGCTCCAAGTGTGATTCATTCATGTCTACGACTGCTTCAAAAGTGTGTTTGACATTCGATCTAACCACCAGGCAACGATAGCAATCTTTTGTTAGCGAGCTTTGAGTAGTTTGCCTTTTATTCAAGTTCAAATAAAGTTTTGCGAGAGTAGCCTTTTGTCTCATCTGTTGGGATGTCACAAGCATTATCGGATGTTATGTGCGTAACAGTTTTTCTTGGTGTGCGATATACTATATACTTATGGCGCAAGAGCCAGGGGTGGCCAAAGTGCCCCTGGATCATGCGTTTTTTTGCGGTCCCGTAAGAAACAAAAACAAGGTTCTACTGCAACAGCTTTTATACGAACCAGTTTTGGTTTCACGTAATCTTTACTTACGACGCATACTCCCCAAGAGGAGTGCGTGTTGTGACATCACGATGCAGTAGGTGGTCATGTTGGAGCAGCACATTGCAATGTTTTGGCACTCGCTCCGGCTCGCTTGGTGGTCTGTTAGGCTGCTACATCAGGCTGTGCAGAGTAGCTGCGTAGCATAGCAACTTGTGTAACAGCATGAAACATGTTTCGCACTGTTACATAAGTTGCAATGAACCAACTAACCCAGCAAGCAACCGTTCTGAATAGCACAGTTGTTCAACATTATCCAGGAAAAACGAATTGCCTATGACTGCATATCGTGTTGGAGCAAATGTGGTCATTCACATGCTATTTACATTGCAGGCATCGCAAGCTAATGTTATACGTACTTAAGTGCAAGGACACCTGCCACTACTATATGCTCAACTGACAATTTCAAGAGTCAAATTTCTTGTATTAGGTAACATTAGGCTCCATCATTCTTTGAAAGTCCAAGCTGTTCTTACGTGCCAGCAAAGTAACAAAGGCAGCCACCACAGGCAGCACTTGCGTCATTCTCAGTACAGCCAAATTGCTGTCTAGCTGGAGAGAGGGAGAAATAACTATTTAAAACGAAGTCTAACAAAGGGAGTCGGGGCTCCCACACCAGGGAGGGCCCTCAGTCCATAGCTCCTGCAACCCTGGCCGTCTCCCAGACCCACTGCACCAGCTCTTGCTGGTTGCGCGGGTCCGAGCTGAACAGTGCGGCTTCCCACTTCAAGACAGAGGGGTCGGAGGCAGGGTGAATGTTAGGCGTGTTGGAGCATGCCCATGTGTGCAGTAAAGATGCATGCTCTCCGTAGTGAGGGCTGTAATGCAAGAGGTACACGAGGGGATACACGAGGTGAAGTTTATCGAGGTGCGGGTATGTCTGGTGCTGGCGTCCTCTCATGAGCATGTCATGCAGCGGGTGGCACGTGCATCCGCAGAGTCTGTAGTGTTGTAGTACCGCGCAGTATTGTCCCCGTCAAGTACCTCGGGTTGCGGTGCCTGGATAGTGTGCACTCAGGCCATGGCCTGTGCACGCTTGTTACCATCGAGGGACTGATGTCCTGGAGTCCAGATCACGTCAGAGCAGTGGTTTGTCTTTGAGGAATGATCTGGCAGATTGGTTATACTTCCTGCATATGTCGCGCTGCTGTACAGCTTCAGTCTGATCACCAGCCCCACAACTACAATCGTAATTCTTTGGAGAGGTCTCCTTTAAATGGTGTAGTACCAGTGTTTTTCCATCAAGACCTTCCAATCATTTTGGGAGTTCCAGTTTAGTAAAAAGACAGGGTTATAGTGTCAACCCCCGAGAGGTCTTTATATTTAAGCACTTATCTGCTGCACCACTATTCCCGTGTTTCACAGTAGCACTATAAAAGAAGGTTGGTTCAAGGTAATGTTTTCATATTACAGGAACTAAGGCATGTTCCTATTCTTCCTTGTCATAAAAACAAAGAAATGAGCTCTCTGCAGAGCACATTTATAGAGACCATTTTATTACAAACTCAATCAAGTGACTGCAGTGTACACGGAAATAAACCAGAACAGGGGAGCAGTCATATTTTCTGCCTTTGTCAAGATTTGTGAAAAACATTGCAGAGCTCTGACATGTGTACTGCACAATAAACTCCTCACCCAACTGTCGCACATTGAAGAGCAATGGTATAAAGCAGTTTACAGCTATATAATGAGAATACCAGGTGAGTTAACAGCATACAGAGTTGATGACTATGTCAAAGCTTAACTCAAGTTGTCTATTGATGCAGCTCCTTTTACGAGTTCTGCGACTCGAAGCAACATCTGGCATGCCCTGGTAAACAGCATTTATGTGTACACAATTAGCAAGAGCAAATTGAACAAGTATTTGCCTAGCCACAAAGCTCAACAAAAGCAACAAATTTCCAGGACTTTCTTTCTCGCCATCACATTTTTCATCGCACTGTAAAAAGCAGCACCGGACAGCAACATTTAAACTTTCACACATGTTCTTGGCTGTACATCACAGTGATTTTCCCAAGCTAGTGACAACACGGAAAAAATGTAAAAACAGATCCCCAGTGCAGCAAACCAGAATAACTAATACAGCCTACGCCCGTTACAACAGATACAAAACTAATTCCACAACATCGTGTAATCGCAGCACTTCACATATACCACCATTTAGTGTTAGCTTATTGGAGCCTGGAGGCCACCGCAAACAATAAAATAAGTCTGATGCAAAATGAATTTAAAAATGGGCCTGTTTCACCCAAATGGTGATGTTGAAGCGATACCAAAGCTTAGCATTGCACTGAAGCTCCTCGTACAGTGTTCTGAAACAGCGCCCTGGCAGGGCAGGCATCTCGCAATGCTCACATGATGAGGCTAAAGCCCCTTCATCACGTTTACTGCCACTTTTTTAAGTAGCGCTACCCTTTGAGGAGCCACTGAGGTGGCCTTCCATGTTTCTGTACTCACTGAGAACACACAAACAAGCAATATCCTTACTCATCCGTGTTTCTCGAGTGACATCAGGGCACAACAAAGCTTCAAGGAAGCAAATTCACAACCATTCTTTAGATTATGGGCATGCTACCGGCGGCACGGTCGTGGAGAAAGCAGCACGGCCATGAGAACCGTGGAAAGGTCACCAGAAATATATTTCGCAGCACTTTCGCTTTCGCAGGTCAGAGAAGAGGCCGAAAAGGAGAGGAGGAGAGCAGGTTGGTGCTCTTAGCCTTGGCAGCGGACGAGGGCATTATGGAGGGGCTTTAGACAAGGCATGCCGCCAGAGATGTTGCAGGTGTCGCAGCTCGATGGTGCAAAAGACGAGACTGAAAGAAAGCCATTAACATTTGCAATTTGAAATTTACTGTCCATTCCACTCAGACCACTGTATACACATTGGAGTGCTGCTCAGTAGAAACACTAGTGGTTGTGCGTACAATGCTCATTCCAGTAGTGAAAGGCAGAATGCTTCCCCAGCTTTGGCAGAGTCAAGTGAGCGGAGCGTTACTGTGCATCCAGCTGGCTTTATCGTTTTTGCAGCCAAACAAACTACACGTTTCTAGAGGCCCTCTAACCTTCACCGCGTGGGCCCTGCATGCGCCATCGATAACAAGACAGGATGATAGCGATGGCAGTAACGCACCTAGAGTGTCTGTACAATTGTGGAAAAAAAAAAAAAAGGCCTACGTGATTAACGTGCAACTCTGTTTTAAAGCGAAGTGAGTTAGGCCTAGCAGCACCCTAGGACCCTGCTTGGCACAGCGCCAATAGCGGTGGGTAGCAGTGAGCCGTATGTGTGGTCGCCTGAAAACTCTGAGCCGGTGGAGTGTTGCACAGCATTGCCATTATGAGAGGGTTGCTGCTAGTGTGTCCGTCCCTTAAGAAAAAGCATATGTTTGCACTTTTTGCAAGTGGCCGAAAAAGTCATGTGCAGTGCACTGCCACACACATGCACCGCCACAGCAAAGTATATTGTATATGCCTTATCTAGATATTTGCCCAAAATTTTGTCCGTCAAGAACAAATTTTGTTGCATTAGTAATACAGGCAGACCAAACTTAGGAAGTCAGCCTGATATGCAGATCTATTGTAACGGGCATGAGCTGTATTTCGATTTATCTAACCAGCGCCAGTCAAATGACATTTAATTCCTTTTGTAACAAAGGCACACAGATCCAGCCAGGGATTGCATGAAACTGAAGGCATGAAACTTAACAGGATGAAAAGAATATTCTCACGCTCTTTATTTCTGCACACCATAGAAGCCTACTAGAGGTATCAAGTACAGCTGAGCTGCTCCAGTTTTGCATTGGAAACTCAAAAATGATACTCTAGTGTTTGATGCAAGCAAAACAGTGACAGTCGTGGCATCATGCAAATTTCGCTGCACACACAAAGAGGTGCCTTTGACAAAACAGAAAATGCATGATGTGCAGCAAAACCATACAAGCAACTTGGGTCGATACAATATAGTAGTGGTTTCATTTTTGCCCACTTTTTCATCAACATGAAAGACTTGTTTTAGGACATCAAAGATCTTAAATAGCAAAACAAAAAACACTGCCGAGTTTCCGGTCTGACATCCGTGAAACACCTTCATTTGCCTAAGCCGGATAGCAAAAGGCAACTGTGGCAACTGCAAATATGCAAGTCTTTAGCAAAGAAGTTTTTTTCCCTGCCTTAGAAGAAAATTTATTGCAAATGGTGTCATCAAAATGTTAAAATGCTTTCCAGACCTTAACAGTTTTTTTTGAAGGAACAGAAGGGGCTGCCAATGCTAAAATACCATCCAATGTAGAGCTAAAAGTCCATGAGACACCAAATTAACGGAAAGCATTCCATGCATGGAGGGATGTCACTCCGGGGTGCACATAGCATCCAGTTTTACACAAGCTTCTTGGCTTCGAAAAAGCTCTTCAGGTGTCTCATCTGCCAGAATCCCATGAGCAGCAGGATGACCGTCTGTCCAGCCGACCACCACAGAACCCTGGAGTTAGTGCTCTCGCTTGTCTGTCGGAAGCGTTCTTCACGGAACTGAAAAATGACAGACATGCAAGTGTTCCACAAATGCATTCACAATGATAGAGTACTGCTGTGGCATTCACATAAAGATGTAGAGCACTAGCCTCAGTATGGATCACTGGCAACAGCAGTTGCAAAATGGTGCACAGAGTGATCCAGACATTAAGGACATCACATATAATGGTTTGCGAAACAGCATGTACAAATACCAGCCATCCAACATGACAGCATGGAGCTGTCAGTTACATGGCTTCACACGAGACAGATCAGTATTCTGCACTGTTTCTCATAACTTGTGCAAAACCCTTTTCAAAACGTCTGAGCAATATGTCTCTTTAGTCACTAACTATATGTCTAATGCATCAATATACCTTGGGCAGTTAAGCGTCAGCTTAACAGCCCAAATGCTATGCACGCACACTTCTCTCTCAAAAAGGATGAAAGTGTGCGTTGATTGTATTATGGAACACAAGCTGTCTACGTTAAAAAGTGTTAAATAACAGTCAATGCATTAAGCAAGTGAAAATGCATTTTTCAAGTGTTCAGTTCGAAATGAACCAACCTCAGGGCTTACAGGTTTTACTTTATTACTTTGTCCAAATATTAAGTTTGGTTCTCATTGTTTAAATTTTAAATTAAGAGCTATGTTTAAAAAATGTAGACCCTTTTTGTAACTTTTGAGCATGGTCAAGCAGGAAGGGTGAATGAAAAGGTCAAACTATTAAAAGCCAAGTGTACCAGAAAGTCAACATTATGGTAAAGCACAAGGCATGCATGTGCTATCTTGGAAGGAAGGAATTGTGCAGAAGGGGCGGCAAATTCAAAGAGCATCATGATGTTTTCTAAGCGTACCCTGGGGCTGTATTTTAATCAAATTGTTTTTCTTTCATACCATATGTCACACTAAGAGACCAATCTCGGCGCTTTTAGCACAAGATGTTTGAGTGAAATATCAAACAGGCACATTATTCCCCAAAATGGCAATATCAAAGTTAGGTAGATTTTATCTTACTTCAATAAAGCAAAGTTAAATTTCATAGAGTCTCCAAGGCTCACCCTAGTGAGAGGCTAGCCATTGTAAAGATTTGCTATTGTTAAAACATCCAGCCCACTGAGCATTGCCAGGCATTAGAGATTGTGTCATTCTGCCACATTGCACTGATATGTAGTGTTCATACTAGTTTTCCTGCATTACAGAAGAACAAAAGTGAACAGCACTAAACAAACTCATTGCACATGGCCAAGGGTCTGACTCCTTCACATTACGTAACCATGTTCTATCCCAGTTCACTGACTGGCCCATATTCTAGATATTTTCCACAAGAGCACTTGACATCATACAGCCTTTCTTGACACTGTTTCGATGCAGTTGGAGCCACCTGTTCAGGCTTCCAGTCTCATATAGAGAAACTGTAAGTTAGAACTTGTAGCTACAAACTTATACCCCTGTCACACGGGTGCCCGCAAGCTCCATTTAACTCTTTCATCTTTACATCAAGAGAGTTGCGCTCTGTGTCAGACAGTCTCCCTTGCGCCAAGTTAGATGGAGATTTTGGCGAAGGGAGTTTGGCAATGACCATTAGGGCTGGATGGAGTACTATCGTTTCCAGATAGTAGCTACAGCTCCGAAGAAAACCACGCTAATGAAATCATCGTAACTGGCTCACCCACAAAATTTAGTGTTACAATTTTTGTGCCTTGGTTTATATGCCACGTAATGGTAATTCTTAATTTGTTTTTAAGGACATAGCACCTGTACCCTCTGCACCAAAGCTTTGCCATGCCTTATGGGGTTGTTCTGCCATTTGTTTATCCACTTTGTCACTCACCTGGAAGCAGTTAAGCTCACTGCACGCACACGCACAATTACACAGCACAGAATCACAACTTGAAGAGCACCGGTCAAACAATGTGACCCACGCTGCCCACACACGAAACCAAGAGTGCGGTGTGGCCAGCACTGCTTTCAACTTCGCTATGCTTGGAAAACAAGTCTTGCGATAACATACAGCAAACTTCCTCGCTGTGATTTTATTAGATTACATACTGAGTTTAACGGCAACTATATATGTGAGCAGTTGCACACGAAAGTAAGCACAGCAGCGCTGTTACTGTCCCATGCGACGCCCCTTGAAAGCTCGCATTGTGCTGTGTAGCACGGCCGCAACTCCATTGCCGTAAATCCCCATTAGGGAGTTTCATATCAATGGAGTTTGTGAGTGCCCGTGTGACAGGGGTATTACAACTTCTTTGTACAAGCGTAAACATTATTTGCACTGGAACAGACCCGATTGTGAGGAAATTACATATAATGTAACAGTAACAAAGGTGAGGCCTGTTGGAACCAGTGAACTTGAGTGAAGTTGTGAACAAAGACATAGTGCACTGGTGTTTATTAGGTGGTGCACTGGTGCCCATTAAAATAACATATTAGAGTTGCAATGTGCAGGGTTATATACACAGTAAATTGTGTAGGTAATTCACTACCAGGGGAGGGACTGCCTAAAGTAATCTTGCAGTCATTTTTGAAGCAAGTAAAATTGCCTTTTGGAGATTTTGGAGCAGACAAAATTGCATTTTGGAGCACCTTGGAGCACATAAAATTTCTCTTTGAAGCAATTTGGAGCAGGCTAATCTGAATTTTGGTGGAATAATCGAATATGGCAGCGTACTTCGAAACCATGACGAAACAGAAGGAACCAACAAGAACACTGTAATGCAACTGCCTTAAGCAACATCCTAAAGGGACATTAAAGTCAACTACTAAGTCAACATGGACTGTCTAAATACCATTCCAGAAACCTTGCAGCACCTTTATCATGTCAAGAAAAGACTTACATCACAAGAAAATTGCATCTGAAGGGTCTGAATACCTTTATCGCAATTCATATCTCCCGCCTTAAACGGGGAGTGGTGACTTTACATACGCCATCACCATTCTTTGCTGGCGTCAGTGAGTTAAATGGTGCCTGACAGAGGGCGGCACAGTTTTTTTCACAAAATAAAAACGCGCGGCTATGGAGAAACTGAACCAAGACAGAGCGGCGGATTCGCTGCTGTGGCTGCTTCTGGTCAAGTGGCATGGACCATTCGGGCATTCCGCGACATCACATGGATGTGAAATTACCTGCTGCTGGCAGTTCGCGCAAGTTTCGTGAACCACAAAAGCCAGTGCAGCACTAAACAACAACGAAACTAAAAAGTGCAGGCAACGCAGAGTAAAGTGAAAACGAAACCTTTCGGCCACCCACGTCTCTTTCAAGGGTAATGTCAATCAGTTCCTTTTTCTAAAAATGAAATAGAACTGGACCAGCAGCATATTTTTTGTCTTATAATTCAATACAATTATGTTCTTATAACGAGTGGTTGAATACTACTGACAGAATTTAAATGAGGAGTGCCTTCGTCATTGGGCAAGTACTTGAATGTCCCAAGGAAGTCTCTAATCATGTTCTGCATTTACCTCAATTTCTACATTACTAAGGCTCTGTTCGCAATAATACTGGCGCCTTAGAGATTCTCGAGCACTAATCTATAATTTTAGCTGGACTTAATATTTGCCTTTAGCATCCCTTTAAGCTTAATTTTGAAGCAGATTACTGATACTGAAACTGTCTAGAGCATGCAAATTTTGGTAATACCGTACTGCCTGTAGATTTTTAATCAGTGATAGCAATCATAAAAACATGCATTCTGCAATAGTGAGTTCGAAATTTCAAGAAGCAGCCCAAGACATTTTGTATAAATACGTTTCTTTAATGCCTCGACAGTGTGGGTGAAGTTCCTGGAAATGCACTTCTCCAACAGACTGTACCGAGAAGCCAGAGTTATCAACTACTGTGGTTTATTATTGCGATAGTAACTATATGGACATTCCAGGTGCATTTATGCCAGCGTCGTTGACGTCGCTGTGATGTTTTATATAAAGTCCAAGGGTGATAACATCGTTGCCGCGCGCTGTATGCTGCATGTGTAATTGAAAGCGGGCGATGGTGAGTCGGCGATGGTGGCCCAATCTTGCACGCATAAGGGAGGAAAGCGGGGAGAAAGTGCAAGGTTTTTCTTTACACAACACTACAGACTAGGGCGGGTTAAATATCCCCCGGCTGATACATTCTTAAACAAGAGCCAGGCCTCCACTTGGCGTCGCCTGCAAACCAACTCGTTTCCAAGCCCGGTGTCGTGCAGCCTCTACTACTCGGGTCAGTACTCCAGCCAGTGTAAGCTATATAAAGCCAGGGCTAATCTTAATCACATTCTGTGGGAATGCCCACGGGCTCCCTCTGAGGGAAAAATAAAGTCTTTAGAACAATGGGAGACCTTATTACTCAGCTCCGATCTGGAGATTCAACTGAAGACCGTCCAACTGGCCGAAACTGCCACTAGGGTCCAAGGACTCCTGGCCGTCGTCTAGGTGGGAAGGCTTAAAGCCTTCCCTACATCTGTTGGACAAATAAAGTTTTACAATCCAATCTTTGCACGCAAGGCACAGGGGTGAGGTGAAGAGGGATCTGAATACCTTTGTGTTCTACTCCAGCGGTTGCTACGTATGGTGCGGCTGCGTGGGCTCTATATTGAAAGCGATCTGCGATGAGGACAGAGTGCATGCACAAAGTGCTGATAGCTTCATGTGTGCTGTGTTTTCGCAGCTCAGTTCGCGTTGAAGCGAGAGGCAGCATGAAAGTAAATTTGCCCCCTGCTGCTGCCGCGCTTCCTCACTCCAGCGTTTTGACAGCGAGTGCATATGGTAATCAAGTGAGATGTGTTCACGTTTGCTTGTGCATGTGCGACACCATGCTTGTTAATAGTTTATACAAGCATGATGGTTATATTACAAGTTCAAACAAACTATAAAACTACTACCGTTACTTCATATAGATGACTGCTAATTTGCTATTGCAATTGATGCTTTGCCTTTCGGGTGAAGCTACGAATTTTTCTGAAAGCGATTTTTCCATAACAGACTAGGGGGATTCTAAAGCACCTAATGATTAACTTTCTGGTATAACGTAAAAAAGACGCAGTTTCGCCCGAAAGGCAAAGCACTGATTGCGACAGGAAATTAGTGGACAGCTATACGAAGTTAGGAGAGCAGTTTTATCAGCTGCATAAACTTGTAAACACAGGCATACTAACTAATTTAAAGAACATGGTGTCACACGCGCACAAGCAAATATGAACACATCTCACACAATGACTGCGGAAACTTACTGTCAAAACACTGCAATAGGGAAAATTGGCAGCAGCAGCGAATGAACTGACCTTCATGCTGCCACTTGCATCAACGCAAACTAAGCTGCGAAAACACAGCACAGCACGAACTCTGTAGCCATCGCAGATGGCTTTGAAAATACAATGGCTCGGCTGGGCACGCACATCTTGAGCGCATTGAGCTGCAACCGCTGGCTCACCCTCACGTGCTTTCACTTGCATGTATAGCATATGGCACACAGCAACAATTTTATCACCCTTGGATTTGATTCGAAACCTCACAGTGATGTCAACGGCAGAAATGCGCCTGGAGTGTCCATATAATTGCAATCACAATAAATGTATTCCAATCTGTTTTTATTCCAAATCCACCGTTAGCCCTTCGTGGTAGGTCAAAATGGCTCAGGCCTCACCCATACAGGCATGGAATAGCTTTACGTTATACAGGCCCTGGGGACAGAGACGCCCGCCAGTTTAAGCCACTGCTCTGTGCGCCTCTCCAATATCTAGTTCATTCACAGTGCCCTCAGCCTACCTTTTGTTGTTTTGCGCCTCTGCTAGGGAGCACCGCGCCGCTCGGGCCGCTCCCAACTGTATTCCAATACACTCTAAATACAGCCAGCCTGGCTGTTCCAACAGCAGCGGCCACAGCCAGGAATGGCCTCACCGCGTGTGCCAGTGACTTGCCAGAAGCACCGAAAAGTGTTATAAGTGCAAGAATTACAAGAAACTGTGCAGGAGGCGCAGTCACACAGTGTGGAGAATGTGAACGGCTGCACTCTTTTATGGAGAACGAACCCACTCGCTGTTCGCGGCCACTGCTGGAGCAAATATGCCAAAGTTCTGGCGCAACGTGCTGCAAGAATTTGCGTTTGTACCAAAATGGCGCAGGAGTCCCACCCCTGCGATAAGAAACGCTGAAACAATATGTAATCTTTACGGCACTTAACAGTATACACCATCCCAACAACCTATACACACATGCTGGTGCATCTGCATCAGGCCAATGCACTACATGTAGATCTGACTCTTAATTGGGCAGATACCGACGAAAGCGGGCGATTGTAAGTCCAAGTGAGTTACAAGCCTGTGAAATTGAGTCTAATGAGCTCATGGTGGGAATACAAGCCCTTGATTCTTGCTGTCTGCTATTCCACGAGTGTTACTGCATCAGTAATTCCACGAATCTGGGTAAGCCTGAGTAAATGCTAGCCCAAGTAAGCCATTTTGGGTCTGATCTTGACTAGCCTGAGCTTTCAGTTAGATATATATTCTGCAAGTCTGAGTCAGTCCTGTTTACTTTCCCAATTTATGACTACCAGTACGAAGATATCAGCAGTAACCTTCCTGCAACAACTTGTTATTACACCAGTTGGCGGTAAATTTTCATGATGCTCACACTAGCTAGGTCATTTGGCCTATTAAAAGCATCTATGTTAAACGGCCCCTAAATCACCAAGAGGTCAAAATTTCGTTGTGGTGTTGCAGTTGTGCACAAGTCTGCAACGAACACACAGCCACGAGAATTTTTCGAAATAGTGCCGAAATAGTAGCGTTACACATGTTTCACGATTTAAACGCTGCCCTCACTCGTTTCGCTCTTTCCTTTGCTACGCTCCGTTCGTTGGCTGGTCTCGTCCTCGCCGAGTGCACCTCTAAATGTCACGTGACATACGTCATCGCCAACGCGCTTTTCATAAAACTGTCCACTTCCCGTTACCGTGCTCTTGCGAAGCGTGCCGGTATGGTCCCTGTGTTGTGTGCCAGGCACTGCGCAGAGCATCGTCATGATTGAGACAGTCGGTGCAGTGTCATTTCATTCTTCCGGTCGGTGCTTTAGCAGCCAAGCAGTGCACATGAATGCCTTCTAGTCGTCACAAAACACTGTCAGACTCTGTTCGCACAACTAGTCAGACCGTTAAGCACGACTGTGCTGGAACGCAAGTGACTTGGCACTTCCATTGCGGGCCATGGTTACCGATTCGCAAGCGCACGTAAGCGAGCAACACAACAAGGAAGAGCAGGAAGCATGTGCACCTGCTAGCAGACTAACCGGAAGTCGCAGTTTTTGTTCGACCAATCGACAGCGCCTGCTCCTGGTGACATCACAACGAGCGCTGGGGATACTGGAAAGGCCTGAAGAGGAGACCGGGATTATTTTTTTATTTTGTGGTGCACCCGCAGCGCATAGCACTGCTGCGTTTGGCATTGTTGATTGTGACGGCATTCTGAACTCGATGCGCGGGTTTACTTTTAATGCTTAAATATCGGAGGTTGTTTAGGGGCCCTTTAAAAGTCTCTGACTGATAATAGCACTTTGGTGCTGAGTCAATCAAGTTCTCTTCACAGTGACTGAATGGCACTCTGAAAACAGAGTGCTGCCTTGCCTTGTCGATGATGGTGCGGGTATGAGATATACCTTGAATGGGGGAACTTTCCATTTGGAACATATAGCTTCCACGTTTGGACACTGCAAGCTCAAATGATGTCTCAAAAATCGACCGGGACACTACACTATAGACCAGACTTTTCAGTGCTTCTATATGGTTGCCACCTTTTACAGGTGCCATGGTGCCATGGACACTGGTGGGACGAATGGCGGTGATAGCACTCAACTTGTTCTCGTCATACGCTTGCAGCCAGTGTTTACATGTTACGGCTTTGTTGTCAGCTGCCCTGTCACAAACCTACACCCGTGCAAGGGCTATGCCGACAGATGGCGACAGTAGTTGAGATTAAGCGCGTTTGCTCTATACACAGATTTGAGACTAAAAGCTTCTGGTCTTACAGCATTTAAAATTTTGGCCATTGTACATTTGTTCTATGGAGTAGGTGGTTGAGGAAGGGTTCAAATAATCTGGCAGGTCCGAAAGATAGGTTTGAGACTGATAATATCCGTATTCTTTTGAAATCAGTTTTTCTCTTAACTGGACACAAATAAAGCATAGTAAAATTGTTGGTGTCATTCTGGAAATCATATAACCCAGGTCTAAAAATGATATAAAACTTGGCAGGTATGTGGTAACAGATGTGGCTTTGGCAGTAAGGAAGGAAATATTCATTGAAATATGCAAATATGGCTTTAGCAAATGTTCCACCACTCGCTATGCAATCCTTAGCTCTCTGTGAAATTTCAGCCACATAGATTAGTACTGCCATGTAGAGAAGAGGTGGGTGGAACAGGATAGTTTCACATTGAGTTTTTCGCTTAGTTTATTTGCCACACAGACCCAAGCTGAACTCCACTAAATTTACCCCAATGCTACAATTACATGGAAGCTGTCTTCGAGGGCATTCGAAAAGCTTTGAAGAAAAAAAAAAAATGAATTGTGTCCCACTGCACCTTCTATATTGAAATTTACGTAGTGAAGTTAAGGCATAGCATGGTTAGCCTTGGTTAATCTTGATTGCAAGTCCAGGTTAGTCTGGTTGTCTAGCCATGTTGCGGCGTTTAGCCAGTCGTTCGGCGCGCAGTTCATCTGTTTCCTGGGCGATTCGTTTCCTCTTCATCTCATTCCAATGTTGATTCCAGGCCTCCTCCTGCTTATCAGAATTGTCGCCGTCCATACTATCACCTCAACTGTGGTTGCAGCGCACGCGAGCTCTCCTATTCAATCCTCCGACATGTTATCAGGCATGCAACGCAGCTGGCGAGCGAGCAGAGGCGGAAAGGTGCAGCACTGCGCAGCAGCGAAACACCTGTGGCTCGGTGCTACTAATGGCGCATGCGCAGTAGTGACTAGGGAGCGAGAGAGAGAGAAATATCCATGGCGAGGAGCGCAACATGACGTCATGTGCCTCCTCCGAGCACCGCCATGGCGAAATCGCAAGTTTGCGGCCAGTAAAGCTTTCACTTTAAAAATTGTCTGCTTGATCACATGCACAGGCTGACATTGAACACAAACAAGAACATCTGTTTCGGTTCCCTCTGACATGTTACATGTTTGCTTCACACTACATGCGTGTCCAGACAGGCAAAAAAGAAATGTCCGTGTTTCTCCTCTTACTTCCATGACTTTCACAACTAATGCCATCAATGCTCTTGACCTTGTCCTTAAAGATGTCTGATTTTTTCTTGCACAAATGCACACGAACAAGTGTACAAAAAGTTATTTTTTTCCAAACTTCACAGGGCCCCTTGAAACTCGATTGCTGGCAGACTCTGTGGCTTGCTATCAGGAAGCCTTAAATCATTCTCTAAATTGGTTTCTAGGTTGGTAAAGGAAATGAACTTGTCACTCGATGACGTAGCTGCCTTTTGCACATAACATTCCTTTGCCATGCCTTTCACTGCTATAATTTCTGTGCAGTTCATTCATCCTGTAGTACATGTGCTTCTATGTTCTAACTTTAAAACAAAATTATTAAATCACGGGGTTTTATATGCTAAAACCACGATCTGATTATGACGCATGCTGTAGTGGGGGACTCCAGAAATCTGGACCACCTGGGGCTTTTTATTGTGCAGTTAAACCTAAGTACACAGGTGTTTTTGCCTTTCACCCCCATCGAAATGCAGCCACCGTGGCCGGGATTCAATCCTGTGACCTTGCACTTAGCAGCCCAACACCATAGCCACTAAGCAACTGCGGCGGGCAATGTAACTATGTTCTAAAGAGGATTTAGTGGAAAAGTATAAAAATGAAAGAATAAATACCTGGCTATAGAGAGTAGCCCTACAATTAAAGTAATGACCTAAGTTAGATTACAGAGAAAGGACAAAAACATTTACTCAAAATTACATTGACTACTACTGCTAACAAACAAGGTGCAAAGTACACTACTAATTTCAAGCTTGAAGTGCTCAAATGCTATGCGGCTTCATGCTACTTGTTTTATCCAACGCGCATCTATGTTACATTCAAAACAGCATACAGCAGAGGAGCCAGACTAAGTTTTGACCACTAACACTCAAGCAACTTCAGCTCATAATGAAAGGTTTGCTACTGGACCTAATACATATGTATTACCATTACAAAGGGCAAGACAGGGAACAAGTGCACAGAACAAACACTCGTCTGTCTACTGCATGTCCCAATCATCCAATGCACCGGTTGTTTTACCATTAGCGAATGCATACAAGCTTACATATATTAAAATTAGCAGTTCATAAACTTAACTAAGAAGTCAACACAAAGTTTTTGCCAGTGTCTCACCCATCTTCACGAAACCTTGCTTCAGGCCTTGGATACAGTAGTAAAGAAATTACTGACTTGTAATCTCTACTTCTAACCTTCCTTCTAGATTTCTATTCTGGTTGTACACTTTATTAGTGAGATATGTGACAACACGTGTACACCATGGTAAAACAGAGCACATGACGGGACTGGTGAAACAGACAAGACATTGCAATGGTCTTGTCTGTTTCACTCATCCCATCGTATGCACTGTTTCACCATGATGAACCTAAACTAACTAGCCCCGCTTAGAATCCCTGAACACACGTACATTTTTCATCAGCCACCGGAAATTTATTTTTAAAAACGAATGAAAGTACACCATATTGTAATCACTTTTTACGTAACCTAGAGCAAATGTTATGCATGATGAAACAATAGAAAGTTTTAGCAGAGCGTTACCATATACCAGCTTCCAAGACTGCGCATGTGCAGAGTTAAGGATGCTACAGTACGAGTTTACCAGAACACTCTACTGTATACCGTGCTTGTGCCAGTGTATCGGAACGGAACGAAAATAAAAACGGAAAACGAAACAAAATATTTTTAACCGGAACGAAAACGTAACCGAAACGTTTTTGATTGATTTTTGGTTCAAGGGGAAAGTTTGCAGTCTGAAACAACCAACATCAGGCAACATCAGAATTAGCACTTATCTCAGGGGTCCGCATAAGTGTGTATCTCAGGCAGGGATAGTGCGAGCGACAGCCGGTCGAGTGCTCCACTAATCTAAGCCTACCGCTCGGTGCACTAGCAGATCGGCATCGTAGCAAAACCTAGGGCTTCTGCACTGAAGCACTTATCGTTTTGTTTTCTACGGGTACATTGCTTTGTTACAGAAGTTCTATCCTTCGTTTAAGTTCGTTTTATCGGAACAGCAATCTCACATTTCAACAAGTACACTCGACGACGTGCTGCTTCTGTGATCATGCTCAGTGCTTTGACTCGTAGCATTGAGCATGATCTCAGCATTTACAATTTACTTATTTAGAAAAATAAATGTTTTTATTGTTACATTGCTTCGAAAATTTCTGAATGTGAACCAAAACTATTACAATTCTTTTTGTTCCGGAGCAGAACCGGAAAGAACTTTCTTCAGTGGAACAAACGAAAACCAGGACAAAAAATTTGGAGGACACTGAAAGGGCTCCTCACCAGGCCACACAGCAAACTTCGGTTATACGCTGGAAGTTGTTACGTGCTCTCTAGGAAGCGTTCTGCCGCAAAAATTTTTCAAATCGGCTCATTAATAGAAGAGTTAGAAATATATCAGTCCCGCGAACCCATGATTTTATAAGGCGAGCTCCACTGCCAAGCGATACACTCCCTCCACTTGTCCCGTCTAGCTTCTGCAAGCGAAATTTCTTCCCTGCATTCCCCCATGCTAGACCTCGAGGATTGCATGACACATACGTCATTGGCCTCACCTTCATTTTTTTTCTCCTCGCTTTTTTTTGTGGCGCAGCACACTTCCGAAGACAGTGTCACGTGCGAGCTCTTGCTATTGTCTCGTTTTATGCAGCACACAATTTTGTGCGCTGTGCACGAGCACACCCGACTAGGACACCTGACTAGCGGTATAAGTCAGTGCTACACGAATACTGAGGCAGATACAAGCGGATCACAGAGCATGATCGCGTGCTGGAACACGCTAGAAGATTACATAGTTTCGGTGCCTCCGCGTGCGACTCCACGACATGAGAACAAGCAGACAAAATGGAAGTATATCTCTCTTGCTGCAGTGTGAAGTAAAACAAAAGCACGCAGACATACAGTCTGTGTGTTTTATTATTTCTCTAAGCTTTAATTTGCCTGTTCAAGCAACATATTACACAAATAACAGATGTTGCCTTAAATAATTCTCGAAGTCGTGTCACCATGAGCGACGTCACAGCACAAACACGTGTACGTAGGCACACTATCACATGTATGTCATCCTCCGGCTTGGAGCGCGGCGGCCGCGAGGAGAAGGAAAAACGGCGTTTGGTTTGAAAATTTCATACCTTTCTGCGGCACATAGCGATGTAATACTTTGCAGACACGATCATTATTACACATTGTATGCTCTGCGCTTGTCAGCTCAAAATGGCCAGACCTGGTGAGGGGCCCTTTAAGCTCCGCCTTTAAGGGTGGAACGCGATAGCGTTCAAAGATCCCCGATTGCTTCTCACGCTTCCCGGCAACTGCAGCTTATGTAACTGATGTTTACCAGGTAACGCTGGCGGCGAACGCTATGCACAAAGGCGAGCTTTCTGGTAGAAACGCGGCCTCTTGCAATGTGGCGGAGGCAAGCGCCATCTGGAGGTGTTGCAAGGAACTGGGTGCACTACTTTACCGCCTTTGAGGTTTGCGCGCGCAAATCTAGGAGGCCATGTTGAGATTTGCAAGTGCAAACCAAAGAGGCCACGGCCACTCTATGAATGATAGAAACGCTGAAAAGGGGGATTGTGTTTTTTTTTCCCCGCGTGCCAGAATGAGGTTTTCTCATATATTCCAATTAGAATCGAACGCTATCAAGTCTGTAGGTTGTGTGTAAGTCGTACTTCACGATTTTTCTGCGTATTTTACCTTGAGAAATTCAATTAGTTCAGTAACTTCCTTGCACCACATAGAGGGTCTGTTATGTTGGGTATGCGTGCTTCGAAATTCTTTTTGTCGAACCGGCGTTCGATGCAGGAGGCTGGACACAGACGCTGAATTTTCTGTGACATGGGGCCCATAACGCAATCGCGTTAAGACATTTTGTTCGGACACCGTGGTTTGCCCAACAACATGGCAGCACTAAGGCAGCCTGCTTCAATCCTAATCCCCCCATGATACCTGCTCTCCATCGTGGAAGCATAAGTGAGAAAATCAGCTATCGCTTAGCCTGATCTCATGCCAAGGACAAAGCATAAGCGCTTTTTTGTCGTTATCGAAATCCATTGCTTATTTTGACGTTGCTAGGCCTAAAGAGACGCCGTCGATGCAGTAAAATGTGCAGGGTTTCCAGATGGCCCCAGCAAAAGATAGCCAAATGATCTCAAAATGTAGCCCAAAAATAGCCAGACCCAAATATTTCGTGAGCAAAAGGTAGCCAAAAACTTAGCCAAAACGTTTGATGATGTTCAGCAGGTGTCTGATAGACAGTGTAGAAATCTCGCCGCATATTTCCGGCTCCGAAATTTCTGCCGCATGCAACCAGCACAACACTGGCCTCAAGATCTGCGTAAATAATTCTAGTGAGAGTTGCCACTCAGACGTGGATTTGGACAGCACTTATTGTTACAATGAACCAAGAATTGTTTTTCCGATTTACTCACGACATTATTCGTATTTACTGAGCCAAATTCTGAGCTAACTTTAGTTCGCGCTTCGCTGTACCCAAGGCATTTTTCCACAACAGTCGGGCAAAATATTCCCAGCTCCAACCTCGAGGATCAGCTTCGGCTGTTCACGATTGTGCACCCAAGAGGCAGCCCAAGCTTAAGGCATTCAAATAGGGATGCCTTTCCAAAGCTTGACTCATAAAATAAGCATGTTATTTCTCTCCCGCTCTCTTTCTTTTCCAATTTCTTCGAAAGCTGCTCAACACTGAGTAAGAAAATGCTGCTGCTTGGAGAAAACTTGAAACCACCTCATTTTCCTCGTTTAAAGAAGTGGCAGTTGGGACTGCAATTCACCTTTGAGTGGGAACAAACAGAACGACCTGCTGGCTCATAACAGAAGAGGTTGAATTAAAATTTATAGTTTTAATGGCCACCTGCATTACAGCGCTGGCAATAATCCAGGTGGTATTAGTATCGAGAAGAGTTCAGGAGGAGGAAATAACTTTACTGCACGCCCTGCGAGTTGGTGGGGAGGGCCAAAGGCCCCGCCTAGGTGACGGCCAGGAGTTCATGGGTCCTGGCGGCATCCTCAGCCCGCTAGATGGCCCATAGTTGATCCTCGAGGGCGGGGCTGAACAGCATGCCTTCCCAGCGCATGCGAAGGCTGTTGCTAGAGGTTGCGTTCTCGTTATTGTTATATATCGCTCGGTATTCCCATAATATATGCTCCAGAGCAGCTCTGGATTCACACGTGTTGCATTTGTCCGCTTGATATTTCAACAACACAATATTTAAACGGGGACTCGCTGGTAAGATTCGTGCAATATGAATACGTGTATGTAAGTTTCCGTGAATGCAGGCACCGAATGTGTGTGTTGCCGAACTTCCGAGAGGGATGGGGGCTGTGTACCTTACTTTCAGTGCAACTTGAAAAATAATAATAATAAATAAATCAAGAAATGCAATTCCACTAGGGAACAAGCAAAATTTATTTATATGGGACCGTGCATGGCTGTCATGATATTGAGTACAAAGTAAACCCCTTTGTCTAACAAGTTCAAGCACTATACGTCAGAATAGGAAGTCAGTAGAACACCGTATATATCTTTACAACTTAGCAAGAAGTCTTTGCCCACCCACTGCTGCAATGTGTGCAAAAATGAAAAAATATGGACGTAACAAGTACCACAAGCACCTATTATGTATATTGAACGCATTTTTCTCTCATCACAGCTGGAAAATATGTGGGAGCAAACTACAATGTAAGACAAGTAAGACGAACAAAGAAGAATTACAATGATGATAAAGTATGTGCATATCAAAAGTAAGCCATCATCGCAATTACGCGCAGGCGCAAAGTTTAAAGGGAAAAAAATTGTCGCAGGAGTACGGTATACAAACCGATGAGTTATCACCTTGACGTTCGCAAGGCGATCACTCACCGACCTTTGGTGAGCAATTGTCTTTGCGTATTCACTGTGGACGAACATCGTTTTTCATATATTTACAGAGCCTATCATTGTAATAATATGCAACATTCAAGAAGTACCATGGATCAATCGCAACTTTCCCGTATTATGGTAGCTGCTTGACTAAAACAAAGAACAACAACAACAAAAAACCATTGCATAGAGTTTCAGTTGATACTTCTCATAATGGGGATTTATGCAAATGGATTAAATATACAATCTAGCCCCATTTGAATTAATTTCCACAGCCACTTGGACCATACAGAACTGCAGAGTTGAAATGTCACAAACTCCAACTAGCTGAAAATCTTTGCAGCAGTCCCCACTCTCTGCCAGACCAAACTTAACGTGAAGGAGAGCTTGCAGTGTCTCATTCGACATGCGGTTTGTCAAATCATTCTTAACGAAACCTGGCTGAACACACACGCGTTCGGCGGCTGCGTTCGAAAGAGGCAGCATATGTAGGGACAAAGCAAGCTCAGACAGCAGGGGGAACATTGGATTTCCGGCACTGTATTTTGTGTTCCTGATGCTTGGTGATACTAGAGCAGAATATTTCATTTTGATGGACAGTCGAGAATAATGCGCTTTGCTGAGCATGTACATAAAGACTCAAACTGTCGCGTTTCTCGTTTAAAGCCACTTGCAGGTTTTTTCGTACAGTTACTGAGTAAACAAATAGAGAGTGTTGGCAGTGCCAAGTTACCGTATGATAAATGTGGTAATACCGTACCGGTCGAGGACTGCACAAGCATGCACTTTACCGTACAGAAAGACTTTCCGTACGGCATAGTAGGCTGCAAGTAGTCAGTAAGGCTCGGTTCGCACTGTGTTTTGTGAGCCGAGCCTGACCAAGCCAAAGCACTGAGAAACTGGCATCAGCCACAGAGTCCACGCCATGCATGGCCACGTCCCGCGTGTGTTTGTCACCATGATAGGACGAAGGCACAGGTTAACTTTAATTCACCTTCTGCGGCGCGACGAAGTGGCAGCAAGTACGACAGCCCATCTAACCGGAAGGTAAACTTGGGCTGAACTGAACTTGTTTGCGGCGATTCGCGAAATAAATAATGCGGTAATTTGCGGGAAAACCAAGCAATAGACTTCGAGGAACCCTTGATAAACATTGAAGGATAATGACATACGTGCGAATACTTGAGCTGTTGTGTAAGTCCACATAATAGTTTGCTGTAAAGCAGCCGGCGCGGACACGTAGTCGACAGTGTCAGCCCCATCGTTTTTCTTACTGAACCACGTGTGAACTGGCAACACATGGTGCCAAAACAAACAAACAAAAAACAGAGAGCTTAGCGCTGGAATGACGTATAAACATATGGCAGCCATGACTTTATGCCATCCTCCCAGCGCCACACTACCTGAACGCACAGCCTTTGAGATTGCTTACACAACTTTATAGCAGCAATGAGCTTTGGGTGGGTTTTCATAAACCGGCGTTCCCGAATTTTATCAGTGTTGACGTGTCCTCAGGACTCGGAAGTCCTTCAGTCAAAAATAGCCTGAATATAGCCATGTAGCCAACTCGGAATTTTCGATGCCAACTCTTATAAAAAGTAGCCCAATTTCACTATTGATAGCCCAATCTAGCAACCCTTAAAATGTGTAGATTTTCATCTAACAGATGGCATCACATGCCTAATGCTGTGGTGCGATCTGTTAGATGGAAGTCGACACCATTTTCCACGTCCATGGCCTCAGATATTGGATGGCGACAGCGCGCACTGTTCCTGTAGGCCACTCGAGGGCTAGCAGTGACACAAAATGAACCGATCTGAATAATAACAAAAGACTGCTAATAGTTTGTCCTCAGTGTGAGGTGAGGCTAAGCGATGGTCGATTTTACAATTTATTGTCACGATGGAGAGCAAGTACCACGGGCGAATTAGGGTCAAAGCGGGCAGCCTCGGCTGTAATGTTGTTGCGCAAACACAGTATATCGCTGAGTGTTCCGGTATAATTATACTGGAGCCCACTAAGCGCAGTGCATGCACAGTTGTGGCAGCCAGTATACTGTAACGCAGTATACAGGAACACTCTGCTAAACTGTAATCACTTCTAAGCAGTGTTGCTATTACATTTTGCCTCAGTTAAATTATGCACCAACTGCTTCTATCACAACTGATTGACCAATTAGTGATTGCTGGTGTAAGGGTCATAATGCAAACATTCCTTCCGATCTTACCCTTTGGTAATTCTGTTCTTTGGTGATCTGGTCAACCTGGTCCAACAGCTGCCGTACACGCAGTTGTAGCTCTGTAAGCTTCTCCTTCCGTGCCACACTGCCATAGTCGACAGCATGCTCACCAACTTGAATATCAAGGTGGACCCTCTGCAAAAAAGCAACACACCACAAGAATGCAGCAGTGCCTGCTGAAAATATGAACAGAACACACGAGCACTGTACCACCCCTAGACTTGTCTCCTCACGGGAAATGCTGACAGACTCACCAAGCCTCAAGTGTGGGGGTGTTCGAGTAGTGCAATTTCTGAACACAAACCTTTAAGAAAAACAACCTCAGACTATTGAACCGAATGCTGAATATTTTCAAATTTTTTAACAAAGTGAAATATAAACCATGCATGGAGCTTGTTTGGTAATAAGAGGCTCAATTACATTATTTGATGCATCCACGTAATTTCATTTCAAGCGACTACAGGTTTTCCTGCTCACTTTAATCGAAGCGTGAGCTGAAGTAATTCGAGTGCCACAAAAATAATCTCAGCGCCAGATTATTTAATCCAGGTGCCGAACATTTCATTGTAGCGCTGATGCCCTCAGTGCAGGGGGACACAGGCGTTTTTGCATTCCAGCCTTGTCGAAATGCAGCGAGATCAAATCCCGGCCGTGGCGGCCTCATTTCTATGGGGGCGAAATG
Organism: Dermacentor albipictus; assembly: GCF_038994185.2. NCBI lineage: Eukaryota > Metazoa > Arthropoda > Arachnida > Ixodida > Ixodidae > Dermacentor > Dermacentor albipictus. Next base: position 265,822,699 of record NC_091821.1, read on the forward strand.
CAAAAACACCCATGTCCCATGCACTGGGAGCACGTTAAAGATCCCCTGGTAGTCAAAATGAATCCAGAGTCCCCCACTACAGCTTGCCTCATAATCAAATTGTGGTTTTGGCACGTAAATGCCAAGAATTCAACATATTTAATTCCAGGACCAGTGCAATTAGGCTGTGCTCCAGTGAATTTAATCCAAGTGCCAGTCAATTTAAATCCAGGGAACAAGAACAGCCAGATTGTGATACCAAAATGCAGATACTGGAAGACGGCAGCATTAAATGTTGTGGTCGCTACTGACATCTATGAAATGATTGCAATATTTTGCATGAAGATGAAAGTGACACAGTGAATGAAATTTTTGGTGTAAAACGTTGATTTAAAAAAAGTTGTTAGGTTACGTGTTCTGAGGCTGAATTAAGACTGACAGTGCATCTGCCAAGTGTTTTATTGAAAAACAGAGCACTCATCGGTTTAATAATTCTTGGCTACAGCAGAATTATGGCTTATCTTGTATGCAGCTGATTGTGTTCCAGCACAAATTCCTTGTCATCTACTAGCAGGCAGCTTTCAAACTGCTTTCTTGCAGACGTGCCCGAAATATGCATTGAAAGTCATTGTTTAGGAAAATTGGTCCAAAATAGTGCAATTGGATGCAATACCATGTTCAAGGCCTTCACAACAGCCTGCAATCAGAGCCAGCATCATTGCCACTGTCATCACAATATAACAGAAGTAGTTCTCGCATAGGATGGCAACGGCAATGTGCCGCTTTCAGTCCTTGATTACAAAATTGCCTTCAAAAGATGTTACTTAGCACACTAAGCTAGCACCAAATAATTGCAAGTAGTGTTGTCAAGACTTTCTAAAATGTGCAACACACTGTACGGCACCTGTCATGAGGTCCACAGACAGTGTAAAGTGCGGTCTCAGATGATGAATAAGTATAAACGAATTTCCATCTGTGAAGAAAGTTACTGGTTTCATCTTTTTCTGACTGCTAGAATAAAAGCTATGCTACATTTTTCCTGTTAAAAAATTGGGCGCACATTGAAATTCTTTGTTCAGGAGCTCTAATGTCATTTCTACATTAGTTTGCCATTCTGAACCTATAAAAACTGGGTGCGCATTACATCAGAGTGTGTGTTAGAATTGTTAATATACTGCCAAATGAAGCAGTAGTGTGTTTGGGCATTTTTCTGCCTGTTCTTTAACTCAACCCTCCGGATAATTGGATAAATGTCAGTGGTACCATTAAGGTCAACTGATGTCGAATATTTTATCAGGTGGACAAAAAATATGCTGAGGCTACACAAAGCAGAAGATATGACCAGTGATGCACTGCAAGTGAAAGACAGGTGAGAAGACTACTATTGTATGCATGTACATGTTTGTATGCACACACAAAGTGCTCTCTCTGTACATGCGTAAGTATAATGCACATAGATTACATAAGCACATATGTAGTACGTCCCCTCTCTTGCTCAATTTTTATGCGAAGCATATTACGAGAGCTCAACCCAGCTCTTCAGGCGCGGCGGTGTCGCCTTCAATACCATGTGAGACCGTGACGTCACGATAGAGGCGAAACGGGGCTCCAACTCGCGCCGTCGCTCGTGGTGTCGCGGCGGTATATAAGCAGCTGCGCTTGCCTCTGCTAGACACTCACGAGGTGAGATGCCTCCTGGAGACAGAGCTGCTCGTTGGAATGAGAAGCGAAGGTTGCGGCGTGCTACAGAGACTGTTTCTAGGTGGCTTTGCTACGGCGCAGCGACTACGCGCCCCACATCGGACGCGGTGAGCGTTGCGCAACGCAGCGTTCGGCGCGACAACGAAATGTGCGCCTGAGCAAGCGCCGCACGCCTGAGCCGACGCCGACGACACCGGCTTTTCTGCGACACGAGCTCCTTAACGCTGTCGCGTTAAAATAAAGGCTAGTATGCTTCGCATCCTGGGCTTAACCTTAGCTAAGCCACAGCCAGTTTTTTTACAAGGTTCACACGAGATACAGCACAATGGTCCCTTATTCATTTGGTTCTCTCATTCTTGTTTATATAGCTGGCCTATATAGCCGGCATCTAGACATGACAGACAATAGCCAGTGCCACTAAGCAAAAAGGTCAGTTCCTTGTTTGATGCAAAAAACACTCCCAGAAAACATACAACCATACAACATGCGTGGAGAAAATTTCACGCTGGATGGATAATGAGGATTAATTACGTCAGTAGAAGTGATCTCTCTCTATGATAATGCCCAAACTCATCCTGCCACACAAAGGTCCTCTTTCAGCAATTCTTATGAGAAGTAATTGACAGCCCACTTCAAGACCAAGACTTGGCCACATCATACCTTCATCTTTTCCAATACATGGAACAATGGCTGGACAGCAACTGTTTGGGTGTAGTTAGAACACGAAGACTAGTGCCGTGGAGTGGCTGTTAGGCAGGGCACTCGGATTATAGCTTGGTCAACGAGTGGAAAGCCACATAGAAAATATCTGAAGCACATGGCACACTCTGTACCTAAAATATACCCAAATTTGTTTTCAGAATCCTCAATTTGTTCAAGACAATCACTGAGTGCCATTATTAATGACGTATCACGTCGCCTTGTGCAAAGGGTCCTATCATTAGGCTGATCTCAGCATTTCCAATGCAAGATGAGACATTAAATAAGTACTGCTTCAGGTCACCTGAATTTGACCACCATTTTTAAAAGCAAGAAAGCACCAATAGGTCAAAGATGCCACAACAAGGGACACAGGGAATACAGCAAGCACAAATGCACTCGTAATTAGCACAACTGAGGTGAGGAAAATGTAGGCTGGTGCATTATTCAGAGATAGCATGTGTGAAACATGTGCCACGAAGCCTAAATTTGGACATTTAGAAGCGAATACACATGTACTGAAATACCTTCCTCCTCCCTCTATTCTTTTGCTACTTGTTTCATCAAGACTTCAGGAAAATAAGAACAGGGCGCCTCATATGCACCCTTAGTTTCCTTACTACTGCAGTGTGGCTTACATTTGAGCACCAGAAAAAAGGTATGTGCAGTATTTGTGTGGTACATCGATTACAGGCATCCAAGAAGTCCTGACACAATAAAGATTACAAATCTAAAGAAATCAGAAATAGCTGCTATTAGCTGTCGATAAGGCTAGGTGATTGATCAATTAACCTACAGATTAATCTATTGGTGCTTTCATTGCAATAAACTTAATCATGATTAATTAATTGCCATCACATGAGCAAAACCAGGCAAGTGTCGGCACTGCCAAACCCACTTTTCTAGTTCTTTCAAACGCAAGAAAGGGAACCGCAAACCGTGCTACTTTGTAATGACTGAGGTATCACACATGTGCACGTCTATCAGGAGTGATAACAAAAGCTTCAAATGTGAACTGCACTTCAGTGGGACAAGTGGCCAAGTTCCTCAGCTGGACTGTTTGTACAAGTTTGATGTGCTTGATATATGTCCACTCAAGCAAGATATTCTGACAAGATATTATAGGTAACTGTACACTGAAAAATCTAGGTTTGTTTCTTTGAATCATGAATAAAAATGTTCTGGGTGATATTTAGCTCAGATATTAATATTAAAAAAATTAGATTATATGGTTAAAATTTTTAATCGATACCCAGCCCAAGTTGCTGGTACACCTTGGAAGATATAATACCACTATAAAGTGGCTTCTGAAGCTGCTTTGCACAAGCTGCATATCATCCGTGGGTAAATTATATCTGCATGACTTTCTACAAGCAAAGCTTGAAAACGTGAAACCATTGTCAAGTAGCCACTTGCGCTATGTTGCACAGGCCTATGGTTGAGTTACGCCACACAAGCAAGTCACTGACATCAATCAACAAAACAGTTAATTGCACAATAATTACACCGCGACAGTGCACCATTTATGTGCTGCTCTGCATCGTGCTTGTACAAGTAAAGGATGCAAGTACTAACAAAACCATAACCAGCATTGGCGTCGCTATTAAAGGCCATAACCACTGCTGTTACAGGATCGAGGAGCTAAGCATCGCTGTAGTTGGGAAGACGTTGAGTACTAATGTCGAATCACTTACCAGTTGGCTCCCGCTGAACCAGCTGGAAGAATTGGAGTAGAGGCAAATGACGTGTTCACCGGGTGAATGCGAAGTGAAACTAAAGCGGCCTTCAGAGCTGTACACCTTCGACAAAATGGTCTTGTCATCAGGATCGCGAATCTCCACATGCATACCAATACCGGGACTGGATTGCATGAAACCGCCGGTCTTCGGATCGTGCAGTTGACACTTGTAGTTTCCTAGAATACAGGCAGAAATAACGACGCAAGCTCGTCAGCGAAATCGACAGGCCGTCTCAGCAACATTGCGATGCTCATCAGTGTGTTGCTCGCACTGAACTATCAAAAGTGATGGTTCAGTGCGAGGTGCTAAAATGACCGATTTGACGCCACAACTGTCATGGATAACGTATTTCATTCGCAGGACGTGGCTAGAAGATACAATACGCATTACGGACTCCGACCACTAAGATTTGAAGGCATACTGCGTACTAAAACAGCCAATATGTGTTGCGTCAACACACCCATACGGACAGCAAAAATACTCCGCTGTGACGCTCTCACTGACAAGGTATACAACAACAACTAATAAGAGAAGCGTAACCTCAAATGACCTCGCGCTACAGTTATCATAAAAATAAGCAGCAGCGACTAACACGAAAGAAGCACACAAGCTCACCAACGACAAGTGTTTCCTCCGGCACTTCTTCAATGAAGCATTTTCGTTCCGTTTCAGATATATGAAAGTAAAGGCCTACTGAATAATGGATTAACGACAAAATTAAACACAAGACGGCGTAACACTTGATGGAAAACATCGTGCAGACGATACAACGGCCCTATGAAGTGATGCGGACCGTAGTACACGTTAGATAACCAACAAACCGGTCGCCACGTTTGACACACAGGGTGGCTATCCGACACTATACAGGCGAATTCCACTAAAAACGTCAGGCGACAGTTTGAGCATGTAAATAAAAAAAATCAGATCTTCAAATGTTATTCTTTAAAAATAATCTTCAACGTGCAATGAACAAAGGTGCAAAAATAATGTCATTTGAAGTCAAATTATATTTTGCTATGCCAAGTTGCTGCAAAGGGCAGAAGCGCTCTTGCCTGAGTGACAGGCAAGAGCGCTTGCCCTTGACAAATGATTTCTTCTGCATTAGTAAATTACCGTCCTACAGCACCAAAAACACCACTCTTACAACGATAAGACGTTTGGTAAGCCAGAAAAAGCGCAAGAACGACGTCACAGCCCCGCACCTCGGGGCTGTGACGTCTTGGATTTTGATGGCATATTTTAGGGCCTACTAATTATATATAGCGGTACAGATTGACTGCGTTGTGTTCTAAAGGAACCAAATATGAAACATGGCAAGTTTCGGGAACCTTTATTCAGCGAACGCTGCCCACATGCGAAAACATACTTTGGGATCCCTGACGTCACGCTGACGTACCGGCGCTGAGGTTTTGGCGCGAAATTCAAATACCGATACTTTGACCTTCATTTTCTCATCTAATAATCACACCATATATATATATATATATATATATATATATATATATATATATATATATATATATATATATATATATATATATATATATATATTGAAATGACTGCCCGCAGGGTTCTCAAACAATGCTTCATTAGTCTAAACTGATTTATTGTTTCGCTTTAGTATCCCTAAGCAAAATTACGCCCTTTTCCCACACAACGATCATCGTCATGTCTTGTCCGCATTTCTTTCCTTTAACGCAGCGAGCCCGGTACTATGCCCAGTAACGAACGGCATGCACTCTATAAAACAAAATTACACCCTTTGGGTTGTATCTTGCCACACAACAATAAACGTCATCTGTCTTGTCCGCATTTCCTTTCTTTAACGCGGTGAACCCGGTACTTCTCAGTAATGAACGGCATGCGCATCAGCATGACAGCATTCCTGACAGAGAAGTAGCGGGCGCGGCGTTTTCAAGTAAGGAAACGCAAGCAAGGTAAATGACGATTATCGTTGTGTGGCAGATATACACCCCAAAGGGTATACCTTTGTTTAACACACTCACTGCACTCTTACACTCTTAAAACGGTTGCACCCTTTGGGGTGTAAATTTGTCCCACAACAATTATCATCTGCCTTGCTTGCGTTTCCTTTCCTGAAAACTCGGCGCTCGCTACTTTCCTGTCAAGAATGCTGCGTCTCACTGATAACGCGCATGCCGTTCGTGACTGGGAAGTACCGGGCCCGCCGCGTTAGAGAAAGGAAACGCGGGCAACACGTATGACGATTATTGTTGTGGGACAAGATACGCCCCAAAGGGCGTAAATTTTTATAAGCGTGTTAAAACGGTTGCACCCTTTGGGGTGTATATTTGTCCCACAACGATAATCGTCATCTGCCTTGCTTGCGTTTCCTTTGCTGAAAACTCGGCGCTTGCAACTTTCCTGTCGAGAATGCTGCGTCACACTGATAACGCGCATGCCGTTCGTGACTGGGAAGTACCGGGCTCGCAGCGTTAAAGAAAGGTAACGCGGGCAACACGGATGACGATTATCGTTCACTCTTAGAAAAATTTACACCGTTTGGGGCGTATCTTGTCCCACAACGATAATCGTCATCTGTCATGCCCGCGTTTCCTTTCTTTAACGCTGCGAGCCCGGTACTTTCCAGTCACGAACGGCATGCGCCTTATCAGCGTGACGCAGCATTCTCGACAGGAAGGTAGCGAGCGCCGAGTTTTCAGGAAAGGAAACGCAAGCAAGGCAGATGAAGATTATTGTTGTGGGACAAATATACACCTCAAAGGGTGCAACAGTTTTAAGAGTGTTGTGGGACAAGATAAGCCCTAAAGGGTGTAAATTTTTCTAAGAGTGAACACTCTTAAAACGGTTGCACCCTTTGGGGTGTATATTTGTCCCACAGCGATAACGGTCATCTGCCTTGCTTGCGTTTCCTTTCTTGAAAACTCGGCGCTCGCTACTTTCCTGTCGAGAATGCTGCGTCACATTGATAACGCGCATGCCGTTCGTGACTGGGAAGTACCGGGCTCGCAGCGTTAAAGAAAGAAAACGCGGGCAAGACAGATGACGATTATTGTTGTGGTACAAGAAAAGCCCCAAAGGGTGCAAACTTTTCTAGGAGTGAAGAGTGCACACAGAAACGTTGCCCCCATCTTTTCCTTCCTCCATGGTTTCATATCTGGAGCCATGGTAGGCTTCAACGTGTAATTATAGACCTTAAAATAAAGTAGGATGTAGCTGTTTAGAGTCGGCCATATTTGGCGAGCGCAATATATTTGTAAGCGTGAGCAATCGCCACATCAACCTAATAAAAATGTACACCCTAAAAAAAGTTTACACCCTTTGAGGTGTTTATCTGGCACACAACGATAATTGTAATCTGCCTTGCTTGTGTTTGCTTTCTTGAAAACGCCACGCCCACTACTTTCCTGTCGGGAATGCTTATCATGCTGATAACGCGCATGGCGTTTGTTAGGAAGTGCCGGGCTTGCAGCATTAAAGAAAGGAAATGCATACAAGACAGATGACGTTTATTGTTGTATGGCAAGATACAACCTAAATGGTGTAATTTTGTTTTAGAGTGTAAGAAAAGTTTACACCCTTTGAGTCGTATCTTGCCACACAACGATAAACGTCATCTGTCTTGTCTGCATTTCCTTTCTTTAACGCTGCAAGACTGGCACTTCCCAGTAACGAATCTGGCATATCGGATCACGAGGCTGTACTACTCACCGTTACAGACACCATGTTAGATAAGAAATCTGAATATTCATATTACCGAAGCTTCTCTCGAGCCGATGATGTATCAATTATTGATATACTTTTGCTTAATTTTGACGACTTTTCAAGTAGCACGGGAGACGTAGTGTCGCTGTGGTGCAGGTTTAAAAAAATAGTTAAAGAGTGCATTGATTGCTTTGTCCCATTGTCGATTAAAAAGAAAAATAGAAATAATCCCTGGATCTCCCGCGAGACATTGCGGCTCCAAAGGAAACTGAAACTTGTAAAGAAAAATTTAAAATCGAAAACGTGCAGTCAGTAAAACAGAAGATTGATGACCTGTCTTAGCTTAAAAGCAAAGTGTGTGCCGATAAACAACGCTACTATGGTGAATCGCTACCAAGTTTCATAACCACGGCTTCAGAGAAATTTTGGTATTCTATTTCTCCGACCTCCAAGGAATGTGATTTATTTCATGTTGATGGTAAGGCAGTTCACAAAAGCAAAGAAATAGCAAAGAGAGAGAGAGAAAGAAGTTTAATGACACGAAATGCCGAGAGGTCGGCCTGAGGTATATTCCTCTAGCCAGCTACTCGGCATTGGGGGAAGGGGAAATGGGAAAGAAAGAGGGAAGAAAGAGGTGCATGATGGGTGACGATGACGATAGAAGGAAGATGTAGAACATATGGCAAACAATTTGGCATGCTCAAAGTCTGCAGTCCAGGCCCGTAATTTTTAAAAAGTTCAGTAATGCCTTGATGGCCTTGAAACTCGACTGAGCGTCTGGCCAAGAGCCTAAAATAACATCCTCCGACAACGGTGCGCTGTCGAGACGCGTAAGGTCCTTGACCAACCTATCACGCTCTTCCACAAACTTAGGGCAGTCACAAAGCACATGACCTATAGTCTCAGTCACATTGCACACCTCACAGTGTGGAGACTCGGTGCGTCGCATGAGGTGCACGTATCCGCGCGTAAACGCTACCCCCAGCCTTAGTCTGTGCAGAAGACTGGCATAGCTTCGTTGAATTTTCGGTGGTAGCCTAAAATTCATGGTGGGGTCCAATCTCTGGAGTCGTCTGTGGCGATTATCCAGACTGTCCCAGTGCTTTGCTGTCAATTTTCGGATGACACTGGAGAGGAGACAGTTGGCGTCCGCTCTTGAAAAAGGAATTGAAAGCAGTGACTCTCGTTCTTCGAGTGCTTTCTTCGCTTCGGCGTCGGCCAGTTTGTTGCCCTGTATACCACAGTGACTAGGGATCCACTGAAATGTAATGTGGTGGCCGTTTTCTTGCGCTAAAGTGTAGAGCTCGGCAGTTTGAAGAGCCAACAGTCTATAAGCGCTTTCTTTCAAAGAAAATAGCAAATGCGTTTAACTAACATTTTAAGCCCGTTTATACAAATGATAATGATGTAATGCCACCTTTCGAAATGTCTGTGCCGCCTATACCAGATGTTCAAATAAGCGAACCAGGTATACTAAACATGCTTTTACAACTGAACCCTAAAATATCTGCTAGCCCGGACAACATTCCAAACGCATTTTTAAAACGGTATGCAGAATGGACATCAAAGTACTTGCACGTTCTGCTCACAAGGTCATTGTGTGAGGAACATGTACCGAGTGACTGGAGGACAGCCAGAGTGAAGCCACTACATAAAACAGGACAAAAGCACTGCATTCAAAACTACCGACCAATTTCTTTAACATCTACGGTATGTAAACTTTTGGAACACATAATCCATAATCATATCTCAGAATTCTTGGAAAACAATAATATATTAACAAAGCATCAGCACGGATTCAGAAAAGGCTACTCTACAATTACCCAATTATATTTAACAGTGCACGACTTTGCGAAAGCAATTAACAATGGGAAACAAATAGATGCTATTTTCATGGACTTTTCAAAGGCTTTCGACAGGGTCTCTCACAAAAAAACTACTTTACGAATTGAGCAAGATACTGAAAAACTCCAGACTAATTAATTGTCTCACAGCATACCTTGATGGCAGAGAACAATTTGTTGTTTTTAATAATCATTCTCCTCAACGACTTCTGGTAGACTCTGGTGTTCCCCAGGGCACGGTCCTTGGACCTCTCTTGTTCGTTTTATTCATTAATGATATGCTGCATGGTATTCCAGTTATGGTTAAGCTTTATGCTGATGACTGTGTATTGTACTCAGAAATAGACAATATTGCTGACCAGGAGTTGTTGAACTATGCTTTTCGACAAATTGTCGACTGGTGCGATGCCTGGCAAATGTCGATTAATTTCGAGAAAACACTCTTTACGTCTATTTCACATAACAAGCATAAACTAACATTTCTGTACGGTATTAATAACATAATTATTTCTGAAATAACACATTATAAGTATCTCCGACTCTGGATCACAAATGACCTCACTTGGGCTAAGCACCTTGAATATGTAGTAGCAAATGCTAACCGCAAGCTTTATTTTTTAAGGAGTGCTTTGAAACTTTCTACTCCCACTGTACGCCTACTCGCATATAAAGCTGTAATTCTGCCGATGCTAGATTATGCATGTGTAATTTGGGACCCTTTTACTAAAACTGGCACTAACAAGATAGAAATGGTGCAAAGAAAAGCAGCTCGTTTCATTTATAACAGCTTCGGAAGCACTTCAGTGACAGACCTCTTAACAAAAGCAAACCTGCCACCAATAATGCAAAGAAATCGTGTATCACAACTAAAATTCCTTTTTCAACTTATTAACGGTCATTATAAGACAGATCCCATGGGAATAATTACTTTTGCATCTGGTTATGCTACTAGGCAGCGAGCAACATAACCGAACAATAACCCCATTTAGCACACGTAATATTTGTTTTAAGTATTCCTTCTTTCCCCGAACAGTGGTTGAATGGAATAATCTAACCAATGACCAAGTTATAAAATCATCACTTTCAGCGTTTGTTTCAAGTATTGAGTAAAGCTTTTTTATCTTGCTGCGCCACGGCTATGTTCAAGCTCTGTTGACCTGATTTTTACTGTTTTCTTTGCCTTTGCTATAGTGTTCTTCACATATGTATTGTTTCCCACCCTGCTAAAGTCCCCAAGGGCGATTGCAGTATAACTAAATAAATAAATAAATAAATAAATAAATAAATAAATAAATAAATGCCATCTCCAAGAAAATTAGTTCTTTTTCTGTGAGAGCTAGTGAAGGGAAACCCACTTATCACTCAATTTTGCAATCATCTGCGCTTCAGTTATTTTATGGATGAGCTGCGTCCTGCCACGGGACATAATCGTTCATTCGTCCTCGATAGGTTTCCAGCCATGATCGCGACAATGAATCGCCAAGAACCGAGCAGTGCCATTTTTTATGTTGCTGCAGTGCTCACGGAGAGGACCATTGAGGCAACGTCCAGTTTGCTCAATATATTGCTTCCCACATGAAAGCGGGAGGTTGTAAACCACACAGTGAACACACGTGACGAACTTTTTGCGGTGATGCTTTCTGCACTTATCGGACAGGACGGCATTTGGATCCGCAACCCGCAAATCTTGCCGAGCTTGTTACAGGAATGCACAGTTCGTTTTCATGTAAGTCTACAGTTCTACACATGTATAAAACCGATTCAGTGGTACAACAAACTTAGTTGAAAGTTTGCGCTTGGCGTGTCTTCTTCTCTTACGTACGTGTCGTTTTTTTTTTCGTTTTTTTTGCAATATTACTTGAAAAATTTATAGAATATAAAAGTGAAATTGGTGTGCTTGCATGTGTGAGAGCACTTTTTAGGGAATTTCTATAGAGCAGTATTCATGGTAAGCCAATTATGCGCTGCCTTCTTCAACATAATGTAAGACTGACTGACACGGAGGAGAAATTATGGTTGGAGCTTCACTACGCTTGGCATTCAAGGATGCCTCAGGATGTATAGTTAGAAAAGTTGGTAGGGTAACATACTTTTTGTTGCAAGTGTGTTGGTTTTATTTGCATCTTTTCATGCTGAAATTAAGTATTTATCATCATGTTGCTTTGTGGTGAATAAACTTACATAGCAATACTGTTGCTGCTTGAAAGTCCTGGAAGTCCTGAAACACCCTGAAAGTCCCTATGTAGAGATGAAGAGAAGACTGCAACGCCTCACGCAGACAGAATGAACGAATTCATGGCCAAAGTAATACACACCACATTGTAATAAGTATGATATGTATTTCGCAGTGTCCTGTTATGGCATTACAGGAAACATTTATATACATATTTCACTGGTGCATGGTTCACATGTTAAAAACTTTATGAAAGCACTCAGAGGCTCAGGAACTAAAAATCTATGCATATATATGCCTGTCTTCCAACATTGTTACCTTCACATGAACAGAGACTTTTTAAACTCACTCTATAAATGCCATGACATTTTTGTTAACCTTCAGGTCATGCATGCTCTCAAAAAAAGATAAAATTAAGGTATGCCTTTTAGAATAACCAAAGCTAGGTCACCAAGAGCAGGCTTCAGTTCATTTGATAGCAGTTCATTCAACATCTACTAGACAGTGTTAAAAAAGCTGCAAAAGATGCTTTTTATATTTTTAATTAATGAAACATTCAATCCAATACTTGAAATGGCAAATATCAGACAGTCTGAACCAGAAAAAATCCCTGGCAGTAGAATTACAAGTGCTACTGGTCATGCTAAAAGCAATGACAATGCTCAAAAGAGCGTCTAAGCACTATCATGCTGCCAACGTCACCAAGTGCTTTAGGAAGTCCAGTTTCACAGCACTGTTCAACAGTGCCAACATGGAAGGCCCAGTTCGATTTTCATCCAGTATGAAAGATTAGAATACGCAAACGTTGCCACCTACAGAGAAGTGTGCCAACCAGAGGTGTGCGAATACCAGCATTTGTTGAATAACAAATTCAATATCAGGTCACTTAAATTTGTTATTCAAAATAAATAGGCACTATTTGCTCTTTGAATATTTTAAAAATATTTTGTGCATGTTCAAATGTAAGTGCATGCACGCACATGCACACAAACACATACACACCCCTCCTCAGACCCAAGATCAGCTCAAGGACATAATCACCTATGAAGTCAGTTCTTATTGCCGAGTGGTATATTATGAATGTGAAAAACCAATTTTTTTACGTACCACTGTCAGATGTCAGGAGGCAACATCTCCGTGTACAGTGCTCAGCGACTGAAACACGGAACTCAGACAGCACGGCAGCCGGCACTTTTTTGCGCCACCAATGGACGCTGGGGACATTGAGCTGATTCACTTTTGTGTCACATGAAAACGAGAGTCATTTTGATGCATCACGCGCCATTGGGCCCCCTCAGCAATCACCCAGCACTCACTGGTGGCGCAAGGATCACTGCCCGCCATACTGTCCGAGTATCGCATTTCAATCGCTGAGCACTGTACGTAGAAGTAATCATCTCCTCAAGCACCTTGTTGTAAAAACCACATTCCTTGACCTGCACAGAGTTGAAGGTGTAACATTGTGTAGTATGTTTGCATGTTATGCATGAGTGATGCACAACATGCCAGGCGCATGCTGTATTTTCATGTCAACTTGCAGTATTTAAAATTCTCATCACAGGTGTCTTTTGTCATCTGCAATAACACATTGATCTAGATGAAATTGGTGTCAATTTTCACAAACTGCTGATGGCAAGAATATGCTTAGACCACTTTCATGCAGTTACCTATGCATCTGACTTTATACCTGGTATGTATTTTACATAACTGCTTCAGAGTTAATTTAGGATGTATATATATATATATATATATATATATATATATATATATATATATATATATATATATATATATATATATATATATATATATACAGGGTGTCCCAGCTAACTTGGACGAAGATTTTAAAATACCCAAGAGCTCTAGAGAAATTGTACCAACTGCTTAGTAGCAGTAGTCGTATGTACTTATGGCCAGTATTTTTTTCATCACTAAGTATTACTTAATTGCTTTTAATTAGTGAACTTTTTAATTAGTGTTTGAATCACAAACATATCAATTACAAAGTTGTTTGGCACCTCACATAACATCTGAATCAAGCATTTGTTTCGTGTTAAGCTTTGCCTCGTTGGTTTTTCCGAGAAAAAACAAAAGCGGGCAAAACATCCAAAATACGAAATAGACAGGCGCTCGCACGCCACTACTCAAGCACTCCCAAGTGAATAGCCACGGATACACGACGTTACCAGCGGTGGCAGCTCGATGCAGGGATTCATGCTATGTGATGGCCGCGGCATCAAGAGAAAACGCCACTGATGCATTGATAAGCGTTGCGGAGCCTTGTACGATGTGGCAATAAGAGAATGCAGCCGTATATCTTTCAATGGTTGCTTGTAGGCGCTTGAGTAGCAGCGTGCGAGTGCGCATCTATTTCGTATTTCGCTGGCTTTTGTTTTTTCTTAGAAAGAACAACCAGGACCACTTCAGCACAAAATAAATGCTTGATTCGGAGGTTATTCAAGGTGCCCTGCAACCTTATAATGGATATGTTAGCAATAATTAGATAGTTCTCTAATTAAAAGTAATTAAGTAATACTTCGTGATGAAAATAATGCTGGCCGTAAGTACATACGACTATGGCTACTATGCAGTCGGTACGATTTCTCTAGAGCTCTTGGGTATTTTTAAGATCTTGGTCCAAGTTAGCGGGGACACCCTGTATATTGTGTGTGTGTGTGTGTGTGTGTGTGTGTGTGTGTGTGTGTGTGTGTATATATATATATATATATATATATATATATATATATATATATATATATATAGACTTGGAGACAGCTGTATTTCAAGATAATTCCATTTCGTTTTTCTAGACTGCCTGTGTGTTCCAGCATATTCGTCATCAAACTCGACAATGAGTAAGCTAATTTTGCATTCAGAGGCAGAGTCTTGACACAAAGACAAACGAGCATGTGTTACATGGCTTATTCTGGGCAAAAGGAAGAAGTCAGTCGTTTCTTCATTTTTGCCAGCCGAGAGCAGGCATGCAGCTGTTATCAGCTCTGCCCATCTTATCAACTGGCATGCCATATGAAATCATATAATACAAAATTAAGTTACTGAGTGTCAAATTTGGTGATGAATGTCTTGGAACACAGGCGTACTAAAGAAAAAAAAGTTGTACTGTAAAAAGTTAAAATGTTAATTGACAGATTTTTGTTAAAGGGACCCTAAAATGATTTTTACAGTTGTGTACAAATACATAAAGTCGGTAGGGTGGACGCTTGTGATCATCAAGGAGAAAATATAATTGCTCTGCGTAATTAGGTTTTAAACTTCTGCATTGCTACCAGTTGCAGCAGCACCACTTCCCACATTTTCACCCTCCCTTGACCATTCTGCATAGAGTGGAGTGATCGGGAATACTTCAAGCATGCCACTCCACTAAGCTTCTTTTTAATAGTACGAATGTATATTTTGTGCACCTGTAAAAATAAAAACACAAATGCAATGAACGTAGACATTCCTTTAAACCAATGGTGTACTTCTGCTTGAGAACACGGGTTATCTGCTGCAACTGTTGTTTGTGCACATGCATTTGTGCAAGCGAGAAAAGGAGCAGAATAGTTTCACCTAAAAGCTGAACTCTATTGTAGGCTTGTGAGGCTGCACAAGGTATGAGAAGTGAGAATGAATGCAACATTGACTAAACAGACTACAGTGGCTACAACCGCTGTAGTATGGGGTTATCTAAAATGAACATAAGCGCAGCGATGTCTGCTTCTGGCAGGAGAAACCTGTATAGTATGAACACTACACTCAAGGATGCTTGTAAAACAGCACTCGCCCTTTTGCATTTGAAGTGTGTGCACAGAGTAAACTGCAGCGACTGCAAGCCGTGGAAGACATGATCCCTGCACGTAAACTTCATTTTGAGGCGACCATCACCATACATGCTTAGGGAGCACACTTAGTTCAAATCAACTAGAATTAGGCAACACTCACATCACCACTCAGTATTGTTCCCAAAGAGGCAAGACATAGTGATGGCCACACAAAATGCACGTTGAGGGGGAATGCTACGGCTTGAGAGGAGGGTAATGTCTAGCCACTTGTAGCTCTGTTAATATATTGCAGACAAAGTTCTTTAGAGAAAGCATTCCATGAGAGATGCTCTGTATGCCCAGGCGGTACTCTATAAAGAATGACAAAAATAGTTTCAGGGGCCCTTTGAATATGCAATTGCCAACTCTACTTTTTCACAACAATTGTGTCTGCCAAAGCGCATAAATCATGTCCTGCAATCAGCATTTGCATAGCTAGTACAGCATTTTCATGGACGAACTGGGTTCGTCCACAGATTTCTGGTAAAAATGGCCAAGGACACTGCCGACACTCGGTACACGCGCAGTTGAAAATCGTCAGCAGCACTTCTAGCTTCTCAACAGTACTTCTCAACAGTACTTATAGGAATGCTATGCACAAGCCTAGTATTGTCTTAGTGCTTAGTCATGCTTTTCCTAGATGGCAGCACACAATTCATGGGACAGTGCAAGCAGAAGCAAACTTTTTTTTTTTAGGAGGTAAAACACGTTGGCAACTGGGGTCCTTAAAATAATTTTGCCATTTTTCGTCACAATTTTGGATAACAGCTGTCAAGGAAGGGGGTTAAAATTATTGATACCTAACTTTTATGTGAGTGTGTGAAAACTCTGTTTCTATTTTCCAGCAATATTGCAGGGCAGCGACAGCCCGGGCTGAGTAGCAAATGTAGGAAGGCGAACAGCCTTCCATATGAGTGATGGTGAGCAGTTCTTCACTATAGCTCAAGCACAATGTTAAAAAATTTCCCTTGATACTTTTGAACAGCTTGCCTTTTGTGAAAACACAAATAGGAAGACCCTCAAGTATATTTCCAAATTTTATGCTCCACTTAATCTAAATTTAGCAGCTGGACATAGTCCCGCACTAGTAGGTGTCACGAAAGATCTCCGACGCCACTTCTGTGCTTTACTGATTCATAAGGATTAAGGAGAACATGCAGCTCTGTTCACTGTGATTATGGCTCATACATGCTAATGAGGCCCCGTTCATTCATAATTAAATAACACTCTTTACTTATTCTGGTAATAACACTGCCATCAAAAACCAAAGCATCACTTGAACCTTTCCTACCATTTCACACTCCGTACTTTCCATGCTATTTGCCTGCACCCTGGTGGGTATCACATTTTACCTATACTTAAAGAGCACATGATTATAGGATAGGTAACCTATGATTGCAAGTAGTAGACTGAGAGCCAACAATGTAATCACATTGTGAGATGCGCTTTGAAGGGACAGTAAAGGCGTAATTTAATCAGTCTTGTTTTTAGATTATCCTTCTGAAAACCTTGCACTTTGTTTCGCAACAAGAGATAATTTAGTCTAAAAAGAAAACCGAAACTGAAGAGCCCACACAATTCTGCCATTCAAACTGCCAGATTCCCACTCACATGGGAATCTTAAGCTAATTTCGATAAGCTTGGTTTGAAAGCCCAGTACAAAACATTAATTATTTGAAAAATATATAAAAATATGTCAATTCATGTTCGATTCAGCACAATAACTCTTTGATTTGCATTCTTTTCATTTTCAAAAACAGCATTGGCACACCCCTGTGTCAGCCACCGGCCAAAAAAGATGGCGTAAATTTTTCCTGCCTTATGCTGAAAGTGGGTCCTTCGGACAGCATCAGTGGTGATGACAACGAGGTACAGGAGTCTCAACAAAATGAAAGTCCGACGAACAATACATCTTGCAGAGCAGTTCTTCCCCTGCACATACAATAGCAGCCAGGCTTTGCAGCGCATTGTGTTCATCCAACATTAGTCATATAACACTAACTAACAAGGTAGAGACCACAATATCAAACCATTGCTAGTAAATAAATAGATCACTAGTTCAACAAAAGTTTTAAATGCCACCCATAATTTGAACTTCAGATTATTTGAACAAGTTTTGCATGTCCTGCTATGGTCAAATTAACAGACATTGACTGATTAATATAAATAAACATATACAAATACCAAAAGACATTACAGAAAGTTCTGCACATATGATATGCTAAATACACTGCTGTTGCCACACATATCCAACACAAGAGGCAGAGTATGCATTAACAAAGCCATACATGACTAGGGCCCGAAATCTTAGGTTATGAATTGCAGGGATAAAAGCTTACCAGCATTATCAACTACACCAACAACCAGTACCAAAGAGGAATCAGGGCGGATGAACCGGGAGGCTTTGTTCGAGTTAGTACACAGAACACACCCATATAAAAACCAGAGCCATGATTGACATTTTCTATGGTACATACAAAAGCCACCAAGCACAATGTGCAAAATTAATAAAACAACTGGCACATCCATAATGCTTCAAGTGTAAAAAACTAAAAAAATTTCAGTGTTCAAGTGTGAACTCTCATCTTCACAGACCGCTGATGAGTACAGATGAACCTCAATATAACACGGATATAACAAAATATTGAATATGGTAAAGTAAACTTAAAATTTTCTTGCCAACTTTAGCGTAAAAAATATGTGCTTATAACGAATACCAGACATAAAAAAGGTATTTTCATCTTGGATGCAACTTCATTATAATGAAGTTCAACTGTACCTCAAATTGGAATACACATAAGCCACACTTTTATGGGGCACAACAACCACAGTAGTGAAACCCAGAAAAATTAAAAACCACAGCGTACTACGTGGTGGACTTCTCACCACACTTAACAAGTTGTGAAGCTCAAAGTGAGCATAATGACGCTTTTGAAGTTTCAGCTGCCTACACATACAAAAATTTTTGCAGAGCAAAGGTACATACAACAAGCACATACAACAAAAAAAGTGACTTCACTCCCTTAGGACAAATGAACTAATACAAGTCTGCAATGTGACACAGAATCAAGTTGGACTGATGCACAGGCTGCATGCAGCATAAAGCACAGAGGGAACATACACAAAAGGGCCACAAATGTCATTACTGTGTTGACCCTTGTCAACATGAGTTCCCTCATGAGAAATAAGGCTTTTCAAGACACCAAGTATGGCAATGAAAACTGCCACAGAATCTCACAGATTTTCGGGCCCTAAGAATAGCAGTATTATGTACTACACATCCTATTCGTAAAACCTAGCCTAACCTATACAGTTAAGAAATGTGCATGACCAAATGCTACCTGGGCAGGCTCGGAGATACAAACAAGACAGTTCTACATTCCACCTAGGGAGATGGTTTTGTTTGATTGCTCTATATTCCATGTCCCAGACACCTAATCCTGGAGTGAACAGTCATGCCTGAGCTCATGTTGCTCTGAAATGAGCCAAAAAAGCTGAGTCCAACAATATTCTTTATCACAGTTTTGAAAATGAAGCAATCATGTTTGATCTTGCCAAGCCAGCCCTGAATTCTTGAATGCCTACACAAGTCTTGCATCTTCAGCTGTGCCTAAGCTTGCTAACACCACATCACACTTTGATGCAGACATAAACAAGTGCGTCTGTAGCACTGAAATAAGCCTGCTCCCGGCTTAGAGTATCTATGGTATTAGAATAGAACTAGTTGCTTAAAGGCTTATAAATTGCATAATACGGTAAAACTGCATAATAATGCAACGCCAAACTGCTTCCAGGCAGTTGCTCTGGGCAAGAAGCACTGCTGAAGCAGGCCAGTCTCCCATGCTGCAATAAAAAAAAAAGGCAGCACCCCTCCCAACAATGCGACCACCAGGGCCCCTAAGATGTAGTGGAAGATTTCAGTGCCATTAGGATCTGAGTGAAGCCTTTGTTGAGTCTATCAATGAGTGCTAGCTTGAAATTGTTGTGCTCCTGCTTCAGCCGGTTCTCCATCTCCAGCACAATGCGAACTCTCTCTTCATGACGAATCTCCTCCTCGTTGAGAATCTGCAGTGCCATGAGCCGCTGTTGCTCAGCCACAATTTTGAGAATGTCACACGGACATTCAGATGGGAAGTGCAGGGATGCATGGGGATAGCTGTCGCTGCCTTCTTCATCTTCTTCTGAATGCTCCCCATTCACTATGGCTGCAAAGAAACACAAGATGGGTACTCTCAGTGAGAAAAAAAACAAGGGAAGAGAAAAGAACCACTATAGCACCTTTGCACCATTTTCCAATCAAATGGCTAACATGACTGCTGCTGAACATGTGGCATGTACAAGCTGAGCAAAATGGTTGCACTTGCAGGGATTCACATCTAAAGTACTGAAACATCAACAGCCCTACTTTATTTTCTGTTTGTGGAGAGCGCTCATTTAGATTTATCAAAAAGTATTGAAGCACTTTATAAGGCACTACACAAAAACTAGTGAGCACACTTTTTTCTGATGCATACAAAAGTTATGAACATTAGTGCAGTAAATGAAAAGCAAAGAATGTTAGTGTTCAACTATACAGGGTCAACAGTTAAAAAAACATGCATGATAGGTTCTGCCCAAGCTATCGCAGAATAATTTCCCCTAATTACCTCATCGAGATGGCCTCGGCTACTCTTTCACACAATAATGTTCTTTTCAAAAAAATCTACCGAGTGTGAAAGGTATTTGAGGTAATCATTACTTCAGGAATAGTAACAATATTTCAGAGAAGAGTCAATATCCGTAACAGAAAACAGTACAAAAACTCATTGACAAGAAAGAACAATTGGAGAAGGCGACAATTGCATTTATTTTTGCGAGCACGAATATACACGCATACCAGGAGAGGTATATGTATATATTTGCGCTTGTCCAGTTGTTCTTTCTTGTCACATTATTTTTCATGCTGTTTGCTGTAATGAAGCCATACCAAAAAGCCAAAGTTAAGACCCTTTTAAAATTTAATATATTTGTTTCAAATGCCTTACTTTGTTTCTTTTATTGCTGTTTTCTAAGATTTTAATAAAACCATCTTCAGTATCAATAAGTAGCTCAATTTGTCTTCTATAATGGCTGTATGCTTAGATCAGATGGCACTTTTTGATGTTAGAAAATGCTCGCACAGCAGCTTTATGGAGAGCCTTTGCATTGCATGGATTTCAGCCTCCCTCTCATGTTGCCCCCTATACATAGCCGAGTAGCAGGTTTAAAAACTGGGAACTAGGACTCCACATTCAGAGTGTCGTGACTGCAGTTCACGGCCAGCCACACTTGGGTTGCACAGGCGTTGCGAGAGGAAGCAAATCCTTTACTTAGGGGTGGCCCCTAATGATCTCGTGCACAGAGAGCCCAACTATTGACTGCGACCTGAAACTGCTCAGCAATGGCCATTAATGGCTTGTCAGCATTCTCAATTATAAGTGGCTTTTTGTGCGCAAACAAACAGGGACGAAGAATAGGGGCAGCACAAGGACTGTGTCCTTGTGCTCGTCCTTGTGTTGCCCCTATTCTTCGTCCCTGTTTGTTTGCGCACAAAAAGTATCAATATGAATATGTTCCAACTAGGCCGACTCGCAGTTATGCATAAGTGGCTGCCACTTGCTGAGGAAGCTCAACTGCCTGAATGGTGTCTGACTACAGGCAGTGCTAATTTTTTTCTTTTTCACAGATTACAAATGGGTATGAGCTGCTGCGTCTCACTTCGAAAACAAAGGATCTAAGTCACTGTGCATGTAAATCAACTAAGACTGCATGCAGCTTCACTTGTGCTGCATTTGTACTTGATGTGATAGATAGGTGACAGAGGAGTTGGTGAAGACAATGTTAAGCCTCTAAACAGATAGAATGAAAATGTTAATGTCTATGGTGATTTAAAGTCATGCTCTCAAATACCTTGCACACTCTGTATGCTTACCTCTTCTGTGATCACTACTTCCCTTTGTGACACTACATCGTCTTTCTGAGAAATTTTCACCGCAATACAGTAAATTAGGATGTTTTTGGTGTAAAAGCAGTTACAGCTATGATGCACCTCTGTAATACAGAAACAACAAAATAATTTAAAGGCCATTATTTTAACCTTTACCTCTAACATGGGGCCCTGCCATCTAAAAAGCAGTGTAACCCAGTGAGGAATATGATAGACAGTATCGTAGACTTGCCAATTTTGCAATGCATTTGCTGCATTTACCTCTCCTGAAAGTGCAGGGAGTACTTTCTAGGGAGAATGCTGTGAACTCATTTAGGTATGAACCCTGCTCCATGTAAAGTGAATGTCAACAAGCAGAAGCCTATTTATTGCCAGTACTCTCTTGATCCTTGTAGAATATGTTCTCCCTTCAAATACTCAAACTTGGTACAAATTGCTTCACTTATTGTGTTGCCATTCCATCAAAGATTGTAGAGGTGAAAAGAGGGTGGGATGAGTAGAATCATGACTAAGATTGGGCATTCTCTTACAGGCTGCAGAATGGTCTGTCCAGGCTTCATTGGCTGCAGTCGATTCATCTGGAGGACTCTTCCGGCCATCCCCAGCTGAAGTGCTCTCAGGCACACTTGGTTTTTCTACTTTGACAACGGAAACATCAGGTAGAGGAACGTTGACCACCGTCAGTGTGGTGTCAGGTGGTATCATCCGTGCCTCTGTATTTGGTAAGGACACAGGCTCTGGATGAAAAAGCAGGAGGAAAAGGCCGAAACTGCAGGACGTCCCTCCTGTTGCACAGAAGGTAGCCTATATAGAAGCCCTCCTGAAGACACACGGTATGAATAATGTTACAGCCAAGCGAACTGGAAAATTGCACTCATCACTAGAATTTCACAGGCATAATTAATTCTAGGCATAACAGACATACAATTTGTGCTGGAAGGTTCAAATTTAGCAGTCTAAACATCTAGCTATGACATTTAACATAACACAGAAAAGAAATCCCCTTATACTCAAGATTCCTAGATACCAAAGTTTCAGTAAACCCCGCAATATAAAAAAAAGATAACTTTATCTGATACATTGATATCTTTGAAGTTTTTCATGGTTCCATCTGCATTCGATGCATTTTATGCCCTAGTCAGGCTGTGAAATTTAGTATCAATCTGAGGAAGTGCCCTTCACTTCAGTGAGCACCATTTTGGCTGCTCTGTGCTACACAGCAAAACAAACTGTCATATGGAATTCATGGTAACTACAATTGGGTGTTACAAAAAAGCACTTAGAATAATTACTGTATTTGGAAAGCGGTCACTAATGCTGCTTTTGCTATTATGAAAAACATCTTAAATGGTATTCAGAGAAACTGCTGGCATAGTAGCATCTCATGCAAGATAATTTTCATCATGCAAGGCAAAACATGACAGGGAAGGCCACTGAAATTGAGAACAGGAAGTGCAAAACATTTCTTTTTCTTGCTTGAAATAAATGCAAACAGAATAGTACTTGCACAAAAATACCAGCCTCTTAATTTTTTAGCTGTTCTGTTAACACTTGTATAACTGATTTTATCAAGTGTACACACCTCGCGGGGGCTAGATGAAGTGAAGCGCGTTCAAGTGGACTCACCAGTGAGTCCACCTCCTTTAGTCCACCACCACCAACTAACTCAACATCAAGTGGACTCTGCAGTGAGTGTCATACGAGGGTGATTAAGAAAGTAATTCCTTCAAGCCCACTAATTTGCCAATCCAGGGAAAACACTGGGAATGCGAGAGATAGAAATTCAAGACAATGAGCAACTCAAGAACAAGGTGAGAACAGGACCTAACGTTTCAAGAAGCGGACTTGTCTTTTTCCAGGTGACATATGCTCTCCTCGGCACAGTATATATAGGCAAGGTTCTTTTAAAGAGGGAGAAGGTAAGGCGAGTGGGCGAGGTAACTCCTGAGGGTATGTTAGTGGCGACAGTGTAGAATTGAAAAGAAAGATAATGCGCTATCGAAAATCAGTGGAGGAATAGGAGGCTGCGCCATGTGTCAGCCAGTTGACGCGCCATTGTAGGTTTCTCTTTTCATGGAAGCAGCCTGGACGACAGGAATAGGGGTGATATGTGCTCCGCTAGAGGTCAGTGAACTATGGTCTCACTGAAAGAGAGAATAAAAGTAGTGGCAGAAAATGGTGCTCCTGGAAAAAAAGGGATAAATATATAAATAAAAAAAACGAAAGGAATGACTGAAAAAAAAAAAACGGAGGTTGGAATATGATTGACAACCCAATTATCAAAAAATAAATAAATAAAAGAAAACAAAAAGAAGCTCAGCAACTCAATGAAAAATAACCAAGTGTTGTTGCCTATAGGTTGAAGTTTAACATAGCAAATAAATTCTAAAGCTCCCTTTGAAATGTTTATGCTTATTAGTTGCAATGTCTTGAATTTATTGATGAGGTATTATCTCTATATTTTCTGTCTCGTGCAGAATGGAAATTTGGCTGTAGTATGTGGAGTTTAAGTTCATCAAAGTTATGACCTGGTTGGTTGAAATGCTTGGCGAAGGGTTTGGCAAGATTTTTAGCTGTGTCCGCACGATGTCTGTTTAACCTGATGTTCATTGATTGTCCTGTTTCACCGAGGTATTGTTTCTTACAGAAGGAACACTCAAGCATATAAATTACAATGGAACTAGTACAAGTAAAGCTAGTTTTCACCTCGTGTGTGTAGCTATTTGCAGTGCTTTTAATTTTAATGTCACTTTGAAGGTGCTTGCATGCTTTGCACCTGGGCGAGAACATGCTTTTATTATGGGGGTATGAAGTTAGCCAACATCATACCTCCATACTAAAAGCATGTTCTCCCTCCAGGTGCAAAGCATGCAAGCACCTTCAAAGTGACATTAAAATTAAAAGCACTGCAAACAGCTATACACACGAGGTGAAAACTAGCTTTATTTGTACTAGTTCCATTGTAATTTATATGCTTGAGTGTTCCTTCTGTAAGAAACAATACCTCGGTGAAACAGGACAATCAATGAACATCAGGTTAAACAGACATCGTGCGGACAGAGCTAGAAATCTTCCTAATGCCACCGCCGAGCATTTCAACCAACCAGGTCATAACATTGATGAACTTAAACTTTACATACTACAGTCAAATTTCCGTTCGACAGCACGTATCTTTCTTTTCAATATTACATCCTCACCGCTAACACACCCTCGGGAGTTACCTTGCCCACCTGCCGTACCCTCTCTCTCCTTTAGAAGAAGCGTACCTATATATACTGTGCTAAGGAAAGCATATGTCGCCTTGAAAAAGACAAGTACACTTGTTAAAACGATGGCACCTGCTCTCACCTTCTCATGTTGCTCATTACTTTGCGAATAGTACTGCAAACATTTTGAACTCTTTATCATTAATGCACTAATGTTTAAGCAATAGAATGTCACTTGCCTCCCCTTTTTATCTCTTCTCGTTCCAGAGTAATCAAGCAATGCATGGCATCCAGTGGTGGCGTCCGGTTGAAACAGCATGTTGCAATTAAATTTCTTACTGCAAAAGGTTGTGCACCCATCAACATTCATCGCCGTCTGGCTGCAGTTTACAGGGATGCCTGTGTTGATGTCAGCACTGTGCGGAGATGGGTAAGGACTATGAAAGACCTTAATCCAGCCGCATCAAATCTCCAGGGTCAGCACGGAAGTGGATGGCCCGCAACGGCCTCTGATAAGGATCATCAACGTCAGGTGGACGAGTTGATTTGGGGCAATCGCAGGATCGAGCAACATGGGATCGCAACGACACTAGCTGTTTCCATTGGTTCAGCGAACCACATCATTAAGGACCTCCTGCGTTACAAGAAGATTTGCGCTTGTTGGGTGCACTTCCTCGACTCTTTCATGTCAGTTGTCATTTGCTGTGGTACCCAACAAGCGCAAAACTTGTTGTAACGCAGGAGGTCCTTAATGATGTGGTTCATTGAACCAATGGAAATGGCGAGTGTTGTTGCAGTCTCGTGTTGCTTCATCCTGCGATTGCCCCAAATCAACTTGTCCACCTGATGTTGATGATCCTCATCAGTGGCCGTTGCGGGCCATCCACTTCGGTGCTGATCCTGGAGATTTGATGCGGCTGGATTAAGGTCTTTCATAGTTCTTACCCACTTCCGTACAATGCTGACATCAACACAAGCATCCTTGTAAACTGCCATCAGACAAGGATGAATGTTGATGGGTGCACAATCTTCTGCAGTCAGAAATTCAATTACAGCCTGCTGTTTGAACCGGACGTCACCACTGGATGTCATGGATTGCTCGATTACTCATGGAACGAGAAGAAATAGGAAGGTGAGGCGAGTGACAATCTGTAGCTTAAACATCAGTGCATTAATGATAAAGAGTTCAAAATGTTTGCAGTATTATTGGTAAAGTAGTGGGCTTGGAGGCATTACTTTCTGAATCGCCCTCGTATTACACCTTCTCGTGTGGCAGCTTTCGAATGACACTAACAAAGAGTGACACTCGCTCAAAGCGACACCAATTTTGACGATGTGCATGACAGGGGTGTTAGACCGTGGGTTATTCAATGTGTAGTAGTACCAGGCTCCACTCTGTAGGCAAAGTGCACAGTGTACAAAAGTACACAAAAGAATGTTCAGTGCAGCACCTTTTCATGTCAATCTGTAGATCAGGCAAAAATCCCTGCGAAGGCCACTCTGTCACATATGGCAAAAGGTCTTCAGGACAAATTACCACGTAATGATAACCAGCAGATGAGGCAACTGCTCACAGGCATTGGTATAATTTCACCACTGCCACATTGTCACTATGAACCATGGCTTTGTTTCAATATATATCATTTGCAAGTTCCTGTGCTTTTGATGAGCACTTCCTGCATCATAATGGTTCTGTTAGGCCCTCTCTGCAATTGCAAAATACAGATTATATCAAGGTTCACCACCTCTCCCAATGGCTTCATTACAATAGGAGTTTTCTGTATATACTAAAAACCTGATATCTAAATATCTGGCAATTAATCATAGCAAAGCTTTTCTCTGAAGTTCATAGTGCCATTGGAAAGTTGGGGCAATGTGTGAAGTCCTGCCCAACAACCTAATTACTGCTGTAAGATCATGCAACAAGCAAATTTTCTAGTGTGTGGTTGCTCTACAGTTAACAAAGTCAAATAGTATACGAGTGTGGGTACACCTGCTGCCTGCCCATAAGAAAAAGAAGAGCCCTAAATGCAGAAAAGACACAGGTTACACATTTTGGACTGGTGGCATTTGTGGGCTTTCCTTGGCTATGTCTCTCGTGCTTGACATCAGATGAACAGACCAGTCCTAGACAGCATACTTTTTCCTTTTCAGGGCCCAAAATTCTAAAGAATTAATATGTGGCAATTATAATGGCTGAAAATGCATGGACCTACAAACACAACACAGAAGACAGTCGGAATCAAAAACAGAAAAGTACTTTAATCGCAACCAATAAACTTTCAAGTCAGTTTTTCATAAACTGCCACCAAGCAAATTTTTCCATAAAAGATTAACATATCTCAAAGCTTGCTCTGTGCAGCTGCAGAAACACTAGTCTACCATTCAAAATAAACAAACAATTCTCATACACATATCGAAATACGGCTTTTTATCAAGTAAGAAATATAAGTGCCATGTGTTGTCTAGCACCATCGAAGGCCTTTCTGTTCCTTGAAGTGCAGTTACCTAAATTTATTTTAAAAATGAAAAAAGCAGAGGTCACATGCAACTACAACAAAAAGAGATTACCGTATTGACATGATTGTAATGCGCACTTCTTTTAAATAAAAGGTGCGTTCAAATTGGCATACGCGTTACAATCATAACTAATTTTACTCAAGCTAAAGAATGAAACCGACTCTTACTTAAAAAAAAAAAAGCTCCATGCACGGTAGTTAGCCACAATGCCATCGAATGGCTTGTCTTAAGAAAGTGAAGCTCAGAGACATCACAAGGTGGGTCAATGGTGCATGGAATGTACTCCTGCAGACGATGGTTGCACGGGCCTCCAGAAGTGTGACATTGCTAGTGCATTAAATTGAACTGAACATGACTTTCTGTGGTCAGTAGACAGTGAAAAGGAGGTGTCGTCGGACTCTGATAGCGTCTAGCTGCTAAGATTCTGCTGTGTGCGTGTCTGTGTGCATGTCTGTGTGCCTTTGTATGTTCCATAATATTGTTACGGAAGGATAAAAAGAGAAGAAGATAGCGAGACGCTCGCTGCTGCATGTTGTTGCTGGTCAGCCATCTTAACTACATTGACTCTGCTTGTATATATATATATATATATTGTAAATACAGTCTGTCTATACTCCCAACATCCCCGTAACATATTGGTGGGAGGTGCTGGGTACCACAGCTGGAAACGGAGCTCTGCAGTGGATGTCACATCACCATCCCCACCATGAATGACGGTGAGCACATGAGATCAACGCCGTTGCCGCCTCCAATGTCACCGTCGCCAGCTACGTCACTGTCACCTTCGGTTGTGGTTGTGCAACCCAAGGATCCTGGAACTTTCTGTGGGACCGATGGCGCCGACGTCGAAAAGTGGGTGGCTATGTACGAACGCATGAGCGGAATCAACAGATGGGACCCAACGCTAATGCTAGCTAACCTGTTGTTCTACCCAAGAGGCATGGCAAAGGTGTGGTACGAAAACCACGAAGAGGAGCTAACCAGCTGGGACCAACGCAAAGAGAAGTTGACAGGGTTGTTTGGCAAACCAGCCGGCCGTAAAATTGCCACAAAGCAGGAAGTGGCCTCCCATACCTAATCCCCCATGGAGTCCTATGTCTCATACATCCACGACATGCTGGCGCTTTGTCATAAAGCTGATCACAGCATGACAGAAGCTGAGAAGGTCGGGCACGTGCTGAAGGGAACTGCTGACGACGCCGTTAATCTGCTCATGTGCAAAACCTGCTCTACTGTTGATGCTATCATCAAAGAGTGCCAACAATTCAGGCAGGCCAAAAACCAATGTGTCCTGCAACCATTCACCAGACTTCCCAATACTGCCGCAACGTCGACGTGTGAAGATGAGCCCGCACAGCAGCATGCGTCGCCATCAGAGGACATGGTGCGAATTGTTCAATGAAGAACTGGATGCAATGGCGCCCACAACTTTCGCTCGTACAAGCCATCGTTGGCCAGGAACTTGAACACATTCCATCTGTGCTGTCACCAACCCCACAGCCAATGAACGCCCTTCTACTATTTTGTCTCTACCCCGACGCTTCTCTCCGCATTATCGCAACCCGACTGAGTGGAGAACTGTGGACGACCAGCCGATATGCTTCACCTGTCGCCACATTGGTACGCATCGATTTAGATTTTGTTACTTGACATTTGTGGTAGAATCGGCACCAAGTTATTTTTTTGGATATTTGGGTGGTAATATAACTGTGAGTTACAATCAGTGGCGTGGTAGAATCGTGCAAATATAGTAAAAAGTGACATACTTGGTAAAATCTGGCGTGCCTGAATAGGTGTACGACGTGGTGGTTCACCGTGAAGTACTTTGTGCACATTGTCCCAGAACTTCCAAGGGGTTCGCAATGGGTTCTCAAGTCGAAGCTTGCCTTCACGCCTGCAAACCAAGAAGTTCATGCTGTACAGCAGATTCACAGATTTAAAAACAGCACATTGACCTGGCCAAATGCATGAAAAAAGTTTTCAGTGAACAGAATTAAAGCCTATAAGCTTACAACTGCAATTTAGGGGAAAAAGAAAGGCACGTAGCCCTGAAAAGATGAGCAGTGGTCAAACAAGGAGTGTTGCTGGAGCCAAGTTTCGATATGGGTTCTTGTCTTCATCAGGGCAGAAACTGCTTTACTTACAATCTTAAAAAAGTTTGCGCCCTTTGGGAAGTATCTAGACCCACAACAATAATCTTAATTTGTCTTGCCCACATTTCCTTTCTTTAATGCTTCGAGCCCGGCACTTCCAACGAACGGCATGTGCGTTATCAGTGTGACATAGCACTCTTGTTAGCCTATTTAAGAAAGGAAACGCAAGAAGGCAGATGACGATTAATGTTATGGGACAGGTATACACATCAAAGGGTGCAACTGTTTTAAGACTGTAGTAGAGTTTTTATGCACACATAACTCACTCTCCCTTACCCTCAATGGGGGAGGTGGAGGATAGTAAGCAAGTGCCTATTGTGGGGTAACTAAAGTCAAAGTACTCGAGAAAAAAAATGGGGTGGGGAGTGATAAAGGGACGTTCAGGGTGGTGATAGAAAGGGTAACAGGTGAAAGGGTAACACCTTTCAAGAAGTGGAGATAAAGGTCGGAAATGGAAAATAATTTATGCTTATAAGCAGGTGCTGTGAATACAGTGTGCTCAGTTTTCTAAAGCAGGAACTATGCATATAATCACTGAATAGTGAAAAAAGAAAAAAAAAGAAAAAAAAGAAAAAGAGAGGTGGGAACGAAGAGAAGGGAACCAAGTCAAAGAAACCGAGTTTTAGCAATGTTGTAAGTGGGAACTGGAAGCAAAGAGCATGCACGCACATACCATCAGGAGATTTAAAAAAAAAAACAAAGAAGAAAGACGCTGACAAAATACTAAGAGTGAAAAAAAATTTAATGAAAAAAAAAGTTCGAAATAAATTTGAAAAAAAAAAGATTACACTGGGTAATTAGTAATATGCACCTTGTGTGAAGGTAAAGAGGAATATACATGTAAATGAAAGGAACAAATTTGGTGTGGAGGTTATGATCAGTCCTGGCCTGACCAGGTGTACTACCTTCAAAGAAGATAACAACTATAACTAAAATAAAATAAATAATAAAATAAAAATAAAAACGTTAAGGACTACTGGTTATATTTGCGTCATTTGTATAGCGAATGGATTCAAGAGCTTCCTTTAAAATATTTATGCATGTTGGTTGCAGTGCATTAAACTTGTGGATGAGATATAACTCTACATTTTCTGTCTTGTTTGGACTGACACTGAAAAGGCCTTCTGCAAGCAATGTAAAAAGTTCCTGTTCCCGGCCACTACCTTAGTGGAAGAGTCCAGTGGTATATTATAGCACAAAAGCTGCACGGAAGTTATGTTTCCAACAAGATCTATGTATACAGGGTCATCCACCCTAAGGACAAACACCTTATTGGTATTCATTCAGGTAACATTTCGACATTTGTTATGCTTTATCAAAGAAGAAAGTGGCCCATGAAATTTTAGATAGGTATCTATAAATAAAAGATTAGTCTGTAGGCTCTCATGCCTGATTCAAGCGACTACGATCACTTGAATGCTAAGAGGTGTGCACGCATTAGAGGGAGGGAAGTGGAGGAAGGGGGGTGGGGGGCAGATACCCCTGTTATCACCTGGGTGGGACGACATGTTGAGACCGTATGTAGCTCATGGATGACACTTGCGAGCTGCAATGCAACTCTTTATATGCCTTCCATTATTTTATGCAAGCCATTAAGTCCTTTCCCTGCCATTTAGCTGCTCAGCAGGTTCAGTTTGAATTTTGCCATAAAGGTCAAGTTTAATCCAACCCCATGGTAAGAAAGAGATAAAGTCCAAGGAAATTGCTTGGTGTTGAGAAAGAGAAAGAATGTATTATAGGAAAGGCAGAGAGGTTGGACAGAGCTTGTATGCTCTGGCCTGCTACTCTGCACACAAAGGAAAGGAGAAAGGGTACAAAAAAGTGATGAGACCAAACTATTCAGTGCTGGGTGAAGTACACAAGAACACATTTGGTTTGGATGCACCTGCATTGTGCAGACAAGTCATTTCACATGAGTTAAGTGAAAGCACTCTGTGTTGCTTTTTTTGTTTTTACTATGCTGAAGCCCTCTACTCAAGGGATCCATGAGAGGCTCACGGGTGCCATGCAGAGATTTCCACACCCTTCTATGGAAGACGAAGAATTAGCTTTCACTGCAAGTTTCTTTCAACTAGGTCCTGACATGTTACACAATGAGATGTGGCTCCTGGATTTTCAAACCAGCCTCAAGAAAGCTACTACAATGACCACCTACAACTGGTTCAATTCAAAGAAAAAATATGGGCTTGTGGCAATCCAAATCTTTTGCACAATTCATATAATAAGTAGCTTGCACAAACTGACATACTTAAGGATAACAAATGTAAGGCGAAAGCTGAGAAGCACCATGTCACAGGAATGGGATAGATGGCTGATGCTGCCCTTTACGGAGCAAGGAATTGCAGCATCAATGTGTTAAGGGTATTATGAAGAATTCATACACGAAGGCATGCAAAGTTATGCTGCAAATGTTTTCTACAACAGAGCACCAAGAAAGCAGACGAAGTGCGAAGTAGCCTGTAAGGCATATTATGCTGCCATAGAAACTACGAACTTTGACCGGAGTGCTAGTTTTCTTCCAAAAACAGTAAAAACAGTTGCAATAGGGAACTAGCATCTGTATGTATGCAAGAATTTCTCTCACTTTTATTTCAGCTGAATATCTTGAGTGCTCTTGATCGGGATTTATAGTATTTTTGTGCACTTGGTCAATATTGCCTGTGCTGTAATTGTATGCTGTTAACTACCCTGCGTGAAGTCTTTTGTAAATATTTTAACATATGTGCTCCTGAGAGAAATAAATTATCAGTTGATCTTTTTATGCTCATAAATATGCCTGTAAGCTCCTTTTCTCAACGAGCTCAAGAAAATCTACGTGCTGGTGTTAGGATAAAGATTTGCAAGCAAGAAATACGAGATGTGCTTTTAAGCAAAAATAAAATTGTTGTTGCACTGAGCATGATTGCTCACACCTTATTCAGGGTCATTATAACCAGATTCACTTTTATGCAGGAGAATATTTGGCCATGGGCTGCATTTGAAAACTCATCAAGATTTCAAGCAACTTAGTGTCTCACTGCAGGAAACACTCTGGGACAAAGTATAAAGCACACCTAACTCAATGGAAGAAAGGTGATTAAGACAGAAAAATGCTGCAACATCTGATGGGGTACAAACACGAGTAGATGTACTCAAGTAAGTGCACATTAAAAAAATAGAGTTGATGACGCTCAGAAAAAAGGTGAAAAACGCAAATATATAAATTATCACAGTGCTATGAATTATTATGATCGTCATCAGTCTATTTTATGTACACTGCAAGATGAAGGCTTCTCCCTGTGATCTCAAATTACCACTGTCCTGCGCCAACCGATTCCAACTAGTGCCCGCAAATTTCCTAATTTCATCGCCCCACCTAGACTTCTGCCGTCCTCAACTGTGCTTCCATTCTCTTGGCACCCATTCTGAAACCCTAATGGTCCACCGGTTATCTACCCTGCGCATTACATGACCTGCCCAGCTCCATTTTTTTTCCTCTTAATGTCAATTACAATATCGGGTATAACCGTTTATATATCACCCGATATATGAATGAAAAACGAGGTAAGTGGAAAGTTCAAGTTACATTATCAATGAGTGTGACGGGAATAGGACTCTACAATCGCATTCGGGCAAGTGCTACACTACACGAGTTGATGATGATGATAGTGACGGTAATCGAGTCGGTGCTGCGGAAGTTGGGGCATGTTGGGGCTTTGGGCGCGCTCAAGACGAGAGTGGTACCGCGTTAACGTAACGATTTTATTCCGATTATTTGCGAGTTTTCGTGCTTCGTAAGTGATTCGAGCGGTGTTCTGCCTACGTTATCACTGTGGCTGGTCGCCCGTGTGCGTTGGATGACAAGAATGGAATTGAATGGCACGCAAGGAATTCTTACGACCCTGAGACCCGAACACTTTAAATGAATTGTAAATGTAGCAACTGGTAGGGAACGGCAGCAGTGGTACATCGGCTCACTGCCTAGGTGAAAATATCAGCAGTTTGCGCCAGGTTATGGTAATGTCAATTGCAAAATTGTTCACGGCGAATGCATGGTTTTCGTTTGTCGCAGTCATGCTCTAATTAAGTGCCGAAAATCGCAACCAGTTTGATTTACTGATACAAAATTCAAAAGCTTCACATCGCCTAAGTCCGTAAGGTTACTTGAATATAGTAATTAGCGTAGACTCGGTTTTCAGGAATATGCTTGAAGGTTAATTCGTGCAAACAGGCGCTACTGCTTCAAGACGTAATCAAAACAAAATGCGCAAGGTAAACTTCCGTTCGCCTACAACGATCTACAAACAGTACGACAGACGCACACTGAGTCATAACGTACTATGTCTGCTACTTTCACTCAGCGTCCGTTAAGTAGAGTAACACTTGGCAAAACTTTTCCACGAAATTAGATAAATTTCTCGCTGATGATATTTGCACAAGAGTTCCTGCCTTGGCAAGCAAGCGACAGTAGACGTACGGCGGAGCAAAACAATTTCACAATCAGCAGCACGATCTCACAAAAAAAAAGTCAATCAAATAGCGCTGCGAAGCGCGCAAGTTCCACTCGAATCCGCCATGGATCGAACGCATCAAAAATGGAACAACTCAAATTGGTGCGAAACGCAATAAAGAAAACAAGGGCATCGTTCATAAAACTGCACTTTCTGCGGTGTTTCCGTAAACTGACTCGAAAGGAGCAGTTTCTGCATACTACAATTTCCTAATTCCGGGCCAAGGTCAAAACTGCACAAGGGATCAAGAAAAATGAAACTGTGGTGAAGATGAGACCAAACTTCTTTGAAACAGAGCCAAGAATATGACAGGTGACATTCAGGGGAAAGAGGGACGCGTACGGGTCAGGTCAAGGAATGATCGGCTCGCGCGGCCGGTCCGTAAAACGACGCCGCGATCAGAGGTCCGACGCAGCGGCCGTCTCATGAGGGACTGACCTGTACAAATAGGCGAGGTTTGTAATTCTCCCCTGTATCTCGTTAGCGTCTCTCTTGAAGCCCAGCCCGTGCATTAGTCGACTCATCTGCTCGAAGATGGGCCGGCGCTTTTTCGTCTGCTGCAGATCGTAGCGGAACGACTGCCACAGCTCAATGAGCTGGTACGTCTCCACATCGCCCCAGTTCGAGGTGCGGGTTCGCGACCGATGCTTGAAGTACGCATCTCTCGAAGACGTCGCCATCGCTGCCATCTTGCTGCTTCGCTCCCCTTCGAGAGCGTCGTCGTTCCCACATAAAGCAAAACGCGCACCAAGCACATAGAATAAAGAACAACTTTAGAGAAGGGGAACTGTACCTTTGGCAGTGGTTCGAAAATAAGCAGCGGCAGCGCATGGAACTAACTTTCGGGGACGCCAGATGACGTTGCTCAATCCGGAAGCGGAAGTGCAAACTTTTTTTTTTTAGCGCAAAATTCAATATGGCCGTTTTTTGCCGGTCGCGTACGCTGGTACGTGCCGTGCTTGCCCTGCAGGCTATGCGGCATGCCTCAATGCCTTCGCTGCCGCTTAGCTGGTGCGTTCTAATTGCCAAGAGCCTCTACTGACGCCCATACAAACAAGCCACAAGTGAGTGAACAGAACGCGCGACTTTATTGGCAGAAGACAAGCAGTGTACATCCTCGTGCAATAGCAGAAATAAAATTTGCATGTCGAGATACGCTGGAATCATTGACGCGAGCTCGTAAACGGCTCACCGTCGTCGTCGCACGTGGTGGTCAGGTTAACGAGCAAGAACCAGCAGCGGAAGCATATTGGACAGAGTGTGCCACTTATTTGCAGCGACAGTCGCCGTTAAAAATGCCCAAATTGCATTGCGAAGCAATCGGGAGACGCAGGCATCTGCTGCCGCAGCCTACACAGCGACATGGGCTACCCCAGATTTTAGCCGTTCACTCCTTTCCAACCTGCACGTTTCTTTTCTTTCGGGGGCCGCTAATGTGTGGCTCACACTTGGTGTCTCACATTGTCTCGCTATGGACAAGTCGCTTTCGTGGGCATCGCCTCCATCAGCTACTTTTGCGGGCCTTTCCACCCATGTAGCTATCAACTTCATACGCATCGGACTATGTAAGCACGTATGCTGGTCTCCGTTCATGCCTAATCGCGGCCGAGAAAGGCCAGAGGCACAATATGCCCATTGCTGCAGCAAGAAAGCGCGAACGGGGAGCACGAATCACGGTGCATGAAAATTGGGAGTCTATGTCGCTGTGCAGGCTGCAGGAGCGAATGCTTACTTCGAGAGACTGCTTCCCAGTGCAACCGACCAGGCCGCAATATTCTAAAAACATAACACTGCGACCATAACCAAGTGACATAACAGCAAAATTAAACAGCAATCAGTCACCGCATGAGGTTCAGACAATACGTTATACATTGGCGACGAACTATATGGCAACAGTGAGCATTCACATACACGGGTCTCTTAGGGTACATTGAGCTGCCTACCTACAGGCGTAGTGCCCGACTTCGTCGCACGTGGTGGTCTACTAACGAGCAACAACCAGCAGCAGAAACAGATTGGACAGAGTGTCCCACCTGTTTGCGGCGACAGTCGCTGTTAAAGATGAGCAATTTGCAGTGCAAAGCAGTCGGGTGACGCAGGCATCTGCTGCCGCAGCCTACACAGTGACATGGACTACCCATCATTTTAGCATTGACACCTTTCCAGCCTGCATGTTTCTTTCTTTTGGAGGCCGCTAATGTGTGGCTCACACTTGGTGTCCCACATTGTCTCAATATGGACAAGTCGCTTTCGTGGGCATCACCTTCATCAGCCACTTTTGCGGGCCTTTCCACCCAACTTCATACAGGTCCGACCATGTAAGCACTTATGCTGGTCTCTGTTCATGCCTCATCGCGGCCGAGAAAGGCCAGAGGCACAATTTGCCCATGGCTGCAGCAGGAAAGGGTGAATGGGGAGCACGAATCACGGTATGCGTAAATTGGGAGTCTATGTCGCTGTGCAGACTGCAGGATCAAATTCTTACTTCGAGAGGCTGCTTCCCAGTTCAACCGACCAGGCCGCAATATTCGAAAAACATAACACTGCGACCATAATCAAGTGACATAACAGCAAAATTAAACAGCAATCAGTCACCGCATGAGGTTCAGACAATACATCATACATTGGCGACGAACCATATGGCAACAGTGAGCATTCACATACACGGGTCTCTTAGGGTACATTGAGCTGCCTACCTACAGGCGTAGTGCCCGACTTCGTCGCACGTGGTGGTCTACTAACGAGCAACAACCAGCAGCAGAAACAGATTGGACAGAGTGTCCCACCTGTTTGCGGCGACAGTCGCTGTTAAAGATGAGCAACTTGCAGTGCAAAGCAGTCGGGTGACGCAGGCATCTGCTGCCGCAGCCTACACAGCGACATGGACTACCCATCATTTTAGCATTGACTCCTTTCCAGCCTGCATGTTTCTTTTCTTTTGGAGGCCGCTAATGTGTGGCTCACACTTGGTGTCCCACATTGTCTCAATATGGACAAGTCGCTTTCGTGGGCATCACCTTCATCAGCCACTTTTGCGGGCCTTTCCACCCAACTTCATACAGGTCCGACCATGTAAGCACTTATGCTGGTCTCCGTTCATGCCTAATCGCGGCCGAGAAAGGCCAGAGGCACAATTTGCCCATGGCTGCAGCAGGAAAGGGTGAATGGGGAGCACGAATCACGGTGTGCGTAAATTGGGAGTCTATGTCGCTGTGCAGACTGCAGGATCAAATTCTTACTTCGAGAGGCTGCTTCCCAGTTCAACCGACCAGGCCGCAATATTCGAAAAACATAACACTGCGACCATAATCAAGTGACATAACAGCAAAATTAAACAGCAATCAGTCACCGCATGAGGTTCAGACAATACATCATACATTGGCGACGAACCATATGGCAACAGTGAGCATTCACATACACGGGTCTCTTAGGGTACATTGAGCTGCCTACCTACAGGCGTAGTGCCCGACTTCGTCGCACGTGGTGGTCTACTAACGAGCAACAACCAGCAGCAGAAACAGATTGGACAGAGTGTCCCACCTGTTTGCGGCGACAGTCGCTGTTAAAGATGAGCAACTTGCAGTGCAAAGCAGTCGGGTGACGCAGGCATCTGCTGCCGCAGCCTACACAGCGACATGGACTACCCATCATTTTAGCATTGACTCCTTTCCAGCCTGCATGTTTCTTTTCTTTTGGAGGCCGCTAATGTGTGGCTCACACTTGGTGTCCCACATTGTCTCAATATGGACAAGTCGCTTTCGTGGGCATCACCTTCATCGGCCACTTTTGCGGGCCTTTCCACCCAACTTCATACACGTCCGACCATGTAAGCACTTATGCTGGTCTCCGTTCATGCCTAATCGCGGCCGAGAAAGGCCAGAGGCACAATTTGCCCATGGCTGCAGCAGGAAAGGGTGAACGGGGAGCACGAATCACGGTGTGCGTAAATTGGGAGTCTATGTCGCTGTGCAGACTGCAGGATCAAATTCTTACTTCGAGAGGCTGCTTCCCAGTGCAACCGACCAGGCAGCAATATTCGAAAAACATAAAACTGCGACCGTAACCAAGTGACATAACAGCAAAATTAAACGGCAATCAGTCACCGCTTGAGGTTGACAATACATTATACATTGGCTACGTACCATCTTACAGGCATAATGCTTGCCTTTGTCACATGTGGTGGTCTGGTAACGAGCGACAACCTGCGGTACAAACAGATTGGACAGAGCCTTGCACCTGTTTGAACCAACAGTTGCCGTTGAAGATGAGCAACTTCCATTGCGAAGCAATCAGGTGACGCAGGCATCTGCTGCCGCAACCAACACAGCAACATGGACTACCCGGCATTTTAGCGTTAACTCCTTTCCAACCTGCACATTTATTTTCTTTCGGGGGCCGCTATGTGTGGCTCACACTTTGTGTCCCACTTTGTCGCAATGTGGACAAGTCGCTTTTGTGGGCATCACCTTCGGCAGCCATTCTTGCGGGCCTTTCCACCCATACGGCTATCAACTTCATACACTTCGAACCATGTAAGCACATATGCTGGTCTCCGTTTTGAGCAAATCATGGCCGAGGTAGGCCACAAGCACAATTTGCCCATGGCTGCAGCAGGCCAGAACGAACGGGGCGCACCAGTTACGGTGTGTGTATACTGGGAGTCTATGTCGCTTTGCGGACTGCAGGAGCAAATGCTTACCTCGAGGGACTGCTTACCAATGCAACTGACCAGGCCCCCACATCTGTAACACAGTTACCACAACCAAGTGTGGCAGCAAAACCAGATTCTGCAATCAATCACTTCACTGTAGCTTGCACAAAGACCCAGGCTATCAAGGAAGAGGAGCAATCATCAACGAGACTAGGAATATGGAAAATGAGAAAGCTTGCATTCAAGAGAGAAGCCACTCTGCTCTGCAAGCATTGAAGGCTAAAAACACCAAGAAAAGTAAAATGGTGCATAGCACATGTGCATAGGTTAATGCAAGACGCATGCCGATGCTGCATCAGCTATTTCAGGAGAGTAATTGCGCATGACAACATACACTAGAAGATACTGCTACAGATATGTTAGGCTGCTAGACAGTGACTGGTATTAAGTATCAGCGAAATATCCAAATATAAAGGTTGACCTTTATATTTGGATGAGGATGAATAACCTCTAACAAAAATGGGCAATGAGAAAGCTTGCATTTATAGAAGAAAAATTACACTTCGCACAAACGGAATTAACATGGCTTGGAAGCTGATTAAGGACGAACTGATGAAACTCAATCTTTTGGCCAGCGTCGTCCGTGCTTGGTCAGATGTTGCAGGTGCATCTGAAGACGAAGAATTTCTAGAAAGTCCTTTTTGAGTTACTTGGATGACTCAGCCAAATGTCCGTGCTGGTGGAATGGTGGCTGAAGCTCTTTGCAGTCTTAACACAGTCCTTTGCAGACTTGATATCTCATCCATATTCTTGTGCATGTGCTTCTTTGTTCTTGGTGTAAAAGCCTTGCAAATTCGGATCCAGCCCCTTCCTGTTGGTGCAGATAGGAGCTCCTGTGATGACCAAGATGTGCTTGGCATAGACTCTGTTGGGGCAAAACGGTGACACGTGAGATATAGCACAGATTAGCCAAATTTATGTGGGTTTTATATGTTCGAACCAATTATACTGAACCATATATATGAACAAACATTCATATCTGCTGCAAACGGCAAGCCAATACAGCATAGATCAAACATATTTATTTCTGAACCATATGTTGTTTACCTTGTAGTAGTAGCCAATGTCCACACAATGACCTTGTCGTAGCAGGCAGCAGCTTCTGTTTAGTGCGTGGAGTGTGTTGCTTTATACTGGTGCCGTCCTCATTACTGCATGTCTGGAACAGAAATTTTGACTGAATCAGAAATTGAAAAAGCAAAGTTTTGCAATATGAAATGCAAAAAGGTGTGACATATATGTTGTAATGATTTGCGACTACAGAACACATGCAAATGTACACTGTCTATTCTAGGGTGCTTAAGCAGCATGTTAAATAAATATTGCTATTGCCCATAAAATTGATGTCTGCCTAACTACAATGCATGTCAACAGCGCAAGTACTATTAAGATCACAAATGAGAACATTTGTGGGTTCATTTATGCTCTAGAAGTGATCACACTGCTAGTTACTCAAGCAAATGCATGAAAGTCATGAAGCTATTAGAACTGATGCATTATTTTTCTCCACGAACGTGACGCACCGCTTCACTACTGCAAAAATAAATGCCCTACGGTAAACCAATCTGAACAGCAAGAACATTTGGAACCAACAAGTACGAAATATGGGTATCATGCTTGCAACTGTTTAATACATTAAATTCTGTACTTTCACTTCATTTTACCAAAGGATTATTCGGTTTTGTGGACGACAGACGTTGCCGGCCGACTCGAAAAAAAGTTTAATCTGTATATTGATAAGGCTACTCAGTCACCTACAACCACGGCTACAATAACATGAAAAATGAGACGCGCGTTCCGATATCGCTCTTTCTTTCCTGGTTGTGTGTGTAAACCAAACGACAGCCTCGCAAGTAAAGGTTTATTTAGGAAACAGCAACTGAGATCCTCACTGCCCATATGTAATGCAAGATCTAGTTCGTTAACTTGTGCCCGCCTGGAAGGTAATGAGACAGATATTATATAACGATTGAAGCAGCGGTGTTAAACGACTCACCGTTATTGCCGTTGTCAGCCGCAGCAAAATCCAGCTCCCGTTTCGATGCAGACCTGTTCCGAATGGCTCACGACCGAAACCCAACTGCCGGGCTTACATGTCCGCTTGCAAACACGTAACTTCACCCCAAGTTACATAGAAGCGCAAGAAACTAGTTTTAGAAACAAAGAAGCAACCAGTCTTGAGTGTACGAACGAATGAATCCGTGCCGCCGTGCACTCGGAAATACCGGTAAAAATTTTAAATCCAGGCCAGAGGTCACGTGAAAGATCGATGATGCTGAACGCTATTTGCGTTCATAATGGCGAAGAAACAATAAACTTACTAACAAAGAGTACAATATCTAATTAGCAATGATAATTTTGCCCTGTTTTTATGTAAAAGAAAATGCTTCGGTAATTGTAAGAGAAAGTTTGTAAGATAAAATTGCGCTTATTACGACGCCTCTACCGGGAAATGTTGGAACTAACGAACGAATCCCGAGGTGATCCTACTAGGTCGGCTTTGTTAGCAGCGGCGCGCGGTCGATTTTTTCGCCCTCTGTGGCCATTAGTTGAACTTGAGAGTGTACGGGGCCTGCCAAGCATCACACACCAGCAGCAGCAGCCCAGCGGGGAGAGACATCCAAGACAACTACCGCCGCGACTCCACACGGTGGTCGAGCGAAATCGTCGAAACTCCGCTGCCGCCGCCGTTGTGCGCGCCTATCCGCGCGCCCACCGTGATTCATGGACTGGCACGCGCGCGCAGCGCGTGACCACTGCGAAAGGGCGGTGGCCCGAAGTAGCCCTCTTTCTGCCAGAAAATAAACTGTGGCCACAAACACACAAATGAATCTCTGCTCCCGTCAGTGAAAGGGGGAAATACAGACAAGAAAGGTAATACCATTGCCTTACTAGTTTGTCTATATTTATTAGAATTATACAATTGTTTCAGCCACTGTAAATAGAGTGCAGTTACAATAACTGGTCGGCAAATCCTTTTCTTTTTATTCGTTCTGAAATTCCACATTTCATCCCGTAGCATTACTGTAATATTCACGGTAATCGTTTGATATTCCTCGAACACTGTCTTCATGTTTCGAAAGGCAGATACGACTATTCGATAAGCTTGTCAGTCTGATCCTGCTGTATATACGTAGTTATTACACGAAACATCCACTGCTAGCAGTTATGGTCTAATAAATATTTTAAAGCGCAAACTGAAACAGCAGCACACTGAATTCACAGTGCAAAACCTCGCCTAAATCATCCGATATGTGCTTTCGTGTAACAACTGAAAATCTTGCGGCGTTTCAATATTTTCAAAACCCAAATTGACTATTTTAAAAAATTCGTAAAATCGGCTACCCTATACGTTTTCCACTCAGGCACTTTCGCTGATAGATTCGCTTGAACAGGTGAATGGAATGTCATGTATCTATACCACACACTACGCATCAACATATGAGCCATAACTGCATTGTCCGTGGGCAAATCGTTCCTTTTTGTTATTGTTTCGAAAGCTGCTAAGTAGAATCTCAGTAAACGAATTTCTGGTTAAATGGAACAACAAGCTCTCAGTTGGTTTATTTTGTACTTGAAACAATGTAAAGAAATTCGTTAATCTGAACGAAATTGTTCGCAACTCCCTATAAACGGAACTAGAGAATCAACCACTAAATGTGCGTGTACGTGCGTGCGTGCGTGCGCGCGTGTGTGTGTGTGTGTTTTCTATTTTTAACTAGTGGTTTCATTCACTTTTAATACTCAACATTTCTGACAACAGTAACAAGAGCTCGTGTGACATAAAGTGCTGCACCCCTGCACATCTTTCTCGGTAAAACGAAACTCCTGTTTATCGCAACACACCTGTCCAGTCCCTTGAGGTTCCGTTTAACGAGATTATACTATAAATGGAACGGTCACCCAAGTTTCGCGCCGAGTGACAAACCAATATGGGATAGAGAAGCTTCGAAGTATGGATTAGTAAACGGGATTCTACTTGCATAAAGTGGACGAGGTCATGCAATACGTAGAGCAAATAACCGATGGTCCGTTTAAGATGCAATATGTCAAGGAAAATATGGGGAACGCAGTCGAGTGATTGCATGGAGACAGATGATTACATATGGAGCAAGGATAGCAGAAAATGTGCAGGATGAGGCCGGCTAATGCAGGACAAGGGTTATTGGTGGGAGAAGCCTTCGTCCTGCAGTGAATATGAAATTGGGGGCTGATGATGATGACGAATTTAACCACAATTAAGGAGAAAAAAAAGAACTTTCAGTCGGTGAGGGGACAGCATCAGCATTAAAACTCCACTGTTGCGCTTGCTACGCTATCCGACTCAGGGCTTGTATATATTGTGCGCAAATTTTCTGCACGTGCGATTAGTTTCCTCGTTAAACACACGCTGTATATTCTTCGAACAGTCATCGCAGTGTAACTCGACAATGTTACGTCATCAAGATGTGCGCGTAATGCAACTTTTCACTTTGTGTTCCGTTGTTGCACATACTGGACT
Source organism: Dermacentor albipictus (assembly GCF_038994185.2). Classification (NCBI taxonomy): domain Eukaryota; kingdom Metazoa; phylum Arthropoda; class Arachnida; order Ixodida; family Ixodidae; genus Dermacentor; species Dermacentor albipictus. Next base: position 265,865,888 of record NC_091821.1, read on the forward strand.
ATACCAGAACACGGTTCAGCTGCGACGGACTGTCCACGCATTTCGAGCTCCGCCCTTCCTTAGTGAATGTCGCCCAATGTTAATGACATGAAAGAGAGAAGCAGAGGTTGAGTTATTCGCAAAATCGCAACGCAATCGATGCAGTGCTGCTCTTTATTTATAGACCGACAACTGCCATATATAGAAGAGATACGTGGTAACTTTGGCAGGTAACAGTGAAAAACAGCAGTGTTTGTGTGAAGATTGCAATGCCCCCACCAGCAAGATAAATTGTATGTATGTATGTATGTATGTATGTATGTATGTATGTATGTATGTATGTATGTATGTATGTATGTATGTATGTATGTATGTATGTATGTATGTATGTATGTATGTATGTATGTATGTATGTATGTATGTATGTATGTATGTATGTATGTATGTATGTACGTACGTCTACCCACAGTTCGGCAAGATGTCAGATGAAACATCAATATATCCATTCTATCTGAGCTAAAGTGGGCCATGTTATAAATATACGAGCTACGAGATACGAAGATGGGACAAATATGTTCTGTCAATAAACCTCGTCCGTATACTGGGCTATATTTTCTGTTATCATTAAGTAGCCAATAAGCCAAAAACTTGGAGACTGACAAAGAAGCTTGAGAACAAGTTAAGGATCGCGCAAAGAGCGATGAACGAAGAATGTCAGGCATAACGTTAAGACAGAAAGAGAGCGATTTGGATCAGAGAGCAAACGGGTATAGCCGATATTCTAGTTGAAATTAAGAGAAAAATATGGAGCTGGGCAGGTCATGTAACGGTGGACCATTAGGTTTACAGAATGGGTGCCAAGAGAAGAGAAGCGCAGTCGAGTATGGCAGAAGACTATGTGGGGCGATGAAATTAGGAAATTCGCGGGCGCTATATATAGTGGGAATCGGTTGCAGCAGGACAGGGGTAATTGGAGATCGCAGGAAGAGGCCTGCGTCCTGCAGTCGACATAAAATAAGCTGATGATGACGATTACGACGATGATGATGAAGAAGAAGAAGAAACCAAGAACTACACAATGAACCCAATTATCCCTATATATAGTCTTACACTCTAAAAAAAATGTGCGCCTTTTGAGGCTTACCTTGTTCCACAAGAATAACGGTCATCTGCCTTGCTTGCCTTTGCTTTCTTGAAAACTCTGCGTTCGCTATTTTCCTGTCGAGTATGTCATGCTGATAACGCGCGACCTGGAAGTACCGGGCTCGCAGCGCTGAAGAAAGGAAATGAGAGCAATTGGGATAGCTGACGATTATCGTTGTGGGACAAGATAAACCCCAGAGGGTGCAAACTTTTTTAAGAGTGTATACGGCGTAAGTCCGAATGCCAAATTGTGCTTCATGTACGAAAACATCTTATTCAATATTTTACAGCCGGCTACATTTATTTGTTTCCAGCCCATACAGTTACTTTTGCTGTCTTTCAAAGTTGTGGCGCAAAATACGGAAACGAAAGAATAAGTGAGCGCGCGCAGGCCGTGCGCCTTGTGCGCGCGACAGCAGCGCTTTCCCCGAATGTGTTATAAGAACAAATAAATAAATAAATAAATAAATAAATAAACGTCGCACAGTGTTTTTTGAACGAGCTGCCGCTCTGTCCTGTATGACTGACACGGTGACCGCATAAGATTGACAAGGTGTCAATGTACTGTTGACTGCTGCTAACAGAAATCGTAGTTATTACCATTCAGTATAGAGTGAGTTGTTTGAAAGCCCTTTCGAGAGTGCTGTCGCGCACGCGCTCGCTTGACTTTTTCGACGCGAAATCATCAATTGGACATTATGTGGACATTAATTAAAGTTCCATCGGACATTAATGCCTTGCCATTCAAACTCGTAAGAAGTGCTATATAGGTGTCCTCGGATTTTGTTTTTCTTTTGTATTGTGCGCTGCAATTTTTCAAATCCGGAAAAGGTAAGAAAAGTTAGCGGGTTGTAAACTATTGGAAGCAGTAATAAATTGACGCAGCATGAAGTCAGTGAGATGAACACTTGGTATAGGACAAGCCAAGATGTATGCACTGAAAAATAAGCAGGGTAATACTATCAGCAATTTCGAATATGTAGTAAAAGCAGCGGAAGAATTCTATACTGACCTGTACAATACCCAGATCAGCCAGGATACCTCCATTGAAAGTAGTAATGAACAGGTTACAGAGGCTCCTTCTATGACTTGCGATGAAGTTAGAAGGAATTTAGAAGACATGAAACGAGGAAACACAGCAGGAGTAGATGGAATAAGTCGATTTAATCAAAGATGGAGGAAGCATCATGCTTGAAAAGCTTGCGGCCCTTCATACGAAATGTCTCACAACTTCAAGGGTCCCAGAGAACTGAAAGAATGCCAACATTATACTAATCCACAAAAAGGGAGACGTTAGAGAATTTAAAAATTATAGGCCCGTTAGCTTACTCCCAGTACTATATAAAATTTTCACCAAGATAACTTCCAATAGAATAAGGGCAACACGTGACTTCAGTCAACAAAGGGAACAGGCTGGCTTTAGGAAGGGATACTCTACAGTGGATCACATCCACGTAATCATTCAGGTAATCGAGAAATCTGGAGAGTACAATCAGCCTCTCTATATGGCTTTCATAGTTTACGAAAAGGCATTTGATTCAGTAGCGATACGAGGAGTCATAGAGGCATTACGTAATCAAGGAGTACAGGACGCTTACGTAAATATCTTGGAAAATATCTACAAAGATTCCACAGCTACCCTAATTCTCCACTAGAAAAGTTGGAAGATACCTATAAAGAAAGGGGTCAGACAAGGAGACACAATCTCTCCAATGCTATTCACTGCGTGCTTGGAATAAGTATTCAAGCTATTAAATAGGGCGGCTTAGGAATGCATGGGGATCAACGGCGAACATCTCAGCAACCTTCGGTTTGCAGATGACATTGTCCTGATCAGCAACACTGGGGACGAGTTACAACAAATGATTGAGGACCTTAACAAAGAGAGTGCAAGAGTGGGGTTGAAGATTAATATGCAGAAAACAAAGATAATGATCAACAGCCTGGTAAGGGAACAAGAGTTCAGGATCGCCAGTCAGCCTCTAGAGTCTGCGAAGGAATACGTTTACCTAGGTCAATTAATCACAGCGAGCCCTGATCATGAGAAGGAAATTTACCGAAGAATAAAAATCGGTTGGGTCGCATACGGCAGACATTGTCAGCTCCTGACAGGAAGCTTACTATTATCATTGAAAAGGAAGGTGTACAATCAGTGCCTTTTACCAGTGCTTACATATGGGGCAGAAACTTGGAGTCTGACAAAGAAGCTCAAGAGCAAGTTAAGGACCGCACAAAGAGCGACGGGACGAAGAGTGCTAGGCGTAGACAGAAAGAGCGGTTTGGATCAGAGAGCAAACGGGTATAGCCGATATTCTAATTGACATTAAGAGAAAGAAGTGGAGCTGAGCAGGTCATGTAATGCGTAGGCTAGATAACCGGTGGACAATTAGGGTTACAGAATGGGTACCAAGAGAAGGGAAACGCAATCGAGTGCGGCAGAAGACTAGGTGGGGTGATGAAATGAGGAAATTCGCGGGCGCAAGTTGGAATCGGTTGGCGCATCACAGGGGTAATTGGAGATCGCAGGGAGAGGCCTTCGTCCTGCAGTGGACATAACATAGGATGATGATGATGATGGTGATGATGATGATGATATAAGCTATTGGATATTATGTTTTCAAATGCAAAGAACAATTTGGCATACCAACTTACGCTATTAGACCAGTAAATATTAATTTGGATAAATAACGGGCTAATAAGGTCATTAAGGCTAGCAGAAATAAAATATCCACGTTTGAGGAAGGTGCCTGTTGACAGAAACCGTGATTGCTCCCATCCTCGTAGACTTTGTCCATGTTCGCTATACGCCTTTCTGTATTAAAAAAAATTAAAAGAATTGTGTGGTTTTACGTGCCTGAACCACGATATTGATTATGAGGCACGCCGTAGTGGGGGACTCCGCAATAATTTAGACCACCTGGGGTTCTTTAACGTGCACCTAAATCTCAGTACACGGGTGTTTTCGCCCCCATCGGAATGCGGCAGCGGTGGCCGGGATTCGATCCCGCGACATAGTGCTAAGCAGCTCAGCACCATAGGCACTATAAGCAACCACGGCGGGTCACTCTGCATTTCGCTGCACAATGAAACTGGTGCGAAGCAAACGGTTTGTTGCGCAGAATTCGTTTGGGGGGCTTTCGCTGACTTCAATTTTAGAATTGCAATCCTCCTAAAGGTGTCAGGTATAAAGCTAATTAATAAAATTAATTATTAGTAATTTGACTGATGGCTGGCACATGGATCCTCACGTCCACCGCCCGAACAACGTGTTAAAAAAATCGTCTCTAAGGCTCTGTTGTGCTGTTTAATGATTATACTTTGTCTTCCCTGAACATTTGGTATAAACTCCAAACGGCAGGACATGCAGTGCCGCGGTGTCGAGGAGCACGTTGTTCGTGGGACCAATTATTCACGGAATGTGTAAGTGAGACTCACAAAAGATCGTTACACATAATCGCGAAAATAAAATAATTTACAAATTCCTTCAGCCGTAATTACAGCTACGGCGGATGTGGTGCGACGCTGGACAGTCTTTCTTCAATAAGGAAATGTTGTAGCGCAGTCTGCGCCGTGCGAAAGTATACATTGTAAAATGTGTAACTGTAACGACACAAAAGCGTGCGCGCGCACTCGCTCGAGAGCTTGATCTCTCTCTAGAGAAGACCGAGGTTAGTGCCATATATATGTTAAGGTGCGCTGCAGTCACGTGGCTGCCGCGAGAGGCGTTCGAGAGTGGTACAGAAGACGAGATGCAATAAAGGAAAAAAAAAGGCAACTCGAATGGCGGCGCGCGCATACTAAGTTCATCGCCGACACATATATGCGCGGCTATGGTGCTGGACTGCTGAGCACGAGGTCGCGGGATCAAATCCCGGCCACGGCGGCCGCATTTCGATGGGGGCGAAATGCGAAAACACCCGTGGTACTTAGATTTAGATGCACGTTACAGAACCCCAGGTGGCCGAAATTTCCGGAGTCCTCCACTACGGCGTGCCTCATAATCAGAAAGTGGTTTCGGCCCGTAAGACCCCATAAACAACAACAACAACACGTATATGCACAAGCATGCGCGAGCGAGAAACTCTGTCCATCGCGCTTAGCGAGAGATCGCACACGCGTTCAGTTTGGCGCCACTAGAATGCAGGGCGTTTATTAAGAAACGAAAATCACGCGTGCACGTAGGTATCCATGGTATATATGTCAGTTAACAAGAACGAGCCAAGTATTCGGCGCAAAGCGAAACGGAATTCCACTCTTTCCCCCTTATTTTATTTGTCCTGTATTTGATGTCTTTTATTTCTTTCCTTTTCTTTTTTGTAGTCATTCATAAAGCAGAAATATTTACTAAACAATTTTCCCACGCATATCGTCAAAAGGGAGTGATATATAATTTGAAATTCTGCCTAATTTTGCTAATAATGAGAAACAATCTCCGTTTTTTCAGCTCGATTGCTTAGTAGGTGCTTACGGTTGGGGAAAGAAAAAAGAAAAGAAGGTAAAAATTGTCACTTGTATTAGTCATACCGGTGGGTTTTGAAAGAATCTACCATTTCCATTGTCACATGTTGGGACTGCGTACGTATTGGAGCGGATTCGAACTATTATATGTGCTGCCAGAAATACTTGCAAAAAAAAAAAGGAAAACGCGGAAAACTTTTATTTTCACTACAGAAAATTTCTTTCAATGGAAGAAACGGAGTATTTAATTTCCAGAAATGACGTTTTTCTGTTTATGGTCAAAGACCACATTTTTCTCGGTTTTAACAGAATTGTTCCCCATACGGTAAAGTGAAAAATTCGTCGTCAGTACTGTGAGCGAAATGAGATTTGTTGGTCTCTTTGATATTCCTCGATTAGCATTCGCTGTGCAGCTTCACCAGCCACGCAAGTGTAGGCGCATGTATCTCGTACGCGATAGCCAATTGGTCTCAGTTTCTGAATAAAACAACTGCAGTCATGGCGAGCGATGCCGCTCAGAGCATGCATGGCTATATGTATAAACTTGTACGGTCGTTACTTGGATGTGTCCCATTGGCTGCGACGCCACGTCACGTACGTGCGCGCTTCGGCAGAACAGAACGGGCGAAAGTGTACACCTACTGAGCGCCGTCGAGCCAGGAGTTGCGTGAGGGGAGAGGGCATCGCCACGAAGCCACGTTGCCCTCGCTCTCGGAGTTCTGTGTTATCCGCGCAAGCTCTCGCCTGCGTTCTAGCTTCGCCCCGGTAATCACTATGAAAAAAATTAATGTATAAAAAATCACCACCCAAGCACTCCGTACAGTTGGTTAACCAGCGAAGCTGAGTCGTGCGTCCCGGTGTTTATCACTGGGTGAATGCCGACGATTCATTAAACGACGGCTTGGTAGGCTGCTGGATCATCGGTACGCAGTTGCTGCTAGCGCACGGCCGCACGAGCCTGTTCTTGTGTCTGGGCTGCAGCATCGGCACGGCATAGACGAGCTCGTTCCCGGTTCTGCTCGCGGCGTTGCTGGTCGAAGGCTGCCTGCTCCTCAGGAATACACGTATGACGCGTGGCCTACACATTTCGGAGCCGGAGATAAACTGCTGCTCGTGCGCTCAGCTGCGACGGAGAGCCACGACGTCGCCACTGGCGCAACCAATCCAACACCACCTAAATAGCACAAGGCCTTTTCACTCTCCAATCCACGACGTCATGTTACCTGGCTTGACTGCCATAGAATCTAATGGGGATGCTTCCCAGTAGGCAACAGTGATCTTGACGTCACCGCTTTCATCACGCCAGTCTTGTCAATGGAAATTTCTGACCAGGTAGCGTGACGTCATGGAGTGTAGTAAACAGGTCTTGTGCTATCTAGGTGGTGTTAGCTAATCGCGCGCCTCTGTTTCTCTCTCTCTCTCTTCTTTTTATCGCGCATGCGCATGATGTTGCACCGGAGGAATCTTCGTCGTATAGGCGACCGACAGACGGACGGACGGACGGACGAATCAGCTAGCCATATATAGCTTCGCAGTAAAAACAGAATAAATTCGAAGGAAAGACGTTGGCGGATGAGTTTCGAGCCTAGGGCCCCACGCTCAGAAGCCAAGTGTCTTACCCACTGAGCTAAACCAGCGCCTCCTAGATAGAAGGCCTGTGCGCTCACCTTTATGACATGCTCTTTGGACCGAAATTTTCATTGCCAAGTCCGGCATGACGAAAGTGGTGACGTTAAAAACACCGCGGCTTACTTGGGAGCGTCCCCATTAGATTCTATGGCAATCGGGCAAGGTAGCATGACGTCACGGATCGAAGTGAACCAGCCTTAATTGCGCTATCAGGAGGCGTTGGCCAAGCGTCTCAACGCACTCGCTTGCCCGCGAGGAGTTCATAACTCGAAGGACTGCTCAGCGACGTTTAATTGGACATTAATGCTTTCGCATTCACAACTCACGAGAAGTGCTTAGGTGTCCTCGAATTTTTTGAATACCTAACTGGGTACCTCTCCTAGGTTGGGGAGGGATCTGTCGAAACTTGCGAAATTGTCAGGACACCTTGGACAACGATTTAGTGACGAAGAATGACGACAATGGGATGGTAACTGCGGCGTGACGACGCTGACGACGGACGACGGCATTACGAAGCTGGACTACGTACGACATAATGACGGCAATGAAACGACCATGATGTCATGTCGACGGTATGACCATGAAATGAAAGCATGAGGACGACGGCACAACGGCGATGGCGTGTTAACGATGCCCCTCTCCATTCTTTAAGGAGGGGCTCACCCCCCCCCCCCCCTCCCCGCTCCCTTCTCGGCAAGTCAATTGTAGCACTGCTGCATCCATTCGACAAACGCTGGAGGTGATTTTATTGTCAGTAGTGCCTTGTGCGGGGCATTTCTAACTCTCCAATTTTTCGATTAATGATTTAATCGCGATCAATCGGTTGATGTGGCATGAGCAAAAACAGGAAAGCTGATATTGTCGTTCTGCTGCATGCATTTTCCCGAGGCGCTGCACATGACGGTCACCGCCCTCTTTCGATTAAGATTTTTGGCACAGCGTACTGTTTCATGAGTCACCTGAGGATGAAGTACGCGTGAATTAGTAAAGGCTCACTTTGATTTCTGTTAGGTTACCAGTCAATTTTAATTTGTTTAGTCGTGCATTATCAGTGCTGTGTTACACCAAAGACGCATGCATTTTGTACGCTTTCTGGGTTTGCATTTACGCTGCATTTTGCATTTCAAAATGCAGGCGTATATATTTAGTGAGCATGTGGGAGAGCGCGCGCGCTGTACTGGCCCCCGCCATATGAGGGCCTCTCCTCCACTGAAGGGAGAATTTAAGCCCACTTCGTTGCAAAGGTCGCGCACCGTATAAATTTCACAACATAGCAGGTTAAGCACGTCCGACAAGACATTCTTTAAATTATTATTTAAAGGGAATCCAAGAACGAATTAGTGAAATATGTCCCTTTTTTTTTCGTTCCATCTGACGGAATATGCGACTGCAGCCGACACTGCATTATTGCACCGATGTTCACGGCGTGCTCCGCGGTGAAACGCGGCAGCGATGCAAGGTTAAAGGGACACTAAAGTGAAAAATCATTTCTTCTGCATCAATAAATTACCGTTTTACAACACCAAAAACACCACTCTTACAGCGATAAGACATTTGGTAAGCCAGAAAAAGTGCAAGAACGAAATACGGGTGGCGACGCCTACTTAAGTTCCCGCATCTGGGGTCTGTGACGTCTTGGATTTTGATGGCATCTTCTAGGGATTATTAAATATATATAGCGGAACAGATTGACTACATTGTGTTCTAAAGGAACCAAATATTAAACATGGCAAGTTTAGGGAACCTTTATTCAGCCAACGTGGCCCAAATGCGAAAACATACTTTGGAATCCCTGACGTCACGCTGACGTACCTGGCGCTGGGGTTTCGGCGCGAAATTCAAATACTGATACTTGGACCTTCATTTTCTCATCTAATAATCAAACTATTTTTTTTAAATGACTACCTGCAGGGTCCTCAAACAATGCTTCATTAATCTAAACTGATTTATTGCTTCGCTTTAGTGTCCCTTTAAGCTGCACATGGTCAAATCCCGCCATCGCCTCCATTGCCGTAAAAATTATTGGTTCGTTCACAGGCTCTTTAATGGCCTTCGTTGACACTCGCGCCATTTCCGCCATAGATGGCTTTGAATACGTCGTTGGTCGTCAGTTACGATTATGATCATCGCGTCGTCATAAACTGCGACGTATTCACCCGCCTTATGGTACCTGCTGCTGTGTTACAAGTATAGCGTTAGCGTACGAATTGAGCGATTCCTGGAGCAGTGCAGCTGGAGTGAAACACATGCATCGAATAAAAATATCGACGCGCTCGTCAAGTGCATCGCTAGAGCTGCTGTTAGCAGAGCGCAGTGCCGTCTGCGGAGGGCAGTGGTGGCACCGTAGTGGTCGTTCGTTATAAAGCGACAAATCAGCCGTCGGGGACACCTTCGTTGCACAGGCAAATGTGTTGTACTGGTCTTCGTTGTAGAGGCGTTCACAACGCAATGCCCATCGTTTTGTGTATGCTCCTGCAACATTTGAACATATAATACACACAGTTCTACGTGGCCTGAAGTGGAAAACCTGTGTGTTCTCTTCACGACATCGTTATTTTTTCTTCCACTTTTCGCCAGCACCTTCAGCGTTTGGACACAGTTTTGCCTCGCATTTCTAACGCTGGTCTTCAGCGTTAAAGGTGACGATTTGCTAGCAAGAAAGATGAAACGTCGCCACCTTTTTCTGGAAGCCATCGTGTTACGTCACGGAGTACCTCGCGTGCGTACGTCCTGTTGAGTAACCGAGGCAAGACGTTTTTGTCGACAGACCTCGAAGAAATACTCAGAACCTGCCACACAGTTCATAAGACGACGTCAGCTCATAATCTACAAACAAATGGCTTCACAGAGCTATTTCATCGCACATTAGCTGATAGGATATCTATGTATATCGGACCAGACCACAACAACTAGGACATAATTCTTCCATTTGTGACGTTTACACATACCACCGTTGCTCAGCGAACTACTGGGTACTCCCCTTTCTTCTTCGTTTACGATGGTTCGCCGACATTTACGCTCGACGCCTCTTATACTTTATGTCCCTACGCTATAGCTCCTCGGCGTCTGTGTCCGAACAATTCGTCTCAAGACTTGACGAATGTCGACAATGTGCTCGACTCAATACAGAAGCCAGCCAACAAGACCGCAAGCAGCGTTGCGACTCACCTTTCCTTTCGTCCCGGACATGAGGTGCTGCTCTGGACGCCCGTTCGTACCCCGAGCTTGTGTGAGAATACAGCTCCATAATACGCCAACAGTCACTAATGAGGAATAGGCAGTGGGAGGCGTGGCTTCCGGACGAGGGCCAGGAGAGCCAATTAATCGGCTCTTCTGGACCAAGCCCGGCGAGCTGCTCGTGCAACTGGGGCCCCGGAGTAGGGGCCCCAATCATCGTGCCGTATTTATTTTCAATAAAGTTTTTACTCACTCACTCCTATCCCGCTTTATAGGACCCTACATCATTACAAAACAAACCTCTCCTGTGAACTGCCGTGTCACTTCCGTTGAAGTCCCCTCTAACGGTCGTTGCCGTGGTTCCGAGATTGTTCACGTTTCGCGTCTCAAACCATTTGTTCGGCGTTTCTTGCCAGCCTAAGTTGCGGCCGGGCTGCCCGCTTCAGCGCGCGGGGGAAATTAGTATGAGCGTTGCGTGTGCATTTCACCTTCCTCATCTGTATACACACTCGTCATCACCACTTGGGGCCGTAATAGCAGGGTTACTCGTTCTCTGAAATTAGAGAAAGACCTGCGGCCTAACCGTTGTCTCATAATACACATTGATAGAAGTGCAAGCGCACGTAGAAAAGCAAAAACAGACATTTGATTTCCACGTGTGCGATTGCAAGCCACCCAGAGCTCAATTTATACATTTTCACTGTAAGAGTAAAAGAAAAGAAGAAAGAGAGAAAGCGTAAGTAGCCTATGAATACAAACACGCGTTACATTCAGTGCCGTCATGAATACCAACATGCGTGCATTAACTCAAGTAAAAAAAGAAAGGAGAAAAAAACATACGTAGCCTATGAATACCAAAACGCGCACATTCAGTGGCGTCCACAAGGGAGGGGCGCGAGGAATATAAGAGGGAAAGAGGTAGTCAGTGGAATGCAGGGGAGAGATGGGGTCACATGTTAGCGCATACCATACGAGGGCTCGCAACTACCAGACGAGTGTTTCTCTCGTTCTTTGTTTGAAGTTACTGCAACTTTTGTGAGACTACGCAGACGGTCAATACACCCCCACCTGGTTTTATAACACCCATACGTGACCTCCACTAACCTCTCAGTTCCGCGAACTGCATTCCATGGCATTCTTTGCACAGGTGGTATCTTTTGTGTTTGCGGGCCAACTCTCTTTTATACAAAGTCTATGCCTGCGAGAAACATAAAGTCAAAGATAAATTAAAAGCTATATGACGAATTTAAGTAATAAACAAATAAACACTGATGTCACTGATTTTATCGCGTGTTACACGTAACGTGGATAACGTCAGCCGCCGCCTTTATAAAGACCGTGTAGCACCGACACATATTCCTTGAACTAATGTGCCTTTGAAAGCTCAATGCTCCTTAACTTCAAAGGACCTTTGGCATGCTCGTGTGACTGGGGTATTACTTCACCGGCCACGGAATCTTAGTGTGAATTCCATTCCCGGGCACCTTCGAATATATACGCGTGCTTAAAGGGACATTTAATAAAAGACACTAAACCAGTTTAGATTGAGGAAGTATTGTTTGAGAACTTGAGTTTCCTTAGTTGCGCGGTAACAGGTTCAATATTAGAAGATAAAATGAAGGTCAAAGTTTATCTTTCGAATTTCGCGCTGCCACCCCAAGGCCGTTACTTCATCGTGACGGATTTCAATGTGTTTTTCGCATTTAGATGCCGTAAGGTGATTAGGTGAAACTTAATTGGTGACCTTTTGTTAATTTGTCGATTACCCATTTCGGTTTCGCACGCAAGTAATGTGCGCCTCTTCGAGTAGACCAGCTCGTGGACTACAATTGTGCTATCTGCCACCGGGAATTCAGCTGTGTGAGACACTCTTCGAGAGCGCTGCTTTCACGAACACGAGGCGCGCGTGCTCACGTTGATTTATTTTTTCGTATTTTGCGCCAAGACATTGAAACGCAAAAAAACTAATAAAAAATTTAATTGGCTGAAAACTATCGAATACGATGTTTTCGATTGCAAAGTACAATTCAGCGCGCGAAGTTGCGCCATTAGATCAGTACGAGTATTATAAATTTGGCTAATGATCCAATTTCGGTAATTTCCGAATCATGATAACAGAAAATATGCATGCCCAAGCAAGCCACAATTGACAGAACATCGTCGGTCCCGTAATCGTATAGTTAAGAGCTTGCCCCATCTTGGCTGGAGCAAGTGCATGCATACGTGCACAATTAATGCACATATTTCGCACAATCATAACAGTGGCTCCATATGACGAATGGAAGTTTTCAACATCGGTGTGAAATAAATTAATTACGCACGACAACGCGTACACTTGAGCTGCGGAGCTGGTATAGCGTACCGTATAATTTAAGTACTGCAGAAAACTTCAGATGAAGACTTTAGTGAGGCGGAAATCAGCAGAACGGCACTCCAAGGACTCAACGGCAAGTCAGCCCCAGGACCGGACAGTGTTAACAACAAAACGCTCAAAAACCTGGACGACAAATCTGTCACCAAACTCAGGGGCTATATGAACAAGTGCTGGAGAGAAGGCCGCATCCCGGAGCAGTGGAAGAGGTCCAAGGCTATCCTCATACCCAAACCTGGAAAACCCTTGAGTTTGGAGAACCTACGCCCAATCTCTCTCACGTCGTGCGTGGGTAAGGTCTTGGAACACGCCTTCCTGAATCGTATCAACAGCCATCTAGAAGAGACGGAAGCCTACCTCCATACCATGATAGGCTTCCGATCCCGCCTGCCCGCAAGACGTCATGTTGCAACTGAAGAACCAGATCCTTGACGACAAGACAAGAAACACCAGAACCGTCCTAGGACTATACCTGGAGAAAGCATTCGACTACGTCGCTCACGAGTCGATCCTGAAACAAGTGTCTAATCTGAACGTGGGGGAAAGGGCCTACAACTACGCGAGGGACTTTCTGAACGATCGCAAAGCCACCCTGACGGTTGGCGACCTCGAATCCGAAGAACGAACGCAGGGAAGTGCAGGTAACCCCAGGGCTCAGTTTTATCTCCGCTCCTTTTCAACTGCGTTTTACCTGTCGGCAAGCCCCTAACTCGCATATGACGAAAACAAATGTCAATCTAAGGAATCCACCACGCTATATACGCAGACGATATAACGATTTGGGCGGACCGCGGCAGTGACAGCCAAATTGAGAACGCACTACAAACGGCCATTCACAAAAGAGTACCTCCAAGGAACGGGCCTCAAATGATCCCCGAGCAAGTCCGAGCTACTGCCTTACCGGCCCACGCGCAGACGCGTGCCACCAAAGAGCTACACGGGACCCTGGGAGAACGAGGAAATTGGCCTGTACACCCAAAACGGAAACGCAATCCCCAAAGTAAACAAGATAAAAATCCTCGGAATGATCATTCAGGCTAGCGGAGCTAACGGCGAAACCGTGAGGAAGATCGAAGGCAACGTCACCAGCGCCACGAGACTCATAAAGAGAATAACCAATAGACACGCCGGCATGAAGGAAGAAAACGCCATTCGACTGATCCACTTCTTCGTTGCCAGCCACATCACCTACGTAGCCGCCTACCACAACTGGTACGTCGCGGAAAAGAACAAGATCAACATGCTCATAAGGAATACGACAAGATAGCCCTGGGCCTCCCGGAATCGACGAGCACCGAGCTACTGACTCAGCTGGGCATATACAACACCCTGGAAGAAATAGCCGATGCACAACGCATCTCGCAGCTCGAACGCCTGTCGACCACCACGACGGGAAGGTATACATTATGAACACGCTCGGCATAACGTACCACAACGAGCACGGCCAGAAAATGCAAATCCCCAACAAAATCAGAGGCACCATTACGGTGGCAAACATCCCAAGAAACGTGTACCCCGTTTACAACCGAGGTAGAAGAAAGGCAAGAGCCGAGGCTCTGCTCCGTTCATTCGGCAGGGAGAGAAACGCCCGTTTTGTTGACGCAGCCGAATATCCGAACGGCCAAAAATACACCGCCGTAGTCATAGACACAAACTCCAAAATCAGAACCACGTGCAGTGTATACACCAAACACTCGGAAATAGCGGAGGAAGTATAGCGATCGCGCTGGCCCTCACAGAACAGGAATGCGAAGTCGTATTAAGCGACTCGCAAACGGCACTAAAGAATTACGCCAAAGGTCGAATTTCCAAGGAAGCCCTGTACATTCTGGCCAAAGCAGGCAGATCCAAAACCGCGAGCTCGAAGATCACATGGTTCCCCGCGCACGTCACCACGGAAGGCGACGCGCTCACGAACCTAAACGAGACGGCGCACTGGACGGCGCGAGACATGACCCGCCGCGCCGAACAGGGCAACGCCTCTCGCACGATAGCGAACACTCCTCGCGCAGAACGGGACAGGCTGACCAGATACAATGACATAACCAGTGCATATCTAAACGCCAGAAGGATATACCCACCGCCGAGTCCCAAATTCAACCGGAGGCAGGCCGTCGCCTGGAGACAACTCCAAACGAACACCTTCCCTAATCCATTCCGTCTGAAACGTATTTTCCCAGATAAGCATCAGGACGACACGTGCAAATTGTGACAGGAAGGACCAGCAACAATCAAACACATGCTGTGGTAGTGCAATGTAGTTATAGGAAGGATGTCAGTTGCTCCGGAGACCCTGTCGTCGAGGTGGGCCGCCGCTCTGCGCAGCTCAGACTTCGGAATCCAGACGTGGGCAGTCCAGCAAGCCCGTGAGGCGGCGTTGAGGCAGGGCCTTGACGTTCCCCCGTGGGAGACCTGAGCCCTGGTCGCGTTAAACCTTGCCGGACGTACAAGAAAGTTGTATCCATCCATCCATTCAGAAAACATATTTCGCTCGCAATACGTCGGTCGTGTATTGACACGGCGTGGTTCCAGCTTCGGTATAAATTAAGTTATTGGGTTTAACGCCCCGAAACGTCTCGTCTACGCCGTGAGTTATGGGGGACGCCGTAATGGAGTACTGGGGATAATTCTGACCACCTTAGGTTCTTTAGCGTTGTATCCGAAGCGCGGGACAGGAGCGTTTTTAGCCTCCGGCCCCGTCGGAATTGTGCATTTAAATTACCTCTTTATAGATGGCACAACAGGTACGCAGTGTTGTTGTTTTTTTTTTTTGCAACGAGCTACTTCAGGAGAGGCAGGGAGTGCGCTGAAACAAGGGGTTGTGCGACGTAGTGAGTGCGGGAGTTTTCTATGCCGCAGCGCCTCGACTGCAGGCATAGTCGACTGTGCGCCGCCGACTCCCACTGACGCCTCCTGTGGTGCGTCGACACCGCGCAATCTCGCAGCGACGAAGGAATCTTTAGCGCAATTCAATAATCCGTGAAACATGTATGAATATCGAATGACGACGAAGCGAGAATGGGGAGCCGTTGCCACAGAACGTTTCACCGCACATTGCTTAAGCATCTGTGAAGCAGCATGCTCACTGTATACCAGAGGCATTCGTGATGAACACGTCTGCTCTGAACAGCCTCGGGTCACGGTGAAGAAATAAACTTCTATATGGCTTCTATAATGCGTTAGCTTGAAGGCGTCACCATCATTTCGATGTTATCGCAACGTCTACGGGAAGTCTTTTATCTCGCCAGTGTAGGATAACAAGCAGCATGCATATGATTCTCTGTGGACCAAGCGTCCCACGTTTTCTTCGATATTCCTTGGGTAGCAACATAAGGTGCCCCAAGCAGGCATTCAATTGTGGCCAACATGCTTTCCTTTCGTTTCTTCATTTAGATGCCCCCCTCCCCCCTCAGACACACACACAGAAAGACATTGTTGCGGCGCAGCGAATTTCCGCATGGTGAAAGTTCGATTTTGTTCTTTTGCGAAATGTAATGGGCTACGGGATTCTTCAGTTGCCGGATACTCTTATTACATTATTGCGATAGCAATTATATAGACACTCAAGGCGCATACTTGTCGACGCCGTCGCCATCATGTTCCGTATGAAGTCAAAGGGCGACATCATCGTAAGCGCGCGCCGCATGCTGTATGTGAGAGTGAAACCGCGCGGTGGGGGGGGGGGGGGGGGGGGGTTGAGCCGACGGTGGTGTGGTCAGTCTTGTGTGCGCAACGGAGAAAAGCGAGGAGGAAGCGCGCCGCCTTCCGTCGCGCGCGATTTTTCGGGGCAGTGGAGAGAGGGTGGGCGGGCCTTAGGATTCTGTGATCGAAAATATTGGGGTTTTACTTGCCAAAACCGCTTTCTGATGATTAGGCACGCCATAGTGGAGGACTCCGGAAATTTCGACCAGCTGGTGTTCCTTGACGTGCACTTAAATCTAGTACATGGGTGTCTTCACATTTCGCCCCCATCGAAATGCGGACGCCGTGGCCGGGATTCGATCCCGCGACTTCGTGCTCAGCAACCCAACACCATAGCCACTGAGCAACAATGCCGAGTGTTCTGTGATCTGTGAATCTGTGATTGCGCACGATGTTTATTTGCCTTGTATTTGACGCATTATACAGGTTGTTTTCACAAACATTATCCAGATTTAATAATATGCCGATGCACTCTAAGACGACGCGACCAACTCCATGTTGCTCACTTAGGTATGCAGTGTGTCACGCTATTCTTGTATTTTGTTTAATTATATAATTAGTGAAGATTAATTAACTAACTTCAGAAGCAACGAAACTAGGAAAAAATTTTCAGTTAGAAAGTTTCAGAGTGGTTTGAAAAACGTCCGAATAAGTAGTTTCTGTCGTTATATCTATTAAGTATTAGTACTTTTCAGCTCACTGCGGATGCCGGCAAAATACAAAAAACAACGTGACCCGCCCGCTTGCGCGTCGTGATTGCACTGCTCCCAAGCGTTCTGCACACAAACAGCTACGGGTGCACTGCCGTTTAAGAAACAGCAGGGCAGCGACGCAAGCCCTGTCCCTTTTTGGCTGTCCGATTTAAGCTGGCAACCGTTATCTCCTGCGCTGCGTAAAGCGACTGACGGACGTGGTGGTGGTGATAGGTGGCAGTTCCAGACAGCGATAAACAGACTATCGCGCATCAGCTGTTTACGCACGATCATTTTCGTGACGCCTTTTTCCAATGAGGAAAAAGCAGACATGTTCTTTACCGTAGGAGCTGCAGGCGGACAGAGACGGCAGGCTGCAAGAATATTTCGAAGCTGGCACCCGGGTACGCGACCGAGCCCAATGACAATATTCAACACCTACGAGTCGCTGAAGCAAGCCGGCAGCTTCACAAGAAAGAGACAGAGAGCTTCACTCATAAATAATGAGGTTCGCTTCGATGTTTTGTCTTTCGTGGCGGCTAATCCACACGCTAGCACGCGCAGCGCGAGCGCACAGCTCGGTGTGTCCAATTCAATTGCCTGGATGATTTTGAAAACAACTGGACTGCCCCCCTATCATCTGCAGTTGCATCAATGCCAGGAGTCAAGGGATCTCCAAAAGAGACTTGCCTTTGCGAATTGGATTTTGCTTCAGGAGGAGCAGTATTTCGCTCGAACACAAGTTTTAAGTAAACATAGTAACCAACTGACGCAACTGACGCATTTCACGAAATTGCCAACATCCGCAACTCACACTATTGAATTGAGCAAAATCCCCACTGGCTAGGAATATCACACCACCAATATCAGTGGTCGTTTAACGTTTGGTACGGAATATATGACAGCACAGTGATTGGCCCAGTGTTTAGCACTCTCATCGGCAAGACGTATGTGAGTTCCCCAAAGGGCCGGTTGAAGACTTCTGCTGCAACTTGCCACTAGCCCAGCTTGACGTAATGTGGTATTAGCACGACGGGGCCCCAGCCCACAGCTGCAGCCAAGCACGAGCATGGCTTGATGTTACCTTCTCAGGGCAATGGATAGGTTGAAACTGGCCTGTCCTGTGGCTGGCAAGGTCACCCGACCTCAACCCTCTTGACTTTTTATTATGTGGCTATATTAAGGATCACTTATACACGACGGAAACGACGACTCCAGAAGCCTTACAGACGAATATAACTTAAGTGTGCCACAGCATTTCACCGACGGTGCTCAAGGCAGCGACAGCAAGCTTTGTAAGAATATCCCAGTGTTGTATCACTGCAGAAGGTGACCTCTTCGAACGCTTGCTGAGAAAGCGTATGAAAAATAAACGTAAATTTAGTGAAAGACTGCGTGTGGTCAGTTAGGATACTCTTATTCTACCCTTTTCAGCTTTCTGAAAACTGAGTTTTTTATGTAGGGATGTTCAGTTTGCTTATACCGCTATCGCAATATGACGGACCTGTTACTTCCGGCAGCACAAGCGATAAGCGCTATGTCTGCTTAACGCTATAACAAACTTTCTCGAGGGGAGCACATCACTGGCGTAAATGGCACAGCCAATGCCTACGTGGCTCCCTTGTCGCCTTTTAAGCGGCAGCGCGCCTGGCTGTTTGCGTGTGGAACGTTCGGGAGCAATGCAATCATGACGCGCAAGCGGGCATGTCACTCGGTGTTTTGTATTTCGCAGGCATCATCAGCAAACTGAAATACACTAATACTTAATATATATATACAGAAAGACAAAACTGTTTATTCGGACGTTTTGCAAACCGCTCTGCAATTTTCTAATTAGAATTTTTTTCCTAGCTTCGTTACTTCATAAGTTGGTTTAGTAATCTTGACTAAAAATTGAATTAAGCAAAATACAAAAAATATAGCGACACATTACATACAAAAGTGAGCAACATGCACGTGGTCGCGTCGTCTCAGAGTGCATCAGCATATTTTTTAACTCTGGCTTAAGTTAGCTGAAACACCCTGTATACAGTGACTTTTACGTAGATACGTACGTGTATTGGATACTTATACGTATATTTAAATATCTTGTTGCGATTTTTTGTGGATACATGCAGTGAACTTTGTTTCCAGAGACACTTTCTTGCTTTTTATCAAGCTTTATCTTCGCAATTTGTGTATTCAATTGTACTTCGCATTTTTAACGTATATTTTGCAAAACTGCTGCTTTTTATATGGGATCTCTGTTGCGACTACAATTTCGGTGCAATTACAATACACGACCGTGACAGCTGCTCCTGCGCACTACACTGGAACGAAGAACAGCGTCACTGAGATGTTTCCCTGGCCGTTGCATATGCACAAAAATGTAAACAAGGTTCTTGAATGACAAATTTTCATTAGAATATTTGTCCTCAACTTGTTCATTTCATGGCCTTTTTAGTTATCATATCAGCGGTATGCACTGTTTTGCTGGTTTCGCGCTGATATAGTTCTATAGTTCGTGTGATATTTTCTTTCTTATTAAACAGGCAAAAGACATGGAAGCATTGATATCCGCTATTTCTGGCACAATTTTTGGGACATAAGAATATATTCTTTTATGAAAATTACATATATTACTACTATTGACAGTGAGCAGTGTCCAAAAATTCGTTTGAAGCAACTTTGGCAATGACAATGCAGTTATTATTCATGTAATTGATCCCTCGGCAAATCCTGTGAGGAAGCCGAGCTCCAACGTGAGCCCCCCCCTCCCTCTCCGAACGAAATTTCTGGCTACGCCACTGCCGTGTACTTATGTTTAGGTGCACGTTAAAGAACCCCAGATGGTTCATATTATTCCGGAGTCCCCCACTACGGTGTGCCTTATAATGAGATCATGGGTTTGGCACGTAAAACCCCATAATTTTAAAGAATATATCTGACTATACTTGATGACATCTGACATTTAGCACAGGTGTCGCAGCACTTGTGAAGAAAACCGCGCCCTCTTCTAATGACAGCTTGTGTGTTTCCTTCTGGATACAGTGCCGGGTGCGAAGGAAGAAAATGCCCCGCTGTTTAGTGAAAATAAAATAACGCTGAAGCCAAGGGTAGCATAATACGTCATCAATGCTTTAGCCGTCCGAGGACACTTGGTCACTGCCCCGGCGCAGGCAAAGCGCCTTTCTTGAAGGTTGCCGAACGGTTGCTATGCAGAACAACACGTGTCGCGAAGGTTTTGCGAAGCAGGCGCTACCTGAGATAAGGTTGAGAGTACGAAGGTAACATCCTCGAGCTTATTTCGTGCTGGTAAAGGAGAGAGAGAGAATACTTGACAGCCAGCGATCGGGCGTGCGGTAGAAAGAGTGCGCGGTTCCGACCATATTCCGGTGATGCAGCTGGAACGAGTTCGGTTTGGAAGATTTTCCCGCGCCATTATTAATCCACAAAGAATGAATACGCTGGCGGGAACCGCCTCCTACCAATACCAATCCGAACGCATGTCGCCAGGGAGCGGAACGCAGCCCACGGGATTTCACGGAACCGTCGTACGTGCGACGAAGGCGCGGCCACTTGACTGAGGTGCCGAAGCATTTCTGAAGTCTTGTTCCGTCCTTCCATTGCAGCTGATGAAATAAAACTATGCTCCACACATTTTCTTGTCTCTGCCTAGTGTTTCTTGTTCTTTTTCTTTACACTTCCACCCTATCTTCGGTGTTCAACCTTCCTAACCGGGTTTCGAATGTGCATGCCCGCGTACCCTGGCTCGTTCTGGAGGAGAGTCTTTTTCCTGGTGTATACATACTCGCTGCCACTGAGCGCAAGAAGCGCAGAATGTCTTGAAGAAAAAAGTTCAATAATGTTGGCGAATTAAACCGTAACTGTTCGACAGCGCTTCATTGTGCCTTCGTTTTGTTTCGTCTACTAGAAACTGGTCTATATAAAACCTCTCTTCGCACCGTACTATACCGGGCGTTTCAGCGAACACTTTCATACATATTTAAATATTGCCTGCGGCAGATAGCACAATTTTAGTCCACGAGCTAATCTATTCCAAAAAGGCGGACATTACGTGCACAAAAAATTGAAATGCTTAATCGACTAATTAAAAAGAAATCCGCCGCCATTTCACCCTGTGAGAATGGATGTACAGCGATAGCTGTTGCTGACGTTAGACAAGCACCACCACCACAAGCGACGTACGTCACGCACGCACGCGTGCGGAAATGCCGCGTACATCCTCCTCCTCACCCCCCGCGGTAGCTTAGCGCCTATGACGTTGTGCTGCTAAACACGAGATCGCGGGATCAAATCGCGGTCGCATTTCGATAGAGACGAAATGCCAGTAAGCTCGTGGGAGTCCCGTGCATTGGGGGCTCGTTAAAAAAATCCCAGGTGGTCAGGATTAATCCACAGTCCCCAACTACGGTGTGCCTCATAATCAGATCGTGGTTTTGGCACGCAAAACCACAGATTTGAATTAGTTTAATCCTCCTTCTAGGCCCTCCACCAAGCGCAGGTGCGTTATTGAACTAATTGAATTTTTCAAAGTAAATTGCGTCAGAAAATTCGTAAAATACGACTTACACACAAACTGCAGACATAGCTTCGGATTGCAAGCGAAAACATAATCCTGTTAAGCGGAAACTCAAAGGCAAAGCCCTTTTCCAGCTGTCGTCTGACGTCTGAGTGGCCGCAGCCATTAGGTGGCGGTACTGTTCTTGCGCGAGTACGAGCGCACCAAAAATCCCGACCAACTAGAGGCTAACAGCTTCGCTGTAAAAAAAAATATTCGCAGTTCCGCCGGAAAGGCGATGCACCGATTGCGATAGCAAATTAGTAGGTAGCTGTACGAAGCAACTATATAGTAGTTTTATCGGCCATATGAACTTGTAAACATTCGCTTACTAAATTAACAATGATAGAATGCGTAAGCGTGACTCAACTAGGACGTAAAAGAAACAGACACACGGAGACAGGGCCGTATTTGTGTGTCTGCTTCTTTCTACGTCCTTGTTTAGTTGCGCTTACACATTCTATCATGGATTCAAACCAACTAGCCCGTCAACGTGTTTTAACTAAACAGCACGGTGTCACGCGCGCACAGGCACACATGAACACACATTGCTCGATGATAGCGGAAACTGTGAAAGCGCTGGAGTTAGGAATCGCTGCAGTGGCCGCGAGCCAATTGACCTCAGCGCATTTGTCGCTTCAACGCGTACTAAACGTCGAAAGCACAGCGCATACGAAGCTACCGCACTACACACACTATGCAAACATCGCAGACCGCTTTCAAGACACACGGGCGCCGGCAGCGCGTTCCTACGGCGTCCGCGATTCGCGTGGCCAACGCCGCAGTAAACGCCGCGGTTGTGTCCGCTCAGTAATGAGCGGCGGGCGAGGAGGACATCGAGGCATCGTAGCAGCCGCCTGAGAACAACGCCCCTCCTTCCTCGCCTCACCCCCCTGCCTCGCGAAACACAGGAGAGGGCACG
This sequence comes from Dermacentor albipictus, assembly GCF_038994185.2. Taxonomy (NCBI): domain Eukaryota; kingdom Metazoa; phylum Arthropoda; class Arachnida; order Ixodida; family Ixodidae; genus Dermacentor; species Dermacentor albipictus. Next base: position 265,888,522 of record NC_091821.1, read on the forward strand.
CATCCGGGCCGCGTTCCTCGCTCATGCACATTGAACCGCGTTCGCCGACTCACCCTCACGCGCTTTCACTCATACGGAACCTCACTATGACCTCACGGCGACGGCAGAAATCCGCCTGGAGTGTCCATATAATTGCTATCGCAATATTTGGATTGGTAAAACGTTTATCTGAGCCTGGAGTAAAACGCACTCCGGACGGGGCCAACGTCGTCACCTGGGCGCCGGCCGCGCGGCCTGGTCCCCCGCTCGCCGTTGCCGGCTCGCTGGGACCATGCCGGGCCAGCGCCTCGATGACCTGCTGGACGGCCCAAATTTGTTCGTTTTGATTGTCGCTCCCTGCGGCTGCTTCGAGTCGCGGCGGGATTGGCTTCTTCCTGGTACTTGGTGCAATTCCACAGCATGTGTGCGAAGCCGGCCGTTTCCCTTCGGCAGATTCTGCACTTGTCTGTCGGGTGCGTCTCAGAATACATTCTGTGCATCAGCTACGGGCTGGGGAATGAGCCCGTCTGCAGCTGTCTGAATAAAACGGCTTGCTCTCGACGCAGCCCCGAGCAAGGGGGTGGGAGAGTTCTGCGAGTCACGCGGAAAGCCTTATCTCGTTGTATTCAGTCATTCGGTCCTTGGTGCTGAACCACAGCGGCCAGTCGACCGATGCGCGGTGCGTTATAGCGCGCGCCTCGGCGTGTGCCGTCTCGTTTTGGTTGGCGTTGCGGTCCGACGCGTCGCCCGTGAGCGCCGGGAACCACTTGATTCTCACTTGTCGTTTGCTGCCGTCGTCGTTCTTGGATGCCTGCAGTATGCGCACCGCTTCCTTCGCTGTCCTGCCTTTGGGAGACCGGTGCGGTCGTGCGACCAGCACCGTTCGCACGACCGCCAGCACTAGATGCACCAAGGCAGAGCAAGCGGGGGAGGTGGCCATCGCCGACCGCGACTGCCACACGGTGCTGTGTGACTCGAGGCAGGCGGTGAGAAATTATGCTGTCGCAATAAAAATTGGTTCATAACGTAGCAGCCATCGTAGAGGTAGAATTATCCGCCTACGCGCAGTTTCTGAAAAAAAAAAGTTCATGACGTAGCAGTCATCGTATCTCAAGAGGACAAATTATCCGCCTACGTGCAGCACAAAACGTAATATAGTATATATTTATTTTTTATTTACATGCTGCGCTCGAAAGACCAAGCAGGGGGGCGTAACAAAGTAGTTGACAAAAGAAATAAAGAAAACTGAAAAAACATAGCGGAACGGTAGAAGACAGCATAATAAATAATTATAATAAAAAGTCAGCAGGACAGAGCGAAAGTGCAAAGGACAACCAAACAAATACGCAATATGAAAAAAAAAAACCACCGCAGTGCGTACCATGTGGTGTGAACAGAAAGGTACACAGCTCTCAAAGTCAGGATTATACCTATCACAAAATGCTTCCAACGGTAACAAATTCCATTCTTTTATGGTCCCAGGAAAAAAGAATACATGAAAAAATTTGTGCGCGTAAAGCAAGGTTCAAGAGTATGAGCATGCGTGTGTCTAGTTTGCCTATAAATTCGGTGTGTTAAGTAAGTTTCAGGTTTAATGTTCAATTTACCAAAATATAGCGAGAGGAGAAATTTCAACCTAGCAATTAAATTTAAATTATGGGGTTTAACGTGCCAAAACCACTTTCTGATTATGAGACACGCTGTATTGGAGGACTCCGGAAATTTCGACCACCTGGGGTTCTTTAACGTGCACCTAAACCTAATTACACAGGTGTTTTCGCCCCCATCGAAATGCGGCCGCCGTGGCAGGGATTCGATCCCGCTACCTCGTGCTCAGCAGCCTAACACCATAGCCACTGAGCAACCACGGCGGGTGGCCTAGCAATTGCTCTTCGGTGTTGTAAAACAGGGATGTTAGCTATGAGCGTTGACGGCGAGTCATTTCTCTGGTAAGCATTAAATATAAAACGGACCGCTTTTCGTTGCAGCATCTCGTTTCCTAATACCTTTCTTGAGATATGGATCCCAAACGACACTGGCGCAATCTAATTTAGGTCCTATAAATGCATTATAGGCCAGTAGTATTATTTCTGATGGAGCTGTCTTAAGTTCGTGCCTCAAGAAACCGAGCTTTTTAGATGCGGATGAGCATCTTCTAGTAACATGACTTGACCATGTTAAGCGGTTTGCAATCGTAATACCTAAATATTTATATTCGTCAACCTCGGTCAGATGGCAATTATTGAGAGAATACTCGTAATTAAAAGGGCCTTATGTGTGTAATGCGCATGAAGACTGATTTACCAATGTTTAGTTTCATGGACCAATCCTTACACCACTTAGAAACGGCACATAGATTAGATTGTATGCATTCTTGATTGCTAGGAATGATAACGGTTTTAAAAACTATGCAGTCATCTGCAAAAAAAAATTATACATATTTTTGACGTATCTATGGGGGTAACAATGCCATTTATGTACACTAAAAAAGGAACAGGTCCCAAAACGCTACCTTGAGGGACTCCTGATGTTACAGGCAGAACGCCAGACGCGCAGTCACTCACTTGTACGTATTGTTTGCGATCAGAAAGGTAGGAACGAATCCAGTTAACCAGATTAACAGGTAGGCTATGCGGTGTAATTTCGAAATGAGTTTGCTGTGCGCGATGAGGTCGGGCGCCTTACTAAGATCCAAGCATATAATCCATTTGATTTCCCGTATCAAGCGATGCGGCGAACTCGTGAATTGTTGTGACCAGTTGTGTTGTTGTTGATAATTGTTTCCTAAAGCCGTGCTGGAAAGGCGACAGATAATTATTTTCTTCAAGAAAGGAGATGTAATGTGTGACTATGTGTTCTAATAGTGTACATGTCGTGCAAGTTAAAGAAATAGGCCTGTGTAGTTGCCAACGTTCAGACGATCGCCTTTTTTAAACGCTGGCACTACACGTGCCGTTCGCCAATTATCAGGAATTGAGGAATTTTCAAAGGAAAGACAGAAAACGTGTTAAAATATGTACAACCGGTTCGGCATACTTGCGCAAAAATGTGTTCGGAATATTATCCGGACCAGCTGAGAATTTCGTTTTCAGTTTATGTAGCTGACACAGTACACCTGCATATATGTTAGAAAATCGGGACATATTACTGAAAGAGTTTCATCATGCGTTGCCTCGTGCTCGGAAGTGGTAAATATGGAACAGAAGTAATGGTTAAATTGCTCAGCAATTTTTGGGCATCATTCACGAGACAACCGTCAACGAATATTTCACGGGGTACAGCATTTGTCTTTTCTAGATATCGCCAGAATTTATCAGGGCTCTTTATCAAGAAGCCAGGCAATGATTTAGTGAAATATCTAACTTTGGCATCGGAAACTTGAGTAACAAGCTTGTCTTTTAGACCAGTAATTATGCTGAGGGATTTCTTGTTTTTTTTTTTTTGGCTCGTTTTTTGTCTACGGCGTAGATGGATCATTTCTCTGGTCATCCACGGATTTTTTTTTTTTTTGTTAGTCCGAACATATTTGTCAGGAACGAACTTGTCAATGCAATATAGACCAGTCTTTTTTAGAGCATCCCTGGGTGTATATATGGTTCTGAATATCGCTTGTATTCCTGCGATTTCTCAATACCCGTCACCAGAGATCGTTTAGCCACGCATCATGACAGAGGGCCGTATGTAATAAGCTGGCCAGATAGTAACCACAACGATTGCCAGCCCATGAGCGGTATTATCCACGAAAACGATTCAGGCGATGCACAACCATGTACGCGTTCGAGCGCTCACGAAAGCCGTGCAGCGTTCCGAAAGCTGCGAGACACGCTGAAGCTGTCAACAGCGTGCGAAAGTGACCGACGCATATAGTCGCTACTGATACTAATCTCCGAGAACACTGTTGTAAACGATTACTGACAACGCCCGCCGTCGCGAAAGCGTAGCTCTCTCTCCTCTTCACCGCATGTAGTACAAATTACAACTTCGCGCTGATCAAGCGATACAGCCATACAGCGGCGCACCAGGGCGCACTGCGCAGAACGCGAGCGAAGCAACACAAACAAAAGGTAATAAAAAACGGGTGACAGCGGGCGGAGCCGCGAATCGCTTCCTTTACCCGACGCCAGTTCGCAGCCACTCGCGGCAGTGCACGAGAAACGACGAGAAGGAAAACGACTTTTCTCTCCTCGTCTTCTCCGGTTCAAAACGCTCTCTGAAAATTATTTGCGGGAAAGTGCAAGAATAAACGATTAAATTTTATATAGATTTTCAGCGACCCAAGACCGGACAGATGCTCTCTGACCGGGCCTACTGGGCGGCGAGATTCTTTGAGCGATGCACTTTCATGCACTTCTATGTTTAATGTCAGCCCACGAAATCTCGTTGTAGCAAGACTCGTGTTTCTAACGGTTTTAGCCAATTTTTGATCGCGATCGGGCTCGATCGCGGTTCGCTCATTTGCGCAAGCATGGAAGCGAGCCAATCGCGATCGATAAATTATCCCGCCCCGGCTCGATCGCGATCAAAAATGCGCCCGTCTCGTCACAAGTCCACATTCGACTGTCTTAGCTTTCGGAGCACGGATTACGAGAAAGCCTTGCGGCTTCAGAGTGATGATAGCATGGGTTTGTGTAATTCTGTGAAGTCGTATTGGCTGCGACGAAATTTCGTTTCTTGGCGCACCCAGTGCTGATCTAAAACGGCTTTGCTGCCGTCGGCATTGCGACCATCCACAAAAATTAAAACTTATGCTCTTGAATGTCTCATCTTAAAATGTGTAAACAATTAATTGTCATCAATCTTTCAGAACAACGCTGTGATGAGCATTATTAAGCATTGGCAGCGATTAAATGAGCTCCAAAAAGGCAACAGCACTACCAAATCCGTATATGCTGCACGCTTGTGTGTAAATGCCGGAGAAAAGTGCAAGCGCTAATGTGCGCATTGCACTTCAAGAAGCAGATCGTAAATGCAGAAAATAGCAGAATTTGCCGAGTGGCGTCCAGTGCGGCGTTTATTAACTCTGAATGACATATGAACCGTTGTTCAAACGTAACGCTAACGACCACATACCCAAGTAACATCGTTGTTCCTTACAAGTTGCTGAAAAATATATTAAAAAATATTTGAATGTATAATTCTTTGTCACACAGCAGACATGATTCACGGCGTACTTAAACCACTAGCTTTCTCTATGCCACTAGAGTGAAGCCAGGGAAAGCGTACAGAAAATGAGCAATAAGTTCATTTTCCAAATGCTATTCATGACTTCACTGTCTGCTCGCTTCACGCATGTTGTCAGTGATATCGAGCCCCCTTAGTTCGCCGATTTGCACCGGTTGTAGTTATATGAGCCAACAATATCACCACATTCAATATGCATAAAAAGCATGCATGCGTCTATGCCGCGCTAAGAATTCCCAGATACACGCGTACTCTGCTACCAATGCACTTCGCATTGTTTCGCGGACGACATTGGTACGGCGGTATGCGGCGGTGGCGAACGCGGGGAAGCCAACATGTCTCCCACCAAAACTGCTGCTGCTGTGCGCCGTCGATTGTCGCGCATAGCCTCAAATTGCTGCGGATTATTACCGATGAATGATCCATAAGCTAATAAAAACAAAATACGGCAACAGAGCGCGGAAGCAGCTGCACAAATCATGCAAAGTGTAAAACATGCGACTGCTGGTATCCCAGCGCCTCCTCCTCGAGCAAAAATATCAAATACACACAGCGACAGTGACATTCCATCACACCAACACAAATGACTGTTCAAAAGGCAGTTCAAAGCTACGATAGGTATCGGCGACGACGGTGAAGCTCGCAGGATGCCCGCATAGTTCATTCGGCGATGAAAACTGCTCAGAATAATCGTCTCCCTCGTGCAGATTCCTCGCTGTCATGCAAAGAAACGCACGCTAGATAGGCGTGTGCGCATGCGTGGTCGCCCGTGTCGAGCCCCATGGAACGAACGGCTCACTGATCGCGATGGCGGGTTCGGTGGAAGACGGAGCCAAACTTTTAAAAGGATCTAAAATATCAGTAATGGTGGAGGAGGCTTTAATCGACGTTATCATAGTTTCTTTTAACTATAGCGGCAAGGTATTTCAAGGCGCACTGCTCGATGTCACGAAAAAGTGAGTAAATTTTGCTTCGAAGAAACCCTCCGGGGCTGTTTCCTTCTAAGCGACGAGGCCAGATAGGCCTAGTTGGTAGCTGCCTGTTGCCTTTAATTTCGCGACTCTGCGCGATTTTAGAAGCAATCGGCTACCAGAAAGTATTTCTTTGTGTCATTGCGAACCTACTGATATCAATTTTATTGATGTGCATCTATTATTTAAGGATTTGACCATTTTGAGTTTGTGCATGCACAATGCATAGGCTCCATGCCTTGTTCGCCTTTGCAAGGTATATGCACACTGCATCGCTCGTTTTTATTCAGGAAATAAAACTTCTAATGTCTGTAATGAACAGTTCTCACTTGCGTAATAGCCGATTTGCGTTAGCGTTAAATATTTCAGTGTGCATCTGTGCAGGTCAATAGTTAATTGAACAAAGCTTGGTAGTTCTGAACTTAGTGTCACACATTACTTCCCCCCTTTTCTTTGGCTTCTGGATTGGATTGGCGCGGCTCGCTACGTGCTTGCGCGCGCTTTTCCGAGCGCAGATTGGTGTGCGCCTGGTTGCTGCACTAGGCTGTTATGCGATCGCTTTTTCGAGCGCAGATTGATGTGAGCCTGGTTTGTGCACTAGGCTTTTGCACGATCGCCTGCTTTTTGCACTGGGCTTTCAAAAGGCGAAGTGAGCGTCGCTTACCATAGAATAAAGAACAACTTCCGCGCTTACTGCGGAAGTGCAGCGCCGCGGGCCTACCGTGTATGGAAGCGCGCAGCAATGCCGGGAAACATTCATACAAAAGCAAAGGGTCAGAAAAGTGCGCTTTATTTTCCATTACTATGTCACAGTGGGTAGCGCCGTGCGATCGCTTCAAATAAACGCAGAAACGAGTCCTTGCAGCGCATGTGCCCATTAATCGATGCCCACCATAGCCATATCAGGTGCGACTCGAGAAGCTGTGGAGTCACCCTGTAGCCGGCGGAGTCGAGGTAGCGCTTCACCTTCTGCCAGTAGCTTTCGATTTTCTGGGTGTGAGCGCCCGTGATTGGGTCTACAAAGTTCATGCTGTGGTTAACAGCCTCCCATTGCAAATTCAGTCTTGCTCCGTTAGCCCCCACCAAGTTCGGGATGCAGTTGTATGGGGCCCATTCATCACTGTGGATGGTGGTTCCCGGTTCAACGTTGGCTGCAATAATGGGGCCTAGCGTCGCCGCGTCTCGTCGGTCGACCTTGAATAGTCGGAGCTCCCCGGTGGTCACGCAGATCATGCCGAATACCCATGGTCCACGATCTGCAATGCCGCCGTAATTTTGGCGGCTCGGCGGAACGTTGTCGCCCGTCATCAGGCGGCCTCGATTGTATTTTCGCTTGCCGCGAAGGAGGCATTCATCAATTTGCACAATCCTCCCGGGGCCACCGAGTGGGGGTCGCGCCAGCAGCTCGTCCCGCACGACCTCACGAGCGTAGTTCCTCCAGTCGGCGATGACATGGTCCGACAGATTAAGCAAGTCGCCGGTCATCTCCTTCATGAGCCACGTGCCTATGTTTTTGCTCACGCAGTACATGAGCCAAATCACTTGCCGCCTGCAGTAAGCGACGCTCACTTCGCCTTCTGAAAGCCCAGTGCAAAAAGCAGGCGATCGTGCAAAAGCCTAGTGCAGAAACCAGGCTCACATCAATCTGCGCTCGAAAAAGCGATCGCATAACAGCCTAGTGCAGAAACCAGGCGCACACCAATCTGCGCTCGGAAAAGCGCGCGCAAGCACGTAGCGAGCCGCGCCAATCCAATCCAGAAGCCAAAGAAAAGGGGGGAAGTAATGTGTGACACTAAGTTCAGAACTACCCAAAGCTTAGCGTTTCGACCCATTATTCTAGGTTGTTTATTTACCCCCTCCTTTAATATTCATTGTGCTGAATTACCTGCGCACTGGGAAACGTTCACACTTAATGCGTTTCCGTGCGTTACAAGTTCATTGGTGGAGAAATATTAGTTTACATTTAAAAAAAAAAGGTATCGCACGTGATGAAAATTAATCCAACCCCTCCATTACGTCGTCTCTCACGGCGCAGGTGTTGTCATCAGACGTTCAGCAGCACAAATATGTTCGAGTTAGCTGTAGAAATTGGCCTGCGGTTGCCTTGTATTTATGCCGCCTTCGCGAACGTATGTGCTGCTAAGCGTGCATTGCCTGCTTTTCTTTATGACCGCCACCTCAGACCTGAATATTACTTGCACATTGTCTGAGACAAAACACATGGCGTCGTATATTTGATATTTTTGTCAGTGAAGAGAGGCATGACCGTGAGATGTCGGGCATTAAGAATAGAGAGACAGGACGCCAAGTGATGCGCCAGGAGCACAATTAATGCCAAGCCAGGCAACTGTCATGTTCTGTTTGCTAGTTTTAAGAGGCAGTACCTTGTGGTTGTTTCAGGAACATTCCGTTTGGCATCAGCCCTTGGGGCGGGATAGATCAAGATCAAAGGGGCAGCAGCACGAAGACCCTTGCCGAAGCTGTGGCAGAAAGAAATGACAAATTTCATGCATTAAAACAGAGACACACCTACTTCCAAGAAAAGCCCAGTGATGAACTCCCTGTGCCAAGCCGATCCTGGGCGAAATCACGCAAATCAACAGGGCGCAACAGCCGTGACCAAAGTGTGCGTATGCGGCGACTACGCCCAAGACAGGTACTTTGCTCACATTGCCGGGCAATCTGCAATGAAAATTCTGAGAATGTGCAGCTTTCGAGTGTTAAAAAGGAGTCACCTCCTGTACTTAGTTCACTTGGCTGCTTGCCTGTTTCCAAATGTGAACCTGATGTTCCAGCACGTATACCTTCAAAAACTGGTGTTGCAAATGATGAGGACACCATGATCATACAGACGTCCCCCTCTCCTCGCACAGAGGAGTCTCCAAGGCCAAAGCATGCTGTGTATGCCAGTGTAGCCGAAAGCCTCGACTTGAAGAATGCCCAACTGCCTACCCAGGCAGGAGCAGAAGAGTTTCAGTCCAAAAGTGAATATCAGGCTGTTGCACTAATGCCTCCTGCAATCAATAGAATGATCTTGAGAAAGCGTAAGTGGAATGACAATGAAGATCTTCCGCGAAGCAGCACAGACCCCATGGAACTGGTGACACCACACAGCAAACTTGTTCCTGTTCGAGCAGCCCTGACAAAAACCAGTCCTGTGATTAAGATCTCATTTGCAAACCCGCAAGGAAAAGGCACAGTTGTCAAGATTCCAGCCAAGCTTCAGTCCACAGGTGCCAGTGACACAGATGGAGACAGCAGCATAGAGTGCTCGCCTGTGAGACCCAGAGACACAAGTAGCGCCCGGGCTGCCAAGAAGGCTCTCAAGAAAGCTCGCCGAGATCACCATAAAGGTCCTGTTCTTGCTCCAGCTTCTCCAAGCCTAGCAAAGCACAAAGTCAAGCATCACAAGCACAAACTGAAGCGTAAACGGAGACATCGTGAGCCTCCACCAGATGAGCCGCGGAATGATGTAGAGAACAGCCCTAACTACGGACTGGAAGGTAGTGAAGTAGCAGCACCAGCTGAAGGCCTACTGGAGGAAGGACGTTCACATAAGCTATCGATCAGCCTGCGACGCTTGGGTGCCAAGGCATACATGAGGTGCAGCCCAAAGTATGATGACCTTCTAGCCAGTAGTGGTTCTGGTAGTGAGTGTGGTGATGTACCCGAGTTTCCCAAACTAGATCCACTGCGTGAAATGGACAAGGTGAAGCCACTCATGATGCGCATCAGCACACACAATGTTAAACGCTGCACGCTTGATGGGGGCCGTGAAATGGCTGTGGGTGACATAGTTTGGGGCAAGATCCATGGTTTCCCATGGTGGCCAGGCAAAGTGCTTGCTCTGAGTGTGTCGCAGCGTGACAATGGAGCTGCCATCAACCAGCAGGCTCATGTGGCCTGGTTTGGCTCATCCACCTCATCCTACATGCCGTGCCACCAGCTGAGTCCCTTTCTTGATGACTTCAAGGCTCGCTACAACAAGAAAAAGCGGGGTCCCTACAAGGAAGCCATTCGGCAGGCCACGCTGGAGGCTGCTGCATGTCAGGAACTGCCACCTGAGTTGGCCCTAATCTAAACCTCTCCGACCTCATTGCTGGGCCATTGAGGGTTGGAAAGCTCCTCACATTACCCCCGTCCCGTGTACTTTTCTACTTGGCTGCAATCATTGCTGATTTCTCTCCACAAGTCCGCTGCATAACAGGGTATGAATGTGATTCAGGGGTAATCTTGAATCATTGCAGTATACATAAATATATATATATATATATATATGTGTTATATATATATATGTACATAGGCTCTATTTTTGTTTGCCGGAGGAATAGCATTTGCTACAATGCATCACTGGCTCTGGGCAGGTTCCGTGGTTTCTAGTCACGAGGGCATATGCCATTCACGGGCAGAAGATACAGGTGCTGCCCTTCTCCGGTGGGCCTGCTGGTCCGAGCAGTTGTAATCTTGCTGCGGAACTTGTCTCTTGCAGCTGTTCCCCAAAGCTCTTGCGAGGATGTCGAGTGCCTTTTCATCTCTTTCAAGCTTTTTCTTGGGGTTGGCATTTGGCCCGTTTAAATCGTACTTTCTTGCAGTAATTTGCTTTTCTTCATATCACTTCGTTTTCTTTGCAAGCCTTTCCCATGGGCTAATGTTAAGCTGTGTTCAGCAACTGCTTTTGTGTGCCCTACTTTAGATTGCTTCAGGTAGCATTTCCTTATGATGTACTTTCTTTACCCTCTCTTGACTGCCATGTTTATATCAGTGCGTTTGACATTCTATTTTTATTCTTGAATCTATTGTGCTATAGAAGCCTCTTTTTGTGCCATTTGCATTTGTGTGTTAATAGTACAGTTGAATTTTGTGCATCACTGCTTTTGGTGTTCCATACTCCTGATGATCACATGGTAACTTACAACCCAGTGCTCAAACTAGTGTCATTGTCTGTCACCAGAACCACTTATCACCACTAAGGTAAAGAAAGGTTGTGCATTAGGTTTTATAGAAAACATGTTCAGCGTATCCTGAAGTATGCATTTTTTCTGCAATAGTACAACCAAAGCAGCCAGTGGTGCAGCTGTCTGGGACACCTCTTAAAAGAGCTTAGAGGCAGCTGGCAGAAAGTGTTGGGAGTGCTCTAAAGATGCACTACTGCCATCAAGTGAGGCTGGTGTTTTGGCATCAGCCAAGAAAAATTCTGGTAGTGCATCAGCATTCTGTGTTTGTCTTCTCACCCCAAAGCTATCTGCTCAGGCACAGCAGGCAGGTAGGCCTAATTAGCTTTACAAAAACAAGAAACGGATGAAGACTTGCACTGACATAGTAGTAATTTTTAACTTGCACAGACGATCTTGTGTGCAGCTTCTGTAATGTTGGCCAAGGCTGTCCTTGTCTATGCTGAAGGAAGCTTTTTCCAAAGTCCTGCTTGCATGGTTGACCATTGGCTTCCAAAACTGATTATTAAAGAAATGAACATTTACGTGTTAGTGGTAGCAGCTGCTGCTTCTAGCAAAACTGTTCACCTGCTAGTTCAAAAAGGATGCTTCAGTTATTTGTGGAACAGTTTTTGGATATGCCAAGCTACCATTGAGTGCCATCTGTTGGTGCTCATGCCAGCCACCCTTCAGTGTGCATAACATCAGGTTGGCTGGCCTCTTTGGCGTGTGTTGAGACGTTACTGTTGTGCATTTTGAAAAGTGGTGTTAAGGTGAACATTTTGGAGCAGCGTGTCCTTGGACTGCAAGTGGGCAGTGGTCCTCATGTGCAAAACAGCTGGACCACAGCAGACTCTTGCATTGTGTGATGGCCCCTACTGTGATGACCATGTTGACCTCGACTGATGTAAATCACTCAAGCTGTGTGTTTCTTGCCTTGCACTGACTGGGAGGGTTGCCATAGTTGATATCCTGACAATTTGGAGCTCCCCAAGGTGCGGGGATGCCCGACCTTTGCTGTGTGCACATGCTGTATGTGCTCATGGTCTTAGAGGTAATCTCATTGTAAAAATGTGTACAGAAGGTACAATTGCTTGAAAAATAAAGACTGTACTCACTTGGACCAGTTTGACCCAGGCGAAGAAGTCATCTGTTTGTGATAGTATTGTGGTGGGGTCTGCACGTTGTAGGCTTCCATTGTGTATATGTGGCATGTCACTGTTTGATAATGTGTTTATTGGTGCTTTGGTAATGAGACGAATTGCTCGTGAAAGCTTTTCTGGCACGTTCAAAGCACCTCAATTTTCATTTTACAAGTAAACCATTCTTGTTACGCCTTATTCAGGAAAGCTTTTAATGGGGTGCACAATTTCTCTTAAAGTGAAGACAATTCTGTGCTAGCATGTTTTGTAAGTCTTATTTGTGCAGGTAACCATGGTGACAAGAGCCACTTGTCATCTTCTTTTGAGGGATGTGGATATGCATCCTCTGAAACATGGTTTTGTGCAACATATAAATGTGTTTTGTATACATAAAATAGCAGCACCTGTCGATAGTTATTCCTAACCTTCGCCTTTTTGAATTCGTTTTTACTGATGAATCAGTATTTGATCACTGTCGGGGTTATCACTTTCAGTAGATGCTGACTGGTTGAGCCAGCAAGCAGAGTGCTTGTTGCTCCAGTGAGATGCTACATTACGCAGCAGTAGTAGTATCCTCAAATGGGGGCTATCAAACGAGAATGTGGACTCTGCCTTGAAAGGATATTGCACATATTGGACGAGTTCTTGGTTTTCTTGTTGGCTAAGCAGTGTTGTTAGGTGCTGTTTTGATTGGCTGAAATTTGCTGTTGTAGTTGCTGTCGTTGAAAAATGAGCTGGTTCATTGGCAGGAAGTTGCGATTAGAGGTTTATTCACTGTTCCACAGATTTGTTTAATGTGTGCTCCCTTTAGTCCCTCTCCTGGCAGCGGCCAATGACTGCTGCCAGTAGGAGAACTGAATAGTATATTTTATATCTTGCTCAGTTCATCCGAGAGGATGGTTTCAGAGTTTCAGATGTCTTCCTGTAAGCATCCAATAATTTGTTGACAGAATTATTGCATAGAAATTGCTTTTACTACTTCAATTTGTAATGACAAGGGCGATTTCATTAATGCAACAACCTCTATTACTGTAATTTGCAGTGTCAATCACTTATGTGTAAAAGGAAAACCAAACATGGTGTATAACGGTATTGAGCAGCAATGCAGCAGAATTGAAGTTGTGTGTGGTTGGCCTTGTTATATCAAATGTCGTGTAACAAGCGTACATTTTTACCTTACAGTAGCAGTGTCCTGATACTGGGCCTGTTTTTAAAGTTAAGATAATAAGAATTACAGTTAAACCAGTTTTGGTCTTAAATGTTACGTTCTTGCTGCTAGCCTTGCAAGAGCCTAGAAGACAATTGCATTTGTAGAAGTTTAGGCACACAACTAAGGAACACATTGTGCACCAGCTGTGGTGGTACAGTGATATGGTGTTTTGCTGCTGAGTGTAAGGTTGTTGGTTTGATTCCTGGCTACTGGGGTAGGGAAGTGAATGCACAACTAGCTCAGAAGTCTTCTTGTTGTTGAAAGCAACAAGAATTGCTAGTTTTACCAAAGTATGATGCCTATGAAACCTGCTATAAGATGTTAATGCTTCTCTGTTATGTTAGCTTGCAATTGATATTGTACAATTAAGGCATGAGCTCATGCATTGCCTTTTACCCCCTGGTGACCTGGGACACACTACCAAAACTGTAATGTAGGGCATTTGTGCTATATATATATATATATATATATATATATATATATATATATATATATATATATATATATATATATAGTATTTGTTGAGTGTAAGGTGAAACAAGCTTTCTTAATTTGGTCATGCCATGTTACCTAGACTGTTTGTGTGTATATGGCGTACAGCTAGTTTTGGGGTGAGAAAACTTGTAGCCTGAAAATTTTGCTAATTATAGTCTCTCACTCTTGAGAGACCTATAAGAAGGGAAAATTGTGGATGAGGGGGAGGGATGCACTTATATAGCTTGTGCGCCATACTGCTTCTGTTTTTAATTATTATTATACATATTGGTTGCAACTACTACTACTTGTTCTCATGCTATTCGCATGCCATTTCTTTTTGCATTACTATGGAATTCTTTTTAATTGTTGCTAACCTGTTAAGTGCAACTGAAGAAATACAAAGCTTAGCTCACCAACTCCATGCAATGAAGGAAAGCTATAGGTTAAACAAGTCAATAAGAAATGAGAACAAGCATGTCTCTGAGAAAAACTTGATTTTTGAACAACACTTTGCTCTTGTTGTTCATGTCTAGCAGTATTTCTGGAAGTTCAATTCCCTGTACTTGTTCACGTCTTTTATGTGGGCCACCAGCAGCAGTTATAGTGTAGGGCGTAGCTCTCGTGGTGGAGACGACCAGCTCTCCAGATGTAGGGAAGGGAGGGAGGGAGGGATGTTTAAACAAATCAAAATGTGTGGAGAAGAGAGCACCCTGGAGCATTCCCAGTAAGTGTAGTGCATTGGGCTATTTATGTATTTGACACACTGGTTTGGCTAGTGCAGTCGTGCCTGGTGATCAGTACAGCATCGTCTGCAGTATGTGATGTGGATAGTAAGATGATACATCTGGGACAGTAGGTCTTGGGACACATCATGGAATTGCTTAGAATTATGAGATCATGACCTAAGGCCTAGGCTTATTCATTGCCTTTTATCTCCTGGTGACCTGGGACACAATCCAGAACCAGTAATGTAGGGTGTTTGTGCATGTAGTATTTGTTGAGTGTAGGGTGAAAGAGACTTTATTATGGTCATGTCGTGTGGGCTGCCAGTTCAATGGAATGTAAATTAATGCGTTTAAAGTTGACGGTAAGAGAAAACGGGTACGCTAGTGCACGAGATGGTTAGAGAACATTCTTCAGGTCACATGGTAGCAGCGCAGTGACCTTAAAGGTCTCAAGTGGGTCTCATTGGTGTTCATATGTTCATGGTGTTGCCAAAAGTTGAAAGTGACTCGGCGGTACGTAACGTAACATAATGTGGATATGATCAGGGATGAGTTTTTTTATAAAGGCACATAGCACTCGTCAACTCTCTCTGCATATAGTGTTAGTGTCTCGTGTGCGTGGTGTGGGCAGGCGAATGGCTTCTGTAATGGCCTGAATCTCTGCATCTGTAGGAGACAATACTGTATCGTGACTGCAGGTGGTCTGGCTTCTTAGTTCCATGACTGCTGTAGTAGTATACTTCAAGCTATGAGCAGGGTCAGCATAGTAGGTGTCATGGTCAATGTGGCTGGGTGATCTAATACAAGCTTGTCATCTGCTTTGATGAATGTCAACACAGTTTAGGAAATGGGTAGGACCTTAATGTTTGGAATAGTGTCCCATGGTGGTGGAGCTTGCTAGATACAAGGTAAATGTTGAGTCTCGTATTACAAGC
This sequence comes from Dermacentor albipictus, assembly GCF_038994185.2. NCBI lineage: Eukaryota > Metazoa > Arthropoda > Arachnida > Ixodida > Ixodidae > Dermacentor > Dermacentor albipictus. The sequence goes on from NC_091821.1 coordinate 265,904,073, forward strand.
TTTGCAAGATGACGCAACCTTGACTGGCGCAGCAGTTGAAAACTTGACCCTCCCAGATTAAAAAAAAAAAAAAATGTGGGCATTTGTGCGTGAAAAATTTTTGTCTGCCTAAGCGCCATTTGAATTGTGCCATTAGAGCAAAACATGATGTATAGAAGAAAAAATATATAATTTTAATTCAGTAAAAGTGGAAATTTGGTCTCAGTGCCTTATAAAATTGTGCTTGAGTATGCACTCTTGATTTCTGTGCCTGAACTTTTATTTTTAATACAGGGTGATAATTTTTAAGTTTTTCAAAATTTTTAAACATCGCCTATAACAGCATAATTCTTGTTCTTGTGCTAGATTATTCAAAGAAGCAGACATTACTGGCATGAGAAATCAAACCATATTCAATTAACTAACATGCACTGATTCTTAATTACTTTGGCGCATCTTGCAATTTACAAATTGTAGCCAGTGAGTTTGCAAGGCGTATCGGCTTAAAATGAATTTCCAGGATGTCAGTTTCAAGATAGTTCCCAAAATGTGGGACGAAATACATGGGTGTTCCAGTTACTTTTGTGCTTGAATGCATAAATGAGTGTTTGTTAAAAAACCAAGAGGAAGAGTGCATGTTATGGCAAGTTTGATGGCACATATCTTCAAACTTGGCTTTTTATAGTATGACATAAAAATCGGGCCCCTCAGTTTCATTTCTTGTTCACATATATGCGTGTCTATGTGTGCGTGTGTGCAAAATAAAAATAGTCTGGGCTTACATGGACGAGTGTAGTAAACCGAAATCTTTATCAGGTATTGCGATGAAATTTCCACTTTGAATGAATTAAGAATAGTTTTCTACAATTTTTTTCTTTTATTGCACAATACTGCAGGCCAGATGGGCACAAGCAGGAGCGGAATGTGATTAAAAAAATAGAATGTGATTACCAGATACAGCATTAGTAAACAAATTAACAAATATAAGTATTTACACTAACAAATGAACACTGTTATATATCTGCACCTGTAAAAATACAAATTCAAACAAAAAGACCAATTCAACAACATATGTTCAAGTGCATTGTAAAAATCGCCTCAAAAACTGTTTTAGGAAAGGTGTTCCAGTTGGAAATCGTCCATGAGAAAAAACTGTTAGATGCATTTGCTTTTCCACAAATCGGTTTCAGTGCACGATCGTGTGTGTCGAATCCTTCAGGTACTTAAGGGTTGCACACATGAAGGTATGAACATGTCTAGTTTACCTTTTAAAATATTATGCAAATACACTATGCAGACATATTTTCTACACATTTGTAATGTTGAAATGTCGTCACGCATAAGCTTAGAGGGGAGTCGTTCCTTTTATATTTCCCAAAAATAAATCTGACAACTTTCCTTTGTGGCATCTCTAGCTTTCGTATATATTGTTTAGTTTGGGGATCCCAAATCATGAAAGCACATTCTTTTTAAGAGCTGCTGTATGTATTGCGTATCAATAATCTAAGCTTTGTTGGGGCTTTTCCTAATTTCCTGCTTAAAAAACGCAACTTCCTAAGGACTGATGCAAAAATGTCAGTAACATGAGCTGACCAGGATAATTTCGAAGTGAGTGTAACACCTAAATATTTGTGTTCACTTACCTGTGCTATTGATTGCAAGCTATAAACGCATAAATATTAGGCTATACATTGCATGCGATTCTTGGACTGTTTTTTGAATTTTAACTTCCATGTCCCATGTTCTACAGCACATTCAACAACTGTTCGTGTAAAACAGCATGGTCACTTTTGGACAATATTTCTTTATATACAGGGTGTTTATAGAATACAGATTTTTTTATAAAATGGCTATTCGCGCAGCAAACGTGGTGTTTTTGATGAGGAATTCCTAGGCAGTATGGACATACTTTGTTGCTATTCAAAAGAAAAAAAAAAACTTTTTTATTAGTGCCTAAGGGGCTGTTTAAATGGCAAATTTGAAGGCAGTTGCATTTTAATGAACACCCATTTTTTCAAGATCTTGAAAGTTGCACCTAATTCGGAGTATTTATTGAATTTCAACAGTAAATCGTGGCAATATTGAAACCAAGTGTCGTGAGAGTGCATGAACGGCAGCCCTGCTGTCACATTGAACCAAAATGCCCCATGGCAAAAAGCGTGAGGAAGTTTGATCCCGAACGTCAGGGCCAGTCGCAGCAGCTACTAATATGGCACGACTTGCCTGGCGAGCAGGTGCAGCTGTCTGCCGGATCGGGTTTGCCGTGGCATGCCATCATTCAAACTTCACACTTCTTTACGGGGCGTTGCTGTCTGACGGGCACTTGGACGCACTCTGTCTCGATAATGCCTTGATTTAGCCTTGGAATTTGATTAGGAATATCTCAAATTAAGTGCAATTTTCAATATATTTAAAAGATGGGTGTGCATGAAGCTGTAACTGCCTTCAAGTTTGCCATTTGGACAACCGCCTTCAAGGCATTAATAAACCAAGCTGATTAATGCATTTTTGTTAATTAGCATCCTAAAGCTCCCATTATTAGCGGCAAATTATGTCCACTTCGCCTAGGAACTCTTTTGCAATAACGCCAAGTTTGCTGTGCTCATTATATTTTATAAAAAATCTGTATTGTCCTAAAAAAAACACCCTGTATACTGCAGTCGTCTGCAAAAAGTTTTCTACACACATAATCGAACACTAAAAGCAGTAAAGGACCCAGTACACTGCCCTGCGGCCTACCAGAAGAGGCTGGAAGGATATCGAAAGCCTGATCATCTACCACAACAAATTGACTTCAATTTTATAAATGTGCCTGCACCCACTTCACTAAATAGCAAGTAATACCAATGAAAATTCTAGCTTATGCAACAGTTTTTCATGCAATACTTAGTTGAATGCTTTGCTAAAGTTGATGAAAAAGAGCATCTATTTGCCCCCGAGTGATCTGACGCCATTAAAAAATCATGTACAGTGGTAAATAATGAAGTTGTAGAGTTTCCCTTTGTGAAACCAATTCACATCATGTTTGCTCTTAAAGGGGCCCTGTAACACTGTTTCAACTTGATGAAAAAACATTACTGATCTGTAAATTAGGCTCCTGTGAACATGTGAGCCAAATATTACTGCACTGCACGCAGCAGGGAATTTACAATCTCTTGTCAAAAACTGAAAAATCGCTTGCTTTCTCCTTTGCAGTGTTGTCATGCAGCTATTTCACAAGCAGCCAAGCTCACCTACAGTTATTGCCTGCTTTCATGATTGCGGTAATATTGTTAATTTTGAGTTAAATAAATGAAAATTATATATGTCTGCAATCTCAAAAAGACTGAAGCATTTAATCTTTTCACCTGGTCTACACACGACAGTTGCGCATAGCTGTGTCTGCTGTGCATGGCCTCTGAGGTGGCAGCAGCACGCTGCATTGCATGGATGCTGTGGCTACCATGAAGTGCTGCAACGAGAGCTCTCGCTGGCGAGACGCTCAACTCTTGAGTGGAGCCTTGCCCCCTGTTATCTCCAGTGTGTAGCTTCCAGCATGCATCGGAGGTGAAAGGAGAAAGAAAGCCGCTCATCGGTGCGATAACTATGTCTAACGCCACTTACACTTAAAGGATTAGAAAAATGTTTGAGGCGGGAGGTTCATGAGGCAACGTCCTTTAATAATGAAGCCATTCTATGATTAGTAGGAAAAGTGATTCAGGGCCCTTTTAACGGTACAATTCAAATGGCGTTCAGTTAGATAAATTATTTGTTTCTGCACAAAATGTCTGGAATGCATTTATTTCGACCTAGTAAATGCACAATTTTTAAATAAAGAAATCTGAGAGGGTTGAGCTTTCAGCTGGCGCGTTTGGCTTGGAGTGACCCATAGGCATTCGTCAACGGTGTTGAAGTTCTTTATGCACAATAATTAGTCTTCTGTCATGTTGTGTGTCACAGTCACTTCGAAGTCTGGTGTCACTTTGGTACAGGCTGGAAAATTTTATTTTAAATGTAGCTTACTCTTTGACATTAGCAGACCATGGCTTTTAGTTTGTTTTACTGCGAATTGTTGAGATGTAGGCAAGGATATGCATAGGTCATTTTGGACCATGACTGCATAGTTTGGGTTTCTTAATTCATCATGTGCAGGATCTGATGTATTTGCTGTGTAATGTGCTCAAGCCACTCTGCACTGCCTCGATCTTGTTACCAATAGCAACCAACTTTGTGGGATGGAAGCTCGTCTAGGTGCCCACCTTCTGTGCATGTACATCTGTGATGTTGAGGCCTTCCTGTAGACCTGATTCTTGCTTCCCTGTATTACTCTTGGTACACCAGAGAGTGAGGTCATCTACGTAGGTTGCGTGACACAGGTTGTTTATGAGGGAGACTTCATGTCCAGGTTAATGGAGCACTGACACGTTCTCAAAGTTGCATAAAAAAAGAAGACTTAGCAAGTATGAATGTTAAATATGAAGGTTTAATGTGATGCCAAAGTTGGTCTTTAAATGTGGAGCTGGCCATTATCAACATAACTGCAACTTCACGAAAAAAAAATTTGCTGATGTCATGTAGTAATAAAGCCAGGTATGATGATGATGATGCTCATAAAGAATAGTGCAGGGGATTGATGCCTTTTGCTTGATTGTATGGCGCTCTTACCATCCACCATCCATGGCTGCCTGATCTAATTCATGATGCAGGCGCGGTTTCAGTGACCATTGATGAAGCATTAAAAAGAATAGCATTGCAAAAGTCATCGCTACAAAATCGTGGGCCTGTACACATGGGTGAGCTTGCATGTGACAGCTGCAGTGTTTGAAGGAATGGAACAAGCCATTTTTTTCACAATGCACCACATTTCTGTGTGCAAAAACCAGAAATGGTTCACAGAAACAAATAGTGAAATATTTAAGGTGCTCTGATATTTTGCCAGTATTTTTCCTAAAGTATGAAGGGCTTGGACCTTCATTAACGCTAAAAAAAGTTAAAAAGGAATATTGATGAGAGTAACACACCTTGGGGGTGCCCTCTGTGTATGAAAAGTGTTTGGATGGTTAGGCCATCCCAGGATGTGGATATTACAGTCAGTTGGGAAACTCGGATGTAATGGAGCGTTCAATTACTGGGCTTCATTTCTGCCAGGTTTTGTAGAATGGTGTGCAGGAAAGTTTTGAAGGCTTTCGTGATCAACGTTGACTATGCTAAGGGCATCACCAACTTTCTGTATCATGAGGATCATGTCTAAAGTACTGATGTGCTTCTGTACGCTGATAAGAGTATGAGGCAGTTGGTCTGTTTTTGGATGGGAGGCAGTTTTCGTGGGCTAGCTTCCCCAGCTTAGGTATCATGCTTATGCTTATGTATGCGTCCTGCCGTGCTGCGGTATTTTGCCTACTTCCTGTACTATATTAATATTTAAGAGTTATTGTTGGTTATCTGGTAGGTTTGGTACAATGCCACAATTTTGTGAGGTTCGAGGGAAGTGTTTCGCCACAGTACAAGCAGGGCTGTACTGTGGCAAAACATCTTCCACATGTCTGAGAAATGCTTACCCATTGTCAGTCTTTTGAATGCAAGGATGGAACACTCTGTCACAACATAGGTGAGCTTTTCTTTCTATTGGCTGACACGACCTGTTGCTTCACCAATGCATGGAGGTTGTGCAACTGAGTGCAGGAATGCTTCGCCTTTGACTTGCTCTCCCTCCCCTAAAGCTGCTACTTTGTGTGTGGCACTCTTTCCCTCTCGCCTTGCGAATGCCTGTTGCTTTTGTATTGATGCTGAATATGAGCAAAAAAGTTTGGTTCGCCCATAAGGCAAAGCAGTGATGCGATAGCTGGCGAAATATAATGCGCAGTGAGCCCTAGACTGTTTCGTGAGGTGTTTTTTGTTAAGAGTGAACATTTGCATGGGGGAGTGAGCGAGTGCTCTTCCAAAAAGTGAAAGAAGCGAGAGTCATGTTTGTGGAAGCTGTGCCTCCCAATGGTGAAGTGGAAGGACTTTTTTTCTTCCTCCTTTTATCTATCCAGGCTTTGCCACTTGTCTCTTTTAAAACAGCCCTTAGCTTACTGCTGCATTTTTCAGGTGTTCCTCGAATTAAGGGGACTAATGAAGATGAAATAGCTGTGCTCACTTGCTGTCGTAATAGGTGTAGAAAAAAAAAAAGGGAACTTAATCTTATTTAGCACCGCTTCTGCAATTGGGGAGGTGATAATCTAGAACATGAAGAAGGCATCAACGTCAGATCTATCACTTGTTGAGGAGGCATTAACCTATCATGGCAACTGCTGGCACGATCATACTCTCCAGGATCGGTATTCTCCACTGTAGTAGCACCGGCAGAGTAGCATCAGCAGAGTAATCAGGCTAGGAACCTCTGTCACTTTGTTGGTCATAAGTTCGAATCCTCGTGGCACAATGATAATTTTTCTTTGCAATTTTCTCCCAATGGGTTTTTGGATTCCGGCCATGGTTGACGGCGGACATCAAAACCAGGGGGAGTGAGCTCCATTCAGCTATTGAATGGGCCGAGGGCACTGCTCCCTAACTAGATTGGGCAAAGGTGTGCTCTGCGGTACGTTCAACATACATTTGGTGTGGGCACTGAGAGCTACTGCGCTTATATGCTCTTAATTTGGTGTTCTATTTTAAGCGCAAATATCGATTCTGTGCGACGTCTCAAAATTTTCTCGAATGCAATGAGCATCATCTGCTATCAAGTGTACAGCCAACATGCAGATGCCCGGTTAGGTTTTATTGCAGTATGATTATATTTATTTATTTATTTCCAATACTGTTAGCCCTTGCGGGCTGTTATGTTACAGGGGTGGGGGAAAAGAATTTTCCACAAACACTTAACACCAGTTCCGCAATAAACAAACAATGCATTCAGCGAACACATGACAGTTTACGCTCAAATGATTCAGTTGTGTGCATTTCAGTAAATACATCTGCGTCAAGTTTGTTCCAATCGACTATAGTTTTCACAAGAAAAAAAAATTTGAAGGCATCAACGCACGGCACATAGGGCATTACAGCATGAAGGTGACCTGTACGTCCAGGGGGACGCAAGTATAGTCTGAAGTCATATTGAATTTATTGTTATACAGTTGGTACAAGAATTTCAACCTGGCTATTTTTCTGCATGTTGCGAGTTCGGGCAAACCGGCACGAGATAACGCAGTTACAGACTGCGTCCTTTGATAAGCATTAAAGATAAATCATGCGGCTAGTCTTTTAATTCGTTCCAGTTTATTTATCAAGCCCACTTGGTGCAGATCCCAGACCATACATGCATGCGTATTCCGGTGTGGGCCGTACAACTGTTTTGTACGCCTTGAGCTTTACCTCGGGTGTAGCATCTTTCAACTTTCGCCTTAACAGACCAAGTTTGTGTTGAGCAGAACCACAAATGTTTTCAATGTGTGCGTTACAATTCAAATTGTGCGTGATTGTGACCCCAAGATACTTAAGCTTACTAACATGTTGAAGTGGGCTATTATCTATTCTGTAAGAAAAAAGCAACCGGGTTTTCTTGTTAGATAGAGTCATGTAAGCTGATTTATCGAAATTAATTTTCATGTTCCACGTAACACACTAGTCATAAATTCTTTGCAAGCATTCGTTCAACAACACATGATCCTGGACATTTTAACGCGGCAATAAATAAGGCAATCGTCCACAAATAGACGCATTTCAATGTTAGGATGCAAGTCATTAGCAATGTCATTTACATATAACAGAAACAAAATTGGTCATAAAGCTGAACCCTGTGGCACACCAGATAAAACAGGTAAGATGGATGATCTTTTGCCTACTATTTGAACATATTGCTTTCTATTTGTCAGGTACGCATGGATCCATTTCACAATTTGCGTATTAGCACCAAGTTTATACAATTTCTCAATAAGTTTTGTGTGACACACCCGGTCAAAAGCCTTTGAAAATTCAATTGCTATAACATCAATTTGTTCGTTGTTGTTAATTGCGACGCATTAATTGAGCATTCCAGTCAAATTTTTGCCACCGGTGTCACCGTGATGTTCTGTATAAAGTCCAACAATGATAAGACCTGGTACTGTATGGTGCGAGTGCTGGGAAGCATGCGAGGGTAAGCTGAGAATGGAGGAAAGCCATTGCCAGCAACCGTCGTTGCTAGTTCAAGATGCCACTGAGAGGTGACAGTTGCAGACCAGGGTACACCACTTCAGATCCAAAGTTCAGACGCATAGCAAAGAAAGCGTAGTTCAGGCTGAAACAGATCCAGCATCAACAGTGAAGCCTGAGAGATCAAAATTTACAATAGAAAACTTTTACTGGAAAAAATTAGAAGGAAATGTCCCTAATAAGACCACCGCAGCGCCCAATAATATCCCAATACAGCTAATCAAGAACTTCGGCCTAAAGAGCAAGGCACTGTTGATTAATGCCATTGAACAATTGGTTAAAACGAAAAGAATCCCAGTTGGATGGCGTGACGTGAAAGCAAAATGAACGTCACCTACAAAGGCAAAGGTGATAAGGATAGGATGAGCTTGCAGCACAGTTACAGTAACATCAGTGCTATATAGTATGGTAATGCGAGCCATAAGATTAGAACTGTCGAAATGGGCGGAAAGAAATGTTGTACTGGGGGAATCACAGAATGGGTTCAGACCAGGCAAACGCTTAGAATACAAAGTTTTATTGCGATAGTAAATATATGGACACTCCATGCGCATTTCTGCTGCTGCCGTGAGGTTCTGTATAAAGTCCAAGGGCGATAAAATGGTCGCTGTGCGTCGTATGCTGTATGTGCGAGTGAAAGCATGCGAGGGTGAGCCGGCGATCATGGCTCAATCTCATGTACGCAAGGGAGGGAAGCGCATTGTCTTCCGTCATGCGCAAGACTCCGGGGGAGGGTAGTGAGGGTGGGCGTGTTCTACTCCAGGCGGCTGCATCTTGAAAGCCATATGCGACAGGGACAGAGCCCGCCGCCCGTTGTGTTTCTGTGCCTTAGTTCGCGTTCATGTGAGACTCGGCACGAAGGTCGATTCACTCGCTGCTGCTGCCGCGCTTCCTCACTCCAGCATTTTGACAGCGAGTTTCTGCTGTCATTGAGTGACGTGTTTGTTTGCGTGTGTGCACATGACACCATGCCTTGTTGATTTAGTTAGTATGCCTATTTTTGCAAGTGTATACGACCGATAAAACTACTATCCTTCGTACAGCTGTCCACTAATTTGCTATCGCAATCGATGCTCCGCCTTTCGGGTGAAACTCCTGCGTTTTATTCTAATTCAGTGCGTATAAATTTCAGTAGCCGAATAGACCTTTATGGATAGCATTTATAGATATTAAGACAGCCTACGACAACGTGGACAGGGATTTGTTATGGGATGTTCTTAAGCACGAAGGCATAGACGATTTCATTGAGCCGCTGAGGGAGATGTATGGAAACAACCGAGTAAAAATTCACTCCTAAAAAAGTTTGCACCTTTGGAAGCTTATCTTGTCCCACAATAATAATTGTCGTCTATCTTGCCCGCATTTTATTTCTTTAACACTGCAAGACCCGTACTTCCAGGTCACGAACGGCATGCGCGTTATTATTTTAACAGCATTATCGACAGGAAAGCAGCGAGCGCAGATTTTTCCAGATTTTTCGCGAGCAAGGCAGATAACGATTATTGTTGTGTACAAGATAAGCCCCAAAGGGTGCAACCATTTTAAGAGTGTTGTATGGGAAGGCCGAAATTGTAATGAAGTGGTGGAAATTAACCAAGGACTGAAGCAAGGATGCCCTTGTCTCCATTGTTATTCATACTTTATGTTAAGGACAGAAAATTAAGACAACTGGAAAACAGTCATTAGGATTCGATTTATTATACACGTGTAATAAACAAATAGTGCAGCAGAAGGTCCTCGCACTCGCGGATGACATAGTGCTACAATAGTAGGATACAACTTTAAACAACAGAAGTTGGCAACCAAGGCACACGGATCGCGCAATGTTTTGTTACTCAGCTAGCCAATCACAGAAGCAAACAAAGTCGTCGTGATGCGACGTTTTCGAAATGGTACTTGATACCTCCTCAGAGTCTGCTGTTCTTGAAGAGTATTTTCATCGGCAGAAGCGATGAGGTGTGCAACAGACATGGACAAAGCGTATGGAGTCTGAGCACTTCACTCTTCAAAAGTCTTCGGTACAGTTCATTTCATTGCTGAGCCCGTTTTACTAGTGAAACTTCTCTGCCAACTGACGCAAAACTTGACAGTAAATATAGTTGCAGCAAAACAAGCGTTTTATTTCAGTTCAATATACAATTAGGCTTTCGCCATTCCACGATAATAGACGAGTGAAAACGTATACGTGCTTATAACTTTATTTTTGTGGTTACTGCATTGTTTAGGTAACAAGAAAAGTTTGTAGTACGAACTATTTGCAGCCTTGCAGAGGAACTGTGGCTGGCGGTTATGAGGGCGTGGGCGGGGCTTCACTGCAGACTTAAGTTCCGACTATAGCGGACAATGCAGGAGATTTAGACGCTGGCCAACGCAATGACATATCCAGGCTGTAAATTTAGCACAGAGAAATCGGGAATTATGATTTTAATGAAGAGCCGAGTAACTATGTGGTGCCGATTTAACAGCAGCTCACTTGCATAGTCAAGCGGTGTAAATACCTCTGTGTATACATAAACGAAGGAAAGACTTAAGCACCCACCAAGATAATCTGAAAATAAAAAGGGAGCGTGATACAGCAGTAATGGAACATGGGGAACTTTGGGGCTGCAGTAAATATGAGTGGTGTGTGGAATCTGCAAAGGAGACATTGTGCCAGCGGTGACGTTCGCAAATGCTATTCTGTGCCTAAAATCGGATGTCGGGGTTGGAAGTTAACGAAAGATCGGTGGGCCAGTTGGCTTTGGGAGCCCTCGGCAAAACCACAAATGAGGCAGTGCGAGGATACATGGGTTGGGTCTCTTTTGAAGTGAGAGAAGTGCAGAGCAAAATTAGTTTTGAAGAAAGACTCGTGAACATGCATCAAAATGAATGGGTGGCTAAAGTGCACAACTGTCTGTACCTAAAAAGTGTAGACACAGAATGGAGGAAGAAGTCAAGAAAGTTGGCAACCAAGTACAAGGCAATTGAATATGTAGGTAGACAACAAGGAATAATCAGAGAGAAAGTGAGAGAAACAGAGATAGCGAATTGGATGCAAAGAATGGAAACGAAAAAGACCATAGAGATTTACAAGAATGAGAAAAAAGAAAGTGGAAGGGAAACTCTACATGAAGGCAAGTTCCTTGCTATTTGAGGCTCGAGTTGGTTTCATAAGGACAAAAACATACCGGAGCAAATATTCGCAATTAGATGCGTGTATGCCGCAGCAAAGATCCGGAGACGACTCAGTATATCCTAATGGAGTGTGAAGGGATTCATCCAGCAATACCAGTATGTAACATACAACTTACAGAAGTGCTTGGATTGAAAGTAGACGGAAGTATCAACCGGTCAACAGTCGAGATAAGCAAGAGACGTTTGGAGTAATGGTGGAAAACAAGCAGGGAACAGACATATGACCGGATCCATTACAAGCATAGGCAGCGGTACTAGGTAGATAAAGAAGATGAAAGAGGTGTGTACAAGGGATATATTCTGCGTCGATCACTTTCGGCGATACTATCGCCTTGGCCACACCTTCGCCATCGGCATGCGCTGATTGGCTGTTTTGGCAAAATTGGACGAACTGATTGGCTGGTTGAGCACTACGTCATCCGATTTTGCTCAACCAGCCAATCAGCGCGCGCCTGCCGGCGATACCATCGTGGAGGCGACAGTGCGACCAAAAGTGATCGTCGCAGAATACGCCCGAAAAAGCCAGAAGGAAAATTATTGACAGCATACCTTAGTAACTCAATCAGGTTAGGTGACGATTTGTGTCCGCCCCGTTTCAAAGGGGATCCCAATAAATGATCATAATCGGAGTTAAACCACTCAATGTTTAAAAATAGCGCCATCTTTTGAACTTTTCCGCCACCGTGCGGGCTCTCCGCTTTTCTCCCGGCGCAAGTCTTTCCGTATCCCCTTTCCAATTGGACTACCGCGTGACAGCGCGCGCTTTCGGAAGTCACGCCGGCGCCATTTTCGTCGCAAACGAATGAATACACGCCATAGCGTACGTAGTATGTGGTTTATGTGGTGACGGGCGCTTCCGTCGTGAGCGCGTCGTTAAGAGCGCGCTTCGTTGGCGCTCTTTCTACACTCTTCGTAATAAGTTGCTCCGCATACGGTTGCCTTAATCGCTTCAGTGAAGGAGAAAAGCTTTAAATGCTGCCGTCCGGCAAGTGTAGCGAAGAAAGATATGGATGCACCGGATTAGTCGCGCAAACTTCAACAGACCGCCGCCCGCGCGCTTTTGTGAGGTAAATAGAAGGTTTCCAAACAATACATTGTATCTGAGGTGTTTATTTCCAAGGTTTCACACCGCGCTATGTTACCGCGGATGTCGTGCGCTCCTTCGTTGTGCACGATGTCGATGCAGTTTTTCTTCCTTGAACATTAGCGCGCACTTTTCTTCATAAAAAAAAACAAAAAAACGGAGTGATACTTATATAGACTAAAGTATGCGTTCTTTAAGCTTGTGTGTTTAGCCGTGGAAAAATACACAGCATCAATTAAACTGTTAGAATACTCAAAAAACAAATCAGACTTGCATGTGATGATACTTTAGCAAGAAAAATGTTCTTTTAGCTTCGAAAATTCTGCAGGAAATGCTGCTCATTCGGCCAAAATATACGATCTCCTTACTGAGTTTTTTCATTAATATCTGCCCGCGACGAATCGTTTTCATGGTGTATATTGTTTAATTTATGTGGGACTTTTTTGTGTTTTGTTGAATGCTTGGGATCATTTTTCGGACGACCAATTTGAGTCTTTGATTGCATCGCAAGAGTTTCTTTGCGGACCGCATTACGGCTGTAATGGAGTTTTCTTCGTATGACTTCTAAGAAGATAATTTCAGCATCCGCAAACTTAAGGTCTTCAAAACAAGACTTGCATTCTGAGAAAATAATCGGACGGTACAAGTAAGTGTACATAGTTGTCCAGACAATGTTAGTGTAAATCACGCTCCGGCCCTTACACGTCCATGAGCTCCATTCGTGATCTGGCTAATCAAAATGGGAAGCCCATTTTATACCGAGGGTAAATAAAATAAATAAAATAAATAAATAAGAACTCGCAGTTTCGCCCGAAAGGCGAAGCATCGATTTCGATAGCAAATTAGGAGTCGGATTTCTGATTAATAAGGATATAGCTGGTAACATACAGGAATTCTATAGCATTAACGAGAGGGTGGCAGGTCTTGTTGTGAAACTTAATAAGAGGTACAAGATGAAGGTTGCACAGGTCTACGCCCCTACATTCAGTCATGATGACGAGGAAGTCGAAAGCTTCTATGAAGACGTGGAATCGGCGATGGGTAAAGTCAAAACAAAATACACCATACTGATGGGCGACTTCAATGCCAGGGTAGGCAAGAAGCAGGCTGGAGACAAGTCAGTAGGGGAATATGGCAAAGGCTATACGAATAGCAGGGGATAGTTATTAGTAGAGTTTGCAGAACAGAATAATATGCGGATAATGAATACCTTCTTCCGCAAGCGGGATAGCCGAAAGCGCATGCCATGGACGCGGAGGAGCCTGAATGACGAGACTAGAAATGAAAAAGGTTAGTTACCCGGACAATACCAGCGGCTTTAAGTGCAATAATTGCTGTCAAATAGCGGTGTCGTGCCCAATTGAGCTCTATGACAGTGTCAAAAGCGCACTGTGCTGCTTTGTGCGACTTCATGCTTCTTTCTGTATCTCGTTGCGATTGATGCTGTCTGGGGATGTCGAACTTAATCCTGGACCTGAAGATTCTGTGTTAGACATTGTACGCAGGATAGAAGCAGGCCAAACTGCAATTTTGGTGGAACTTAAGGGGATAAAAGAGAAGCAGGACGCCACAGACGTTGAGGTGAAATGCCTTAAGGACAGAGTCGCCACTCTCGAGTCCACCCTTAGCCTACGTGAAACCTTTGGGACAGACACAGCTGACAGCATCCAGTCATTTTCACGCCAGTTAAAAACCATAACTTCAAGGTGCGAGGACGCCGAAAACAGACTACGTAGGTCAAATTTACTTTTTTTTAATGGCATCAACGATGAGTCCCGCTGTAGACTGGACGACTTCAGAGCAAAAAGTCGTCAAACTCTGCGCTGAAAGGTTGGAGCTTACTTTATCAAGCGACCAGTTTGAACGAGTGCACAGAATTGGTCGATTCGCTCATGACAAATGCAGGCCAATAATCGCTAAGCTTGTCACATTTAAAGACAAACAGAACATTTTGGCTTCTGGAAGGAAGCCAAAAGGCTCCCGCTTATCTGTCCGCGAGGATTTCGCGCCAGACACTCGCTTAGCAAGAAAAAAACTGCTAGAATTTGCAAGAGCACAGGACAAGCCGTGCAAACTTTCACTTGACTAAAGCCCCTGCATCTACGCGCCACCGCCGGCCAAGCTGCGGTGGCGCGTAGATGCAGGGGCTTTACACTTGACAAGATGCGCATTAACAACAAGGAATACATGTACGATGTTGATAGAGACACCGTTGTATTATGTAGCAGATAGCTAAAGAAATCTACGGTTGCACAGACCCCTAAACTGCCCCCTTATACTGACTCATCTCGCTTGCTCACAATATCGTACACTAACATACGCAGCATACTAAATAAGCGCGATATATTTTGTTCCTTCATAGAAGATAGCAATCCAGACATTTTAGCTCTAACAGAAACATGGCTGCACGACGATGTTTCAGATAGTGAAATTTTTATAGAAAGTGACATATTCAGCATTTATCGGCATGACCGCAATGATAAAAAGGGCGGTGGTGTCTTGCTTGCAATAAGTAAAAGGATTTCTTCTTATGAAGTTGACACCTCATCATCACTTGAGATTATCTGGGCTGCCTGTCAAACCATTTGCGGAAACATATTAGTTGGTGTCTGTTACCGCCCCCCTGAATTGTCCCTTCCATTTGTTGATAAACTACGCGAAAGCATTGTTACTGCCATGCGGAAATGTTTAACTAGTTATGTTTATCTGCTTGGCGATTTCAATTTTCCCCAAATCAATTGGCCATGCTTGTCATCTTCGTGCAAGCACGCAACTGATTTAATTGAATTAACCTTGGACTTAAATCTTTCTCAGGTAATCAATCAACCAACCCACCCGTGACAACAACCTTTTAGATTTGGCCCTAACTACCGCACCTGAAACCGTGTGTCCTGTGCTAATTTCTGATGGTTTTAGTGACCATAAGCTGCTTCAGCTGACGCTCCGAATACCCATGTTATTTGCTGGGTTTCAATATAAAAAAAAATTCGGGATTACAACAAAGCTAACTACGTTTCCATCAACACTGAACTTCAGTTATTTCTCAGTGACTCATTCTTGCCGTCTTTTCCCCAACGTTCCGTTAACGAAAACTGGGTACTTTACAAAGACAAATTACTCGCTCTTGCAGACAAATATATTCCGTACGTTTCGGCAGCGAACGACAAGTCTATACCATGGTTCAATAAAAAACTTTGAACACTACGTAATAAAAAAAAAAAAAACGTCTGTACCGCAATGCTATAAATCGTGCAAGCGAGTCCTCATGGAGCAAGTACAAAAGTTTCCTTAGTGAGTACACTTTAGCCTTACGCACTTCCAAAGACAAGTACTTCGCTCACGGCTTACCTTCTCTCCTGAAGACTAATCCGCGAAAATTTTGGCAAACGTTAACACCCGGTCACACTTCTGATATTTCTCTGCTAGACGACGAACAACAACCTCTTTCAGACGGGGAATGTTCATCACTATTTAATGCATATTTTTCTTCTGTTTTTACAAGGGAAGACCATTCCGATATTCAAATGGTTCCGGATTACGATTACCCATTTATGGCACCCATAAATATCTCAACTGAAGGCATTGTTAGCCTCATCAACGGACTTAAAACCACATCTGCCGGTGGTATCGACAATATTAACACTAAGCTATTAAAAACACAGTATCTACTTCAAGTATCATTCTGTATCACATATTCAAGCAGTCCTTCTCGTCTGGTGTCTTGCCCGTTGACTGGAAGATTGCGAAGGTTGTCCCCATTTTTGAAACTGGAGATAGGCGTAGGCCTGAAAACTATCGCCCAATATCGCTAACATCTGTGTCATGCAAACTATTTGAACACATAATCGCCTCGCACATTTACACGCACCTAGAAAAAAATAACTTTTTCTCTCAGAAACAGCATGGCTTCAGGAAAGGTCTATCTTGTGAAACACAGTTACTAGAGTTTACCACCGATCTACACAGCAGTATGAACAACAGTCAACAAATAAACGCCATTTTCCTGGACTTTTCAAAAGCATTTGATCGCGTTGCCCATTGCCGGCTCATTTCTAAAATATCTCATCTAGGTATCGACTCACTAACCCTTTCTTGGCTTAGAAACTTTTTATCGCTTCGTCGCCAATTTACCGTTGTTAACGATTGTCCTTCTCCTATCACTGAGGTCACCTCTGGTGTGCCACAGGGGAGTGTGTTGGGGCCTCTGCTTTTCCTAATGTTTATTAACGACCTACCTTCAAACATTTCCTCCTGCGTACGACTGTTCGCCGACGATTGCGTTGTTTACCGACCAATTAATTCCATTAACGATCATACCGCCTTGCAGCATGACCTTCACATTATTACCGACTGGTGTAATACTTGGAAAATGTCTCTTAACCCTTCCAAATGTAATTATATATCGTTCTCACGCAAGCGCACTAGCTCCATATTCACATACACCATAAATAACACGAATCTGTCACGTACCACTACTTACAAATACCTTGGTGTAAACCTCACTAGTAACCTTTCTTGGTCTCCGCATATCACTACAATTTGCGCAACTGCATCTAAAACCCTTAGCTTTCTGAGGCGCAACTTGCAAAATTGATCTGCTGACGTGCCTATATTAGCATACCTGACATTCGTACGCCTGCAATTAGAATTTGCACCCGCTGTGTGGTCACCACACCAAGAATACTTAATAACCATGCTGGAACGCATCCAGGACAGAGCTGCCCGATATATAACTCGGAATTTTGATCGAAAGTCAAGTATAACGCAGATCAAGCTCGATATTTCTTTACAGCCCTTAGACATCCGCCGCAAGATTGCTTTGCTCTGTCTATTTCACAAACATGTTCATTCCGATAAACCATGCATATTACCCCTCGAAACCCCCATCCGTACGTCCTCAAGATTACATAATCATTTTAGCTTCAAGCGCATTTTCGGTAAAACCACTGCTTTCAATTTATCTGCTGTACCTCGTGCCATATCCCACTGGAATGGTCTTCCCGATGATATTGTCACGTGGTAGTGACGGTGAAGAAAGAAAACAGTAGCAGCACTGTGAAAGACAAAACTAGCTTTTATTGGGCGAACCTGTGCCCACAAAACAGGCTACACTTAAAGCACAACGATAGCGGCGAACACAGTCGGCGATCGTCGAAAATCTGATCAGCGGGTCAAGCGCGTCGGCTTTTATAGAGCAGTTGTCGAATGTTCCAGACTAATCGTTCGGACCCGTGTGCCTTCCACAAAGTTCTACACCATTCGCGTTACGCGATGAAATCATGCAGATAACACAAGGTTCGGCGACAACAGACAGCCGGGTAGAAGCATCGATAACGTTCCAGAAACATCGGATACATTCAGGCGCGTCCCTCGCTGTGCGATTAGTTGTTAAGCGTCGAAACGTGGTCGCCCGATAAAGATAACACGTGTCAATACCCCCCTCTTTAAGAAAGCATCGACCCGATGCTACATACAAGCGAAATAAAACACTCGTAGCAAAGAAAACAACAACAAAAAATTAAGGAATTTCGTCAGCGTCCGTAAAAGGGTTTAAGGCGCACCACGTGGACCACTTCAGATCGTGCGCGGCGCCGCTGTGAATGCGAAATGCCGTCTGGCACGACCTCATAGTCCAAAGCGCCAATACGTCGGATGACCTTGTAGGGTCCGAAATAGCGTCGGAGTAGTTTCTCACTGAGTCCTCGTCGGCGTATCGGTGTCCAAACCCAAACACGGTCGCCGGGCTGGTACTCAACAAAGCGTCGTCGGAGGTTGTAGTGTCGGCTGTCGGTCCTCTGTTGGTTCTTGATCCGTAGGCGGGCGAGCTGTCGGGCTTCTTCGGCGCGCTGGAGATAGCTAGCGACGTCAACATTCTCTTCGTCAGTGACGTGGGGCAGCATGGCGTCGAGCGTCGTCGTCGGGTTCCTGCCGTAAAACAGCTTAAACGGCGTGATCTGTGTTGTTTCTTGCACCGCCGTGTTGTATGCAAATGTTACGTACGGCAGGACGGCATCCCAGGTCTTGTGTTCGACGTCGACGTACATCGCTAGCATGTCGGCGAGGGTCTTATTCAGCCGCTCCGTAAGACCATTCGTCTGCGGGTGGTAGGCCGTGGTCCTCCTGTGCCTTGTCTGACTATTTCAGAATGGCTTGGGTGAGCTCCGCTGTAAAGGCCGTTCCTCTGTCGGTGATGAGGACTTCTGGGGCGCCATGTCGAAGCAGGATGTTTTCGACAAAAAATTTCGCCACTTCGGCTGTGCTACCTTTCGGCAGTGCTTTAGTTTCAGCGAAGCGGGTGAAGTAGTCTGTCGCCACGACGATCCACTTATTTCCGGTTGTTGACGTCGGAAAGGGTCCCAGCAAGTCCATCCCGATCTGCTGGAATGGTCGGCAAGGAGGCTCGATTGGCTGTAGTAATCCGGCTGGCCTTGTCGGCGGTGTCTTACGTCGCTGACAGTCTCGGCATGTTCTGACATAATGGGCGACGTCGGCGATCAGGCGCGGCCAATAATACTTTTGTTGTATCCTCGAGAGTGTCCGGGAAAAACCGAGGTGTCTAGCGGTCGGATCGTCATGTAGGGCGTGCAATACTTCTGGACGAAGTCCTGACGGGACAACAAGAAGGTAGTTGGCGCGGACTGGTGAAAAGTTCTTCTTCACGAGGAGATTGTTTTGAAGCGTGAAGGAAGATAGTCCGCGCTTAAATGCCCTGGGGACAACGTCGGTGTGCCCTTCCAAATATTCCACCAGGCCTTTTAGCTCCGGGTCTGCCCGTTGCTGTTCAGCGAAGTCTTCCGCGCTTATCATGCTAAGGAAGGCGTCGTCATCTTCGTCATCTTGCGGCGGCGGGTCAATGGAGGCGCGTGATAGGCAATCGGCATCGGAGTGTTTTCGTCCGGACTTGTAGGTTACAGTTATGTCGTATTCTTGTAGTCTGAGGCTCCACCGCGCCAGTCGTCCTGAAGGATCCTTTATACTCGCTAGCCAACACAACGCGTGATGTTCACTGACGACTTTGAATGGCCTGCCATAAAGATAAGGGCGAAATTTAGCTGTAGCCCAAACGATGGCGAGGCATTCCTTTTCGGTCGTAGAATAGTTGCCTTCCGCTTTTGACAGCGACCGGCTAGCGTAAGATATCACCTGTTCGACTCCGTTTTTCCTCTGGACTAGAACGGCACCGAGGCCTAGGCTACTGGCGTCAGTATGGATTTCTGTATCGGCGTACTCGTCGAAGTGCGCAAGTACCGGCGGCGACTGCATGCGTCGTTTGAGTTCTTCAAATGCGTCGGCCTGCGGCGTTTCCCACTTGAACTCAACATCACATTTAGTTAGACGTGTCAACGGCTCGGCGATGCGTGAAAAGTCCTTGACAAAGCGCCTGTAGTAGGCACACATGCCGAGGAATCTACGCACTGCCTTCTTGTCGGTGGGCTGCGGGAACTTTGCGATGGCAGCTGTTTTCTGCGGGTCGGGGCGTACTCCGGATTTACTGATGACGTGGCCTAGGAACAGAAGCTCGTCGTAAGCGAAGCGGCATTTTTCTGGCTTCAGAGTGAGCCCTGATGACTTGATGGCCTCTAGTACTGTGGCAAGCCGCCTAAGGTGATCGTCGAAATTTCCGGCGAATACAACGACGTCATCCAAGTAAACGAGACAGGTCTGCCATTTCAATCCCGCTAAAACCGTGTCCATCACGCGCTGGAACGTTGCAGGCGCCGAGCACAGTCCAAATGGCATAACCTTGATCTCGTAGAGGCCGTCTGGGGTGATGAAGGCGGTCTTTTCGCGATCTCTTTCGTCGACTTCTATTTGCCAATAGCCAGACTTGAGGTCCATCGAGGAGAAGTACTTAGCGTTGCAGAGCCGATCCAATGCGTCGTCTATCCGTGGAAGGGGGTATACGTCCTTCTTCGTGATCTTGTTCAGACGACGATAATCGACGCAGAAACGTAGGGTTCCGTCCTTATTCTTCACCAGGACAACAGGGGATGCACACGGGCTTTTCGACGGCTGGATGATGTCGTTGCGCAGCATTTCGTCGACTTGTTCTCTTATAGCTTCGCGTTCTCGCGGCGAAAAGGGCTTTGGCGTAGTGGTCGAGCGTACTCCTCGGTGATTATGCGATGCTTGGCGACTGGTGTTTGTCGAATCCTCGATGTCGTCGAAAAGCAGCCTTTGTATCGTCGGAGCAGACTTCTGAGCTGCTGTTGCTTAATCACTGGGAGACTTGGATTAATGTCGTAGTCTGGTTCGGGAACCATGGTCGTCGGGGTAGATGCGGCGGAATCCGAGAGGACAAACGCATTACTGGTTTCCACAATTTCCTCGATGTAGGCGCTCGTCGTGCCCTTGTTGATGTGCTTGAACTCCGGGCTGAAGTTTGTCAGCAACACTTCAGTTTTCGCTCCATGCAGTCGAGCGATCCCTCTTGCGACGCAAATTTCACGGTCTAGCAGGAGACGTTGGTCGCCTTCGATGACACCTTCTACGTCAGCGGGTATTTCGGTGCCGACTGAAATAACAATGCTGGAGCGGGGCGGGATGCTCACTTGGTCTTCGAGCACACTCAAGGCGTGGTGACTACGAGGGCTCTCCGGCGGTATCGCTTTATCTTCCGACAGCGTTATTGACTTCGACTTCAGGTCGATGACTGCGCCGTGTTGGTTCAGGAAGTCCATACCGAGAATGACGTCTCGAGAACACTGTTGGAGGATAACGAAGGTGGCAGGGTAAGTCCTGTCATGAATGGTTATCCTTGCCATGCAGATTCCAGTCGGCGTAATCAGGTGTCCTCCAGTGGTGAGAATTTGAGGGCCTTCCCATGCAGTCTTAACCTTCTTCAACTGGGCGGCGATGTGTCCACTCATGACGGAGTAATCAGCCCCTGTGTCCACCAAGGCGGTAACCGCGTGGCCGTCGAGAATCGCATCGAGGTCGGTGGTTCTTTGTCTGGCGTTGCAGTTAGGTCTTGGCGTCGGATCACGGCTGCGTCGTGTTGAACTGAAGCTGGAACGTTGCGTCGTCAAGTCGTCTTTCGTCGGTGTAGTCTTGGCTTCGCGACTTCTTCGAGACGGCGGTGTGTCATTAGGTCGTCGAGATGGTTTCTTCGTAGTGTTCGTCGACGGCGGAGGATCTTCGTCAGTTCGACGAACAGCAACCGCTCCTCCATCGGTTGCTGCTTTTAGTTTTCCGGATATGGGCTCGCAGAGCGGCCCCAGGCTGGGCCGGTGTATGGTCGGCGCTGCGGCGACAGGTAGCGGCCTGGTGACGGCGAACGGGACGGTCGTCGAGGGCTCCATTGAGTAGCGGCGAGGTAGTCGGCGATGTCACATGGGCGCTCTCCAAGCTTTGGACGCGGCGCGTTGACGGCGAACCCTCTCAGTCCCATGTCGCGGTATGGGCATCGGCGATACACATGGCCGGCTTCTCCGCAATGATAGCAGAGCGGCCGGTGGTCGGGGGCTCGCCAAATGTCTGTCTTTCTCGGGTAGCTGCGCTGGGCGACGGGTGGGCGTGATGGCGGCGGCGGCGGTGGTCGGCGGAATTGCGGCGTTGCAGGGCCCTGGCGCGGTCGTGGAGGGGCACCTTGACGGCGGGCGACGGCGGCGTAGGTCATCGCTTGCGGCTGAGGCTGCGGCGGTTCTGGTTGCACCTCAGGAACTCCAAGCGATCGGTGCACCTCTTCTTTTACGATGTCGGCGATCGAGGCCACTTGAGGCTGCGACGAAGGCAAGACCTTGCGCAGTTCTTCGCGCACAATGGCCCTGATGGTCTCGCGCAGATCGTCCGTGGCCAGTGATTGAATTCCTGCGTAGTGGGTAGAGCTTGTACGGCGGTTGAATTGCCGGTTCCGCATTTCGAGTGTCTTCTCGATGTTCGTCGCCTCACGAAGAAACTCTTCGACGGTCTTCGGTGGGCTTCTTACCATCTCGGCGAAAAGTTCCTCCTTTACACCACGCATCAGTAGGCGGACTTTCTTCTCCTCGGCCATATCCGGGTCGGCGTGGCGGAACAAACGGCTCATTTCTTCCGTAAAAATTGCAACGTTCTCGTTTGGTAGCTGCACTCGGGCGTCCAGCATAGCTTCGGCCCTTTCCTTGTGCACGACGCTTGTAAAGGTGCGTAGGAATCCGCTACGGAACAGGTCCCACGTTGTCAAGGTCGATTCCCTGTTCTCAAACCAAGTTCTGGCGGTGTGTTCTAAGGCGAAGTAGACATGCCGCAGCTTCTCGTCGGAATCCCAGTTGTTGAATGTTGCGATTCGTTCGTAGGTCTCCAGCCATGATTCCGGGTCTTCAGTCGCTGCTCCATGGAAGGTTGGTGAGTCCCGAGGTTGTTGTAGGATAACAGGGGACGCTGGGGCAGCCATTGGGGTTGTCTTGACCACGATCTTCTTTGTCGTCTCAGGTAGAAGCTCTGGGGGCAGTCCTTGCAGTCTGCGGCTAGCACGTTGGTCTTGGGCGATGTTGGTTCTGTCCTCGGGCTTCGGGCTTGGATCGCGGCTTTGAGGGGGCGTTCGGTACATGAACGCACTAGCACCTAGCACCTCCACCAGATGTCACGTGGTAGTGACGGTGAAGAAAGAACACAGTAGCAGTACTGTGAAAGACAAAACTAGCTTTTATTGGGCGAACTTGTGCCCACAAAACAGGCTACACTTAAAGCACAACGATAGCGGCGAACACAGTCGGCGTTCGTCGAAAATCTGATCAGCGGGTCAAGCGCGTCGGCTTTTATAGAGCAGTCGTCGAATGTTCCAGACTAATCGTTCGGACCCGTGTGCCTTCCACAAAGTTCTACACCATTCGCGTTACGCGATGAAATCATGCAGATAACACAAGGTTCGGCGACAACAGACAGCCGGGTAGAAGCATCGATAATTTTCCAGAAACATCGGATACATTCAGGCGCGTCCCTCGCTGTGCGATTACAGTTGTTAAGCGGCGAAACGTGGTCGCCCGATAAAGATAAGTACACGTGTCAATATCGTCACGATAACTGATCGTAAAATATTTCGTGAACGCCTTTGCGAGCTTTTTACATAATCTCCTTTCTTTTATATATCTGCTATGCTTGATCACGCTGTGCTTTGTTTTGTTCTTTAGTTCAGCCACTGTACAGTTGTCTTCGGTTTATTTTTGAGTTGTTCCCATTGTACTTAACAGTTCCTTGTTACATTGCCCCCCTTACTCAATGCGCGACAGGGCCTGTAAGGTGTTTTCTAAATAAATAAATAAATAAATAAAACATAGGCTCCATACTCTGCGCTAACCCTGACATCATGCAAGATGTCGACGCGCTCGGGAAGGTGCGCTGCAGTGACCATAGGATGATAAGAACTCGAATTAGCCGAGACTTGAGGAGGGAACGGAAGAAACTGGTACATAAGAAGCCGATCAATGAGTTAGCTGTAAGAGGGAAAATAGAGGAATTCCGGATCAAGCTACAGAACAGGTATTCGGCCTTAGCTCAGGAAAAGGACCTTAGTGTTGAAGATATGATCGACGATCTTATGGGCGTCATTAAGGAATGTGCCATAGAAGTCGATGGTAACTCCGTTAGACAGGATGCCAGCAAGCTATCGCAGGAGACGAAATACCTGATCAAGAAACGCCAATGTATGAAAGCCTCTAACCCTACAGTTAGAATAGAACTGGCAGAACTTTCCAAGTTAATCGACAAGCGTAAGACAGCTGACATAAGGAAGGACAATATGGATAGAATTGAACATGCTCTCAGGAACGGAGGAAGCCTAAAAGTAGTGAAGAAGAAACTAGGAATAGGCAAGAATCAGATGTATGCGTTAAGAGACAAAGCTGGCAATATATTACTAATATGGATGATATCGTTCAAATGGCTGAGGAGTTTTCTAGAGATTTATACAGCACCAGTGGAACCCATGACGATAATGGAAGAGAGAATAGCCTAGAGGAATTTGAAATCCCACAAGTAACCCCGGAAGAAGTAAAGAAAGCCTTGGGAGCTATGCAAAGGGGGAAGGCAGCTGGGGAGAATCAGGTAACAGCAGATTTGTTGACGGATGGTGGGCAGATTGTTCTAGAAAAACTGGCCACCCTGTATTCGCAATGCCTCATGACCTCGAGCGTACCGGAATCTTGGAAGAACGCTAACATAATCCTAATCCATAAACAAGGGGACGCCAAAGACATGAAAAATTATAGACCGATCAGCTTACTGTCCGTTGCCTACAAAGTATTTACTAAGGTAATTGCAAACAGAATCAGGAACACCTTAGACTTCTGTCAACCAAAGGACCAGGCAGGATTCCGTAAAGGCTGCTCAACAATAGACCACATTCACACTATCAATCAGGTGATAGAGAAATGTGCGGAATATAACCAACCCCTATATATAGCTTTCATTGATTACGAGAAAGCATTTGATTCAGTTGAAACCTCAGCAGTCATGGAGGCATTACGGAATCAGGGTGTAGACGAGCCGTATGTAAAAATACTGAAAGATATCTGTAGCGGCTCCACAGCCACCGGAGTCCTCCATAAAGAAAGCAACAAAATCCCAATAAAGAAAGGCGTCAGGCGTCAGGCAGGGAGATACGATCTCTCCAATGCTATTCACAGCGTGTTTACAGGAGGCATTCAGAGACCTGGATTGGGAAGGGTTGGGGAGAAGAGTTAATGGAGAATACCTTAGTAACTTGCGATTCGCTAATGATATTGCCTTGCTTAGTAACTCAGGGGACCAATTGCAATGCATGCTCACTGACCTGGAGAGGCAAAGCTGAAGGGTGGGTCTTAAAATTAATCTGCAGAAAACTAAAGTAATGTTTAACAGTTTCGGAAGAGAACAGCAGTTTACGATAGGTAGCGAGGCACTGGAAGTGGTAAGGGAATACATCTGCTTAGGACAGGTAGTGACTGCGGATCCAGATCATGAGACTGAAATAATCCGAAGAATACGAATGGGCTGGGGTGCGTTTGGCAGGCATTCTCAGATCATGAACAGCAGGTTGCCATTATCCCTCAAGAGAAAAGTGTATAACAGCTGTGTGTTACCAGCACTCACGTACGGGGCAGAAACCTGGAGGCTTACGAAAATGGTTCTACTTAAATTGAGGACGACGCAACGAGCTATGGAAAGAAGAATGATAGGTGTAACGTTAAGGGATAAGAAAAGAGCAGATTGGGTGGGGGAACAAACGCGAGTTAATGACATGTTAGTTGAAATCAAGAAAAAGAAATGGGCATGGGCAGGACATGTAATGAGGAGGGAAGATAACCGATGGTCATTGAGGGTTACGGACTGCATTCCAAGGGAAGGGAAGCGTAGCAGAGGGCTGCAGAAAGTTAGGTGGGCGGATGAGATTAAGAAGTTTGCAGGGACAACATGGCCACAATTAGTACATGACCGGGGTAGTTGGAGAAGTATGAGAGAGGCCTTTGCCCTGCAGTGGGCGTAACCAGGCTGCTGCTGCTGCTGCTGATGATGATATGAAGCAAGGATAGTAGTTTTATCGGCCGTATAAACTTTTTAACATAGGCATACTAAGTTCATTAACAAGCACGGTGTCACGCGCGCACAAGCAAACATGAACACTTCTCACTCGATGACCGCACTCGCTGTTAAAACGCTGACGCGAGGAAGCGCGGCAGCAGCAGCGAGCGAATTGACCTTCGCGCTGCGTCTCGCATCAACGCGAATTAAGTCGCAGGAACAGCGCACGGCGGACTCTGTTCCCGTCGCAGATGGCTTTCGAGATACAGCGGCCCGGGCGGGTCGGCGAGCGCGGCCGCCCGGGCCGACGGGAGTAGAACGCGCCCTCCCTACCCCCGAAGGCCTGATCATCTACCCCAACAAATTGTCTTCAATTTTATAAACGTTCCTCTACCCACTGCACTAAATAGCAAGGAATACCAATGAAAATTGTAGCTTATGCAAAAGCTTTTCATGCGATACTTAGTTGAATGCTTTGCTAAAGTTGATAAAAAAGAACATCTTTGCCCCGAGTGATCTGAGGCCATTAAAAAATAATGTACAGTGGTAAGTAGCCAACTTGTAGTTTCCCTTTGTGAAACCAATTCACATGATGTTTGCTCTTAAAGGGGCCCTGTAACACTTCTTGAACTTAATGAGAAAACATTCCTGATCTGTAAATGAGGCTCTTGGGAACATGTGAGCCAAATATTATTGCACTGCACACAGCAGGGAATTTACAATCTCTTGACAAAAACTGAAAAATCGCTTGCGCTCTCTTTCGCAATGTTGTCACGCAGCTATTTCGCAAGTAGCCAAGCTCACCTACAGTTATTGCCCGATTTAATGATTGCGGTAATATTGTTAATTTTGAGTTAAATAAACGAAAATTGTATATGTCTGCAATCTCAAAAAGACTGAAGCACTTAATCTTTGCGCTACCGGTTTTCATTGCGCGCGATGGCAGACGGCGCGCTTGCCTCCCTTGGGTGCGCGAGATTAGGCCGCGATCGCTAGCTCACCCTCGCACGCTTTTACTAGAAACATACGGCACACGGTGACGACTTTATCGCCCTTGGACTTTATATGGAACCTCACGGCGACGCCGACGGTAGAAGTGTGCCTGGAGTATCCATGTAATTTCTATCGGAATAATAAATACTGTAGCATCTGCGTATAAGCGTGCGTAAACACCACCGAATGCTCCAAGGTAGTCAGCCAGAGCGCGCACTCAGTGCCAACCTGATGAATTTTACTGTTTATTGTAAGGCTCTAGGCGAAGCCACCAAGCCCGAATGAGTGACGTGGATTCAGTCACCACTTCCATTCGCCTTAACGACGTATCTATACGGTAACTGTATAACGGAGCAATTGCAGTCGCCGGTAAGCGGAACAGAATAGTGGCTAGCTGGGCTTGTTGGTACGAAGACATACTTTAGCAAACAGCGCAAAAAACGGGACACAGAAAAGAGGCACACGGCACAGGCGCTGGTTGAACTTCAGAATATTGGCTAGCCGTGCTTGTTGATATCAATTAACACATACTACACACACGACACAGCGCGTCTGTCGCGTGCCTCTTTTCTGTCTCCCGTTTTTTGCTCTGTTTGCTAAAGTATGTAAGCAAAACATATTTGTACCTTCTATTTCTGATGAACGCTTCGGAGCAGATGTCCTTCGCAAATCGCACTCAGCGAAAACCCGTTCAAAGAGACGCGAACGTGTACGCCTGCTATCCCTGTCGTTACTCCAAAGAATACATATTTTTACATTCCCCTCCCCTAAAATTTCGTTCGTACCGCCTTTTATTCTTCCCAGGGTTGAAATAAGGCTCTCGGATGCAATTTCAGTGCGACAGGAAAAAATAGGAGCTAAAATAAAAGCGCCAAACTGAAAGGTCATCACCCCGCTCGCAATAACGCGTGGCGTCGCCTGCTACGCTGCAACGGCAAGGGGGCGCCACATGGAGGGGCGAGAGGGCGGCTCAGATGGCACCGCATTTAATCATTGAGGGGTTTTAGGACGGAGCAGGTCGGCAGTCGAGGAAAGCAAGAGGTGTTTAGAGAATTGGGGGAAAAACAGCAGGAAAGAAATTGATGCGACCGGATCCGTTGCCGGCATAGGGGTGGCGATATAAAATAGATAGAGAAGTTCTGAGGAAAAAAAAAAGATAATGGAGAAGTTGCAAAAATGCTAGAATGAAAAACACATGCGCTATATCATACGATTAAATTAAGCAGGCTAAGTGACTATTTGTAACCCCCCCCCCCATTTCAAAGGGGAGGCCAATAAATCATCATCATCATCGGAGCAGACGACATAGCATTGAGGAAACATAGATATCCGGAAATTTATTCGTTACAAATAGGTATAATCCATCAATTTCTTGGCTAGTCCCCCATAGTGGGTATGAGTCAGATGGAAGAAGAAAACTTACATGTAGCGCAGGGCACCCTTTTGTCGGTGCGGTTTATCGTGAACTGTGTATCGCCCTAAATATGGCGACCAGAAACAAATCTGGGGCCGTATTCTGTGACGGTTCGCTTTGGAACTGGTTTGCTCTGGCGTCACTTGGAGAAAGTGAAAATCAACGATGATGATGATGATGATCCGCACAGTGCGTTGCCGGGCTAGTTGGTGCGAATCCATAATTACTTTGTTTAGCGCAAAACAACGGACACAAGAAAGACGACAGGACAAGGTGCTACTCTCAAGTTGCATCATTCTTATTGCGTCACTCCTTTAGAGAGCAAAACCTAGAACATGCGCAGTGAGCACCATGTGCAGGAACCACCAACAACCGATCGTGTGGTTCCTGCACATGGTGCTGTTGGATCTGGAGGACAAACCAAATTGCTGTCCCCCAGATTTAGGACCTTGCCGTTGGGCGCGGGAGTTGGCCGAGGTTGAGGAGGACTTTGAGATGAAAACTGGAGGTCTATTTACATTATTTACAGTGAGAGTACAAAGAAATTAACAGTCATAAAGTCACTACGGGCCGGCAGCAACTCGGACGCTGCGGCCCATGAATGAAGGAATGCTCCCTTGCTGCTCCTGGTCTCTGGCTTTTAACCCCTTCGGTGTGTCGAAGTCACGTCACGTTCGGCCAATCGGCGAGCCAGCTCAGGTGGCGTCATTTTCGGCCAATGGTAGGCGCCCGTGCGAGTGTACGTCACATTCGGCTCAGAGGGTCGCTCCTTGGGCTCCAATTGTCCGAGGGATTACTTGTGTTCGGTATTGCCTTCCTGGTCTGCAACTGCCGTCACAAAGGTGGACGGGGGGGATTGCTCCCAGGGCTTCACGGTGCATTACGGCCGTCGTTGCCTCGCGGCTTGCAAGCGCCGTCACAATAGGTGGATGGGTGGAAGCGGTTTGTCTTCGAGCGACCTTTCAGAGCTGCAAAGCAGCTTTGCTCGGGACCCACGTTACCTGGAACCGTGCCAGGCTCCCGCTACACTTTCGGGAAGAGTCAAGCTCCACATGCGGCGCACGAGGTGGGGGACGCCAACTTGTTTGGACGTGCCGCTCCTCGTGAACGTGGTAGATGTGCTTCTGCGCTCCTTAATTAGGTGTGACGCGATTCGATGTGGCCTGGTGAACTCGAAGGAGGCTCAGGAAAAGGTCCCGTATCTAACCGTGCTCACTGCGCATGTTTTTCCAGATTTTGCTCTCTATAAAGGAGTGACGCAATCGAAATGATGTCAGTTGAGAGTAGCGCCTTGTCCTGGGGGGTCGTTTTTCTTGTGTCCGTTGTTTTGCGCTAAAGAAAGTAATTATGGATGATGATGATGATGATGAAGCCTCAATTAATGGCAGAAACTCACTGTTGTGATAGGCCACGAACCGGGTGTTAATATGTTCGAAAAATGAAATAAATTAGTTAATAAATAAATAAGTAATAAAAAAGGAAGATAAATGAATAATCAAAGATGAGGAGGAAACCGATAATAAATGAAATAAAGTCGTGTATAATAAGGTAGTCAGCTTTGCCTAGATTGGAATAGTAACACGAACTTATTAATAAAATTCATGAAGTAAAGGATAGGTGTAAAATTAGCAAATTAAATTTTGAATAACAATATTAATAATATTATAACCGCATTTGTGCTTCTACTTTTTGAATTTTCTAAATTTATAATTGACTGAAGTAATGGAAATGCAAAATATTAATAGGGCAGTCTTCGAGACAAGGTCTCGGAACCGCGTCCGCGGCGGGTGCCCAGACCCACTAAAAAGACGCCGGACTCAAATCTTGTTGATTTGAAATAAAAGTTTACGCTCTCTCTCTCTATTGTGTCACAGAGGAAACTATATATGGGGACGCATCCCTTCCATCCGCCGCAGCAGAGACCAGCGAGTATGCACTTGACGCCATCACCAGGGCAGCCCAAGCACGCGAAATTGCCCGCGCGCGCCTCTTGACCTCTCAAGAGAAGCAACGGCGCTTATACGATCGCCAACAGAGAGACGTCCACTTTTCGCCTGGATCTCTGGTACTCCTGTGGTCCCCGACTCGCCACGTTGCCCTGTCAGAAAAAATCCTGTTTCGGTACACAGGCCCATATCGAGTGCTGCGGGCCGTGACTCCAGTTACCTACGAAATCGCCCCAGTCAGTACCAGTGCCTCATCTGGTCCAAATTCCACTGACGTTGTGCATGTCGCACGCCTCAAGCCATATTTAGATGGTGATTCGGCCGCCGGGGCTAATAATACATGGACATTGCGTGTTTCTTGTGGCCGATGCACGCGGGCGCCCCGACGAAGACGACGAACGCTCTCTGGCTCTCGAGCTTTCGGCTGAACTGGCCAGCGCTGCAGTTACCCCTTGAAAATATACTGTGTAAATGGTCTCCCGTCTTAATCCTTCGTTCGCGTAACAATATCCATCATAGTGCTCAAAAAATTGTAAAGTTTTTTAAAGTTTAACTTTAAAATAAACAGTTTCTTTATTATTTACAAAACCTATTTGAATGCGTTTAAACGCTGCTGGTTAAGTGGTGTCACTAAACCTACTGGATTGCTTGACGTGCGCAATCGGGTCAGAGAGCTAATTTACCAAAGCCAAATGAATAATTTTTGTGTTCAGCTTTGGAACACAGCAAATGAATGGTACATATCGACTGCGTAATAAAGGCGTAAATATCGGATTGGCTCAACTCGTTCACGCGCGTCTGAAGAAATCGCTCCCGTTTCTCACGGCTTTCGCACCAACCAGTATACTTCACGGCGGCTTTCAGGTATACATCAAGGACGAAAATGTAGCATTTAACCTGTACAAAACTCGGGTAATTGTCATCGCCATGTTAACAACACATGGCCTATAGCGCATTCCGCAGAATCTGGTTCTGCTACCACGAACTTCGAGAAGCACAAAAGATTTAGGGATACTAAGTTCATTTTCATGCTAGGAAAACTACGGTGATTGCGTTCTTTTGAATCGAGCTCTATTCGCAACCTCCCAATATGAAGGTAACGAAAAATTTAAGCTGTCACAATCCGCTATGTAAATACTAGAGGCAGGCGATCGAATGTCGACTTTTTCTAACACGAATCGAATACGAAGCACCAAGTTGCAGAATCACGTCACGTAAAAGAAAATCGGCGACATCTGTGGCGCAGCTTGTTGGAAGCGTTCTGGTGATGGCGTAACGCGTGGCGTAATCTGTCGCCACAGCGACCCACTTGTTGCCAGACGTGGATAGAGGGAAAGGACCAAGTAAGTCCAAGCCAACGCGAAAGAGCGGCTCCCAGCGGTTGAAGGCACCCGGCAGGGAGCATCGATGGTGTTTTTCGGCGCTGGTATTTTTCACACGCCGCAACGTTTTTCCGGACGGAGCGGGCAAGGCCTTGCTAAAAGAAGCGTCGGCGAATCCGCTCGTAGGTTCGGGGGACGTCAAGGTGACCTGCCGTTGGTAAATCGTGAAGTTCTTGAAGAACAGCTGATCGGAGGTGCTTAGGAATGACGAGGAGTAGGGCAGGACCGTCTGGACGTACATTGTGGCGGTATAATACACCATCCCGGAGAATAAACAGGTGAAGGGACGAATCAGAAGGCGAAGATTCCAAGCCATCAATGATGGCGCGCAAAGTGGCATCACGGCGTTGCTCGTCGGCAACGTGTAGCAGCTGAGAAACGGAGAAAACGCAAGCGTCGGTATCGGGGTTAGGGTCGGCGGGTGGTGTTAGGATCGGCCTGCAGGGGTACTGCTCTCAAAGCTATTTCAGCCCGCTGCAGGTGCGTCGATCGATCCGGGGTGGTGGCGCCATTCAGAGAACCAGCGAGGACAGCGCTAACCAACCATGAACTTACTTCAGAGAACTGCGGACAACCGGCAGCCACGCGGCGGGGGTCAGCTCAGGGGAGTTCTCGAAGGGAGGTAATTGGCGGAACCAACCCATGCGCTTTTCGAGACACCAGACAATGGACCGCGGCGGAGGCCATTGTGCAAGGTCCGCTCTGGAATTTAGAGGCGCCGGCTGGTGTCGGGCGTGGCCACCTGGCTACGGGGACGCAGGACAATGGACACCACGACGACTGCGCTGCAAAGGTCGTCTGCCCGCGGAGGGGGCACTGAAACCTGTGTGTGTGTGTTTGTAAACCGTCCCGCAGAGAGGCGGCTTGTTTACGATAACGTCGAACGTTCTGCCTCACCTAGGGATCTAGGGAACACGAAGTGTTTAAAAACGGCTGTTGTCGGCTGCTAGGGTGTGCTCGTCGTCGTGCTCTGTGCTCGTCAATGTACTCGTGAGCTGTGTGCTCGTATGCTGTATGCTTTGTCTTGCGGGCTCCATTTGGGAGTCACGCTAGACTGTGTAAATGTATCCCATGTTAAAATGTAAATACTGTAAATAAATCCTCTCGCCTAGTCCTGTCGCCCCAAGTTCCTCCGATCGTCCTACAAGCCCGACTCCAAATCTTAGAGTGGTTCGTCCACTGGATAGCATGATAAACAGTCTGCGTCCTGATGTAATCCGCCCGACTTGTACACTAATGCATAGGAATATTCTTGCAGCAGCAGAGCCCAGCGACCAAGCCGGCCGGCAGGACCCTTGAGTGAAGAAAGCCAGCAGAGCGCGTGGTGGTCCGTGATTATAGAGAAGTGCGTGCCATACAAGTACGGGCGGAATTTGGAAACCGTCCAGACGAGAGCCAGGCATTCACGATCTGTAATCGAATAGTAGCGCTCCGCTGCTGTGAGGAGGCGGCTAGCGTATGCGATAACGCGATCTTGACCCAGTTGGCGCTGGGCTAAGGCGGCTCCGATACCGTGACCACTGGCATCGGTACGCACCATTGTAGGAGAGGACGGGTCAAAATGGGCTAGTATAGGTGGCGTGGTGAGAATGATGGTGAGGTGGGCAAACGCGGCAATTTGAGCGGGGCCCCACATAAACGGCACGTCCTTCTTCAGAAGATCAGTAATAGGTCGGGCAATCGCTGCGAAGTCTTTATCGAACTGTCGGAAGTAGGAGCAGAGTCGTACGAAATTTCGGACGTCTTTGACAGACTGAGGTACAGGAAAAGACGTGACAGCACGAATTTTCTCCGGGTCTGCTTAAACACCGGAAGCGTCGACGACGTGCCTACGACCGAAGTGGCTCTTCGAGGAATTTAGTTGGAGCCCGGCCTCGCGGATGAGCGCTCAAGGCGTGTCTTAAATGTAAGCGAAAGCACAAGAACGTCGTCTAGGTAGCAGAGGCATGTTGACCATTTGAACTCTTGAAGCATTGCAAAGAGTCCGTCATACGTTCGAATGTTGCTGGGGCGTTGCATAGACCGAATGGCATAACTTTGAATTGATATAGACAATCAGCAGTGACGAACGCGATCTTAATACTCTTGGTATTTTTCATCCACAGAAATCTTCCGGAAACCCGACCGCAGGTCTATTGATGAAAAGTAGTTGGTACCGTGGAGACAATCGAGGGCGTCGTCAATGCGAGGCAAGGGGTAGACGTCTTTCTTGGTAATGCGGTTTAGATGACAATAATCTACGCAGAAACGCCATGTGCCATCTTTCTTTTTAACAAGCACCACTGGCGACGCCCAAGGGCTCGACGAAGGTTCAACAGTGCCTTTGGCAAGCATCTTGTTCACTTCATCTTGAATAACCTTACGCTCTGAAGCAGAAACTCGATATGGCCGGCAAAGAATAGGAATGGCATCACCAGTATTTGTGTGGTGCTTAACAATTGAAGTCTGGCCCAATTGGCGATTGCCGAGGTCGAAGATGTCGTGGTAGGAAACCAAAAGGCGACACAGAGCTGCTGCTTGTTCAGGCAATAGGTCCGCAGCAATCATGGGACGAAATGTTGCGTCTGGGCAAAGAGCATCCTGTGGACATTGTGAAGAATCAGAGCAAACTTCTACGGAAAACGTCGTGACGTGGTCATCTCCAATAGCACGGAGCGTTGCAACCGATATGCCTTTGGGTAGAACTTCCTTTGTCAGGCCAAAATTGACGACTGGGAGGCATGTCTGGTTATCGGCGACGGCGACGACGGAGTGGGGCACAGTGATGTTGCGCATCAAACGGACATCAGGAACAGGTGTGGCGACGTAATCAGCATCCGGCATAGGAAAAGATGATAGCAAATCGACGAAAGTCAAGGCTCTATGCGGCAGGCGGACGAAGGCGGTCGTACTAAAGTTGTTCGGCAGTTCGGCACGAATATGCGCGAGTAGAGGACGTTCGAGAGAAAGGGTACCGGCAGAACAGTCGATCAAAGCTGAATGCGCCGTAAGAAATTCGAGTCCGAGGATTAGGTCACGGGGACAATTGGTCAGCACTGTAAAAAGAACAGGAACGTGGCGGTAAGCGATACTCGTACGGGAAGTACACATTCTAGTGACGTCAACAGTGCTGCCATCGGCCACGCGTACGGCTCGAGTAGTAGGAGGCGTGAGAACCTTCCTCAGACGACGACGGAGGTTACAACTCATTATGAACACCTGGGCTCAGTATCTATTAACGCCGTCAAAGGGACACCGTCTACGTGGACATCAAGTAAGTTCGATCTGGTTCGTTGGGAGGGTCAATGGAGGATTTGAACACTACAAAGATAATGCAGTAATGTGATGACCACTATGCTGTGAAGCACAATCACAATGTGAAGGCTACCAATGTGAAGGAAACCGTTGGATCATCATGGTCACGGAGCCTATGCATCGTACAACGAGTTTCGGCCGCTTACATGTACCTTTTGAATTGTAATGAAGAAGTACGCCGTGCAGAGCTCCGCAGCCGGATCGCCAGCACTACGCAAGTGGGGCTCGCGCTAGACGTTGTTCCTGGTGTGACTGGCTAAGCCTACGCTGTTGCGTCTTCCAGTCGGCGTCATTCGTGTCGTCCACAGCCGTGTCGGACACTGAGGCGCGACGTAACTGACGCTTTGCGAGCACGTTCTATGCGCTCCGGTTGCGATTCCGCTATGCAATCGTTATGGTTGTGTCAGCGACGTGGCCTCCGAGGCTGCATCATCTCAGAGGCTAGGAGAATGATTTCGATGAGTATGGTGCTGTCTAAAACTGTAGTTTCGAGCAGACGACGGCAGCCAGGAGAATGACTTTCGGTCGCGGTGCTTTCGAGTGAAACCTCGAACAGTCCCCGACAGCTGGCTCACGTGACTGTAACGTGTCCTTCCTTCAGGACTACTCAGGCCGGTACCCGCCGTGGTTGCTCAGTGGTTATGGTGTTGGGCTGCTGAGCACGAGGTCGCAGGATCGAATCCCGGCCACGGCGGCCGCGTTTCGATGGGGGCGAAAACACCCGTGTACTTAGATTTAGGTGCACGTTAAAGAACCCCAGGTAGTCAAAAATTTCCGGAGTCCTCCACTACGGCGTGCCTCATAATCAGAAAGTGGTTTTAGCACGTTAAACCCCATAATTATTATTACTCAGGCCGGAAGCCACGGACGGTTTGCGGACAGTCCTGCGCTGCAAAATTGAAGAAGCCCATGAACGCGCGTGGATAAGCGTGCGTACGTTCAGGAGAAAGCGTTGACGCTGCAACAGCGACAGAATTTCCAGGTAGTATCAGGGCCAAGAACTAAATAGTCCTTAAATGTGGAAGCGATGATACCGAAATAAGATACCGAAAAGACAGTGGCGTAGCCAGAACCCCCCCCCCCCCTCTCTCTCTCTCTGCAGCCACTTCGCAACAAATTATGCTATCATCGTTATGCTACTTTTTTAAAATGATAATAAAACTAAAACTAAAATTTTGTTTACGAATTGAAGCTTTTATAATATGTATGTCGATAACATATCTGGTACATGACACTGGAAAAACGAACAGCGCTGAAGATGGGGCCACACAAAAGGAAGACAGTGCACTATAGTGTGTCTTCTTGTTGGCAGGCCAGACTTGTTGCAGGTAATAGCGGAGATAACCGTTGTTTTCCAGCCAGTTCTTCTAGTGAGTGGTACGGCCGTGGCCACGTGCGAAAGAGGGCGTGTACTATTTTGCAAGTCACCTATCACTCAATCGCGCTTTCTGCGTTGAGGACATGCTCATTTATTTATTTATTTATTTAAAAATACAGGAATGAAACTTTGCGCTATAGTACCACTAGAACTTCGATAGTATCATATGATACATGTTTCACTCACCTTCGCTGACCTGCTGTCCGACTTATTTGAAGATATGTTCGGAAGTAACTTGCGATCATGGTATTGTAGTCATCACGCGACGCATATTGTAATTAAAGCGAAGCTTTCTTTGCCTCTCCCTTCGACTTTCCTACTGCTGCTGCTGCGGTGACTGTCGACCTTGCACACCGTGCCAGGGGTGGTTCAGAGCGTGTATATGCATGGCAGGAGCGGTAGAGAGGAAAGGCGAGGCGAGAAATTCGTTTGGACCTTTGCACCGCGTCGGATGCGTACAAGGCCATATCTGAGCTCCCTGGGCGTCGCCACAATAGCCTCTTGACGGCTGTAATTATCCGTGACCCTCCGTAAAAGCATTGCAGAAACCGCAGCGCTTACCTTTCTAACATAAGTCGAATTTTTTCTAAAGCACCTGTGTCTGCTAAACTATGTACAAGACATTAGTACGTTCAAAATTAGAATATGCCTCTGCAATTTGGGACCCCGGTTTCACGAACTTAACATCCTCACTCGAGATGGTCCAGAATAATTCGGCGCGTTTCATTCTTTCCAGTTACAACCGTACTAGCAGTATAACTTCAATGAAACTAACGCTATCGTGTCCGTCTCGTGAGCTTAGTAGGAAAGTATCTCGCTTTAGCCTTTTTTCACAAAATTTATCATCATGACTAATTGAAGCATTCTTTTATTTCGCAACCATTTTATCGACCATCCCGCATCGACCCTCGTTACAAGGTAAACGTCATCAGTTCTAAAACCAATACTCTTTGTCATTCTTTTCTACCTCGTACATCGACAGAATGGAATCGCCTTCCGCCCAACGTAGCATCAATACCAAATCATGACTCATTTGATTCTTCTCTCGTGCGATATCTTGATGCTGATCCCTGACATTTCTTTAAAATTTTGCAGATAGTTATCAGGTTTTCATTGCGTTGTGTTTTGTATATATGTTGCTCCGCTTGTGATTGTTGTTTGAGCTACTGTGTAGCATTATTGCTTATCACCGTTTATTATCTTTATCACTTGCTTCTACTTTAACATGTATTTGGCTCTTTCTTTTTTTTGTAGTTGGCTTTCTGTATTGCCTTTTGTTTCATTAGTCTTTCCTCTATATGTTATGTCAAGCGAAATGAAGTGAAATGTCAAGAAAATATCAAGTGAAATGATTTGAAAAAGGTAGCAATGTCAGTGTAGTTTTTTCAGCACCTTGTAAATTGTCAGCAGTGTGTAACCTGCAAAACAAAAAGCACCAGAAACGCATGCAATGCCATAATAATCACCGGACCAATTACACCAAATGTACTTCATATGTCGTTTATCAGGTACCCTTAGATTGTGGACGCGTTTATATAGGACAAACTGGCCAGTGCTTCAACGACAGGGCTAGACAGCACATCAATGACGTTAGAAAAGGATACGGTAGTCACTTGGCTGAACACTGCAGAAAGTGTACATGCACACCCGTGTTTGGCGACACAACTTTTGTGAGGAAAAAAAAAAACGCGATATAGTTGAAGCCTATTTTATAAAAAGGGGTGACAACTACGTCAGCTGTCCGTTTTTGGTGTTGCAGGAAAAAGAAGTGACATTTCTTTCGAGGTATCTAGGAACGTGAACTGATTGACCATACAGGCGTATGTATAAACTGCTTGACTTATACAATCTTTTGTATCAGGCACGTACCCAGGATTTTCTTTCGGTGGGGGGGCAATCCAATGTAACTTTTAATTAGCTGCGTGACCCTGAGAAACTGCACGGTAACGGAGGGGGAGGAAGTCGCCGTAGCTCTAGCGGCGGCTGAAGGTTACCGCAGGAACAAATCTCTGATAATTCTAACGGACTCCAAAGCAACATGCAGGAACTACACACAAGGCAGAGTTAGTAAGGAAGCACTGAGAATCCTCCTCAAAACAGAGCCTCCTAACAAAAAGATAAAACATAGGATCTTCTGGATACCGGCACACACCGGGATAGAGGGCAACTCAAGGGTGGACCGCCTAGTTCGCGAACTTACGCACCGAGCAGGGCAGTCGGAAACCCTAGAGGCCCCCTTAACGGTGGAGCCGACGTATGCAGAAATACTTAACCACTACAGAGGAAGGACACTTAAATACCCCCCACCCCACACATCGCTCACACAACATGAGGCAGTAAGCTGGCGAAAACTGCTCAGGTACGTTCTTCAACCTGCACACATTACACAAGATGTTCCCTACCCAGTACAGGGATACATGTCCGTGGTGCGGAACAACCCCCACGTTATACCACATCACGTGGGAATGCAAGCGTAATTTCGCATTCCATAAAGTAAATAACCCAAGTGCGGAACAATGGGAGGGTCTGCTCACCAGCAGCGAGCTCGCAGCCCAACGGGCAATTGTGCAGCACGCCTGCGAGGCAGCAAGACTCAGCGGTGCCCTGGTATAGGGCGCCGACCTTGTGAAGCGGCCAGGACTCAAAACATGAAGACACCGGCCCACCGCCAATCTCTCTGAGATACGGAAAAATAAAGTTTTTCCATTCCATTCCATTCTATGCAAATGAGGGTGGGGGCCTTTACTAGTACAAATGTGAATAACGCCCGTCATTCGCCATAACGACGGCTAAACCTGCAAAGAAGAAATGAAATAAAGTGTATCTCACAGGTAGTACGCCTGTGAGATACACCTCTTCTTTACTTGGCAAACAAGGAACCACATCGAATGGACTCGTGCTGAAAAGAAACGCAAGAAGAACACTTCCAAGAACAAGTAAACAAACGAAAGTGCAAAATAAAGATTTCTATAATCATCATCAGCCTATTTTATGTCCACTGCAGGACGAAGGCCTCTCCCTCTAGTAGATCTCTACAGTAGCATACAACTTCAAAAAAAAAATAAATAAAAAAAATACAGCAGTTGGTAAACAAGGCGCACGGACCACGAGGGGTCCGTGCGCCGGAAAATTCGACGGAAGCAATGGGGTGTGCAACAGGCATGGACAAAGCGTATGCAGTACGAGCATTTCACTCTTCAAAAGTTTACCCGCCGTGGTTGCTTAGTGGCTACGGTGTTGCGCTGCTAAGCACGAGGTCGCGGGATCGAATCCCGACCACGGCGGCCGCATTTCGATGGCGACGAAATGCGAAAACACCCGTCTACTTAAATTTAGGTGCACGTTAAAGAACCCCAGGTGGTCCAAATATCTCGAGTCCCCCACTACGGCGTGCCTCATTATCAGATCGTGGATTTGGCACATAAAACTCCATAATTAATTAAATCTTCAAAAGTCTGCCGTACAGTTCATTTCACTGCTGAGCCCATTTTACTCATGAAACTTCACTGCCAACTGAAGTGAAACTTGACAATAAATAGCTGCAGCGAAGCAAGCATTTTATTTCACTTCAATAAAGAATTAGGCTTTCACCATTCCACTATAATAGGCGAGGGAAAACGTATCAAATTACGAGCTAATAATTTTATTCTTGTGGTTACCGCCTTATTTGGGTAACAGGAAAAGTTTGAAGTACGAATTATTTGCAGCCTCGCGGAGGAACAGTGGCTGGCGTTTATGAGGGCGTGCGCGGGGCGTCACTGCAGACTTAAGTTGTATCCGACTATAGTGGCGTTTTTTTATAATCAGCTCTGGCGGAATTATAGAGAAATTTATATTAGTGGAACAATCACAGTTCTTTTGGATCCCTCGTTTACTGTTCTACCAAGTGAAGTGCCAAAACCGACTCGTATTGTTATTTGAGAAGCTGCGTAGTGATGCGTGGCCGCCATGCAGTCCCGTACAACCGCGTAGAGCGCGGGACGCTGCGGTTTTAGACGTACTGCGCCCGCCGAGGAAGGTTAGAAAAACACCTACATAACCACAGCAGAGAAGTAGCTACGTCAGGCGGCTCGACTGATAACTGTAAAAGTGTACTTCAACATACACAGAATTGTTATCCACTTCCGGCAGCGTTTTCTCACTTCATTCTTAAATAAAAAGATGTTTATCCATAAATAGTTTCATAAACAATCGGCAAATTTGTTAATTTTCGCTTTTCCTTCCTGTTTGGATATTGCCTTGGCTTAATTTCTCAACTCCTTGCGACTCTTGTTTCCAGTTGCCAATTTTGCACAAAAAGTGCTGTACAATTAGGGAAAAACCAGACGAGGTAACGGGGGACAGTCATATTGCTTATGGGTTTAAGGGTTATTGCAGGGTTTGATGATGAACGCTGTTTCGCATTATTTTCATTTGCACTTTATTTAACCCATATCGCGGGTATATGGTTCCGACGATCTCCCAGCGTCACG
This sequence comes from Dermacentor albipictus, assembly GCF_038994185.2. Taxonomy (NCBI): domain Eukaryota; kingdom Metazoa; phylum Arthropoda; class Arachnida; order Ixodida; family Ixodidae; genus Dermacentor; species Dermacentor albipictus. The sequence goes on from NC_091821.1 coordinate 265,944,816, forward strand.
GCAAGCTGCCACTCGAGGAAATAATGAAACAAAAGGAAAAGTTAAACTCAACTGGCGTCTTCTCCGGCTGCAACTCGTTCCTCAAGCATACAGACCAGCTGACTATACGAACCGAATCCCTCTCCTGGTCCCTGGATCAGCCTAAGCAAAGAAGGTTGAACTAACGAAGCAACAGCCATGCGCGTGGCCGTTGAATAGGTGGTGACAACTGAAAGCATCTCGAGTTAATAGAGTGGGCACCGAATCGATGAGAAAACTAGCCTTCACACCTCAGGAGATTCCGATAAATACCGTCATCCAAAAGGAGTGAAAAAGGCAGCAAAATGTTGACCACCGAATAGCTGTCAAGTCTCAACATTGATTTGGCGACGCTTTAGGAATGTGTGTGAGGAATGGTGGCGTGGGCGGGGAGGGGGGAGGGTATGCCGCTTAATTTCGGGGGGGGGGGTGCCGGGCCCCCCCTTGGGTACATGCCTGCTCCTGGACATTTCTGTAAGTACTCTCGAAACGACAGAACTTTTCTACCGTCAAGATAATAATTTTCGGCGCACAGAACAGTTTACAGACGCGAACTTTTTACCGAATACGTACAGTGAACGCCTACGCGCAGTCGCCGCGATGGAGTCTCCCGAACCGACTTCTTGCGTGAAAGGTAGGCAAAGGCTGAGAGCAAACTATGTAAATATGTTATTCTAGTGGGCTGTCTGCATAACCAAATGGAGCATAACATAATGAAGTCTCAATGCAGCGATCGCATACGTTCGCAGCGACCGAGCCCGTCTGCATGCATGTCCGCGCACAATGTTTCGATTTCGCTGCGTGCACGTTTTCGCACCGTGCAGTGAGTTTTATTATAGGCTGCAGAATATGCGTATTTGACAGTACACAAGCAATCATTGTCGCGTGGACGCTATCAGAGCTGCTCAAAAATAATTTCGCTATAGGGACTTGGACGCATAGGGCGACTGTGATGTGCCGTCGCGACCATTCAATCTTGTTTATTGTGCTTCTAAATTCTTGGACGATTCAATATTATTTCTCAAGTTGCGTCGCATTGTATGTTTAGCGGTCTTCTCAGCATGCGATTTACCGCTGCATCTTTTTCGTAATCCAGTGCATTAATTCATAACACAAACATGACCATATGCCGTGCCTTGTTTAATGTGCTTCTTACCGCCCCTTTCCATTCCAGTGAACTTGCCAGTATCTAGCATCAAGTTCATAGACCAAACCGTCATGACATGAGCAGCGGGCGCGGGCGAGCGTCTCAGTGCGCGTTTTCTGCTACTCACCGAACGTCGCAGTCTCGGCGCCGTAGCAGAAATCTTCCTCGCGTTTTTGCTTGCTGCATACCCGAGTTGTAGCCGATGGCTGTTTGCCGGTTCTAAGTTTCGCGAGCCAAGCTTCACGCAGCTTCTTGTTCTGCGGCTACGTGTGAATAGGGCTGACACCGGGCTTCGCTGCGTACGTCCGGCACTGCGGCACTGAGCAGTAGCCTACCACGATGCACGCCTCCAAAGGCAGCCACTACCTATTATAGTGTTTTCAAATGTCAATCAGACACCCAAGGCGGGGAAGCCTCACCAGTTAATCAGAACCGCAGCGCAAGTGGGACTTTCGTTTTCAGCACGCTTCGGTGCTGCTGAAGCAGCCGACGTGGCCGCCGTGTCCACGTCATCCCTCATGCCACGTCACGCCGACAGTGGCGCCAGCTTTTCCACTGGTGGAGCTCGCCCCCAATAAGATGTGCCAATACTTAAAGCTATAAAATGCGACAGACCTGCAATAACATGCATAAAAACCCCATAGGATAGTCGCAGTCACTACGGCTTTGACAGAGCTAGGAATCTCTGATAAACCATTTACTGACCATTTACTGATAAACCATATATGGCCAAAATTGTGTACAGTTGTTCACGGCTGGCAATGAAATTTATTCAATAAAAGAGAGTAAAATTAAACTCATTGCTTGGGCAGCGGTCTGGTTCTCCACAGTCAAAGAAATTTGCATGGGTCAACCATGCAGAAGTGTCATGGGCAGTTTCTTTGAACTTACAACGAAAAAGAAACGGTGGATACCGATGATGTAATCCGCATGGAGGAACATTTATGCCTGGAAGTATCACGAAGCTAGAGAGAAAACCAGCACGAAGTGCTTGTCACAGTTGAATATTTCTTCGTGATCCGGGAATCTAACTCAGCTCCACCGCTTTTTCCTGGGAAGTCACTCTATACTAAGATAACCAGGAGTCAAGCACATGGCGGCGCAGGCGACGAATTAATGGACAATGCAAAGCACCGTAACATTAATCAACGCATTCGGTTTTCCCAAAAGTGAAATTTGTTGCACGCCTTCAAGCGAATGCCCCCATAAGACTGCAGATTGCTAATGCAGTTTGCTCTGCAAAAACTGTCCGAGGGAAAACGACGAGGAAGACTTGAAATTTTCGAACAATGTTGAGTGCTATTACCTATAGCATTTTATTTCAAGCGTCTCTAAGACGTTCAGAAACAACATGCTCAATGCGCAGAACTTCGTGGAAATACTGTCGAACAAACAGCAATGCTTCATGACACAGTGAGCATTTTCTTGAAGATTACTACAAATTCTTCAGCACGCGTGTACATCGCCGAGGTAAAATTTTAGCTACCAAGAGTAAGCGGCAATTTGACCGCTACTTTCCATTTCACTATGTAAAACAAATCCAAATTAGCCTGAATAACGCAAAACGCAACACACACCTGCATCGCCGAGCGTTCATGTGATGAGCGAGGAAGCGCGTTTCCTTCGCGCCGCATACTACGCACAGGAAGGGGCGCACTTCATGACTCAAGCTCTGAACCGCATGGCACAAAGAGCACACTTTATTGCAGCAGCCTGTGCAGAGCAAGGCAGAAAGGCTAGTTTCCGCCACCACTGCCACCAGCAACGTCTTTGTCCTGTTGGTGCATGGGCGGACTTTTGGGCACAGATTCCGTGGGTGCCGCCTCGGACACGGTGCTTTTGGAGGCCTTGCGAGTGGGTGACGTAGTTGTCTTATCGGGAGACGTGAGCTTGGAATGTGTCGAGGGCACCGAATGCCTCTTGGGCGACGGCATGGTCTCAGCGGCACTAGCGGCACCAGCGGCACCAGCGGCACCAGCGGCACCAACGGCACCAGCGGCACCAGCGGGCCCAGGGGATGGAGCTGCAGGGGGTGGCGGTGCGGCAGCAGCGGCCGAAGCAGTCACTTCGGCGACGATGGGCTCAGAGGGCTTTTTAACGGGCTCATTCCCGCTGCGGAAAGCGGCCTCAATCTCCTCGAGCGTTTTTCCCTTGGTCTCTGGAAGCGTGAGCACGACCACGAAGAAAGATATGATCATGACGACGCAGAAGAACCAGTAGGTGCCATACGGCTTGAGCAGCTCAATCATGTCGTTGAATGTCTTGGTCACCACAAAGGCCATAGTCCAATTGAAGCTGGTACAGATACCTGTGGCAAAGCCGCGCACACGCACCGGCAGGAGCTCGCCCATCATGAGCCACGGGATGGGACCCATGCCGCAGGAGAAACCGATGATGAACAGCGAAAGGCAGACGAGCGGCAGCCACCCGATCGACTCGACGGCCTCGTCACCCTTGGTGGCCTTCACGTAGTGGTAGCCGCCCAGCACGCCCAGGCTGAGCGCCAGCAGCGCAGCCGACGTGAGGAGCAGCACGCGTCGGCCGCCCTTGTCCATCACCATGGTGGCGCCCAGCGTGGCGATCACCTGCACCACTCCGATGATCACCATGCAGTCCTCGGGCGGAATGGTAGTGCCCGCCGCCTGGAAGATGGACACAGCGTAAAACATGACCGCGTTGATACCCGACATCTGTTGCGCGAACATGAGGAAAAGACTGATGAGGATCGGCTTGTAGATGAACGGCTGCTGAAGCTCCCTCACGCGGAAGCTTTCGGAAGAGTTCAACTTGAGATTCATCTCGATGTTGTTGCGCTCCCCTTCGTAGTCTGTGCCCGCGGCGTAGAGAAACTGGAGCGCCTTGAGCGCGTCTTCGCGCTTGCCTTTCTGCATCAGCCAGCGCGGCGACTCAGCCATGAAGATCATGAGCACGGCCATGGCAGCCGGCAGTGTGAGGCAAAGGATGGCCAGTGAACTCCAGCTGAGAAACTTGCCAAAGAAAAACACACCCAGTATGCCGATGGTGATGGACAGTTGGATGCCGGTGCCGAGCGTGCCGCGCACCTGGGGCCGGCTGATCTCGGACACGTACACGGGCACGGCGAGCGACACAATACCCGTGAAGAAGCCAGTGATGACGCGGCCGAGGCAGAGCACGACCACAGTGCCCGCGGTGGCGATGAGTACCCAGCCAGCGATAAAGCCGAGCGAGGAGAAGATGATGGACAACTTACGGCCCAAGCTGTCCACCAGAAAACCAGCTACCAGTCCTCCCGTGAGCGCACCCAGCGTCATCAGCGAGCCAAACCAAGTCTCCTCGCTCTCGTTGATTTCCAGGCCTCCATCGGTAATGTTCCTTTTGAGGCTCGGTATGGCTGGGGACGAGTATCCCAAGTTGGTGCCCATGGCCACCGAGCCCAGCCAGGCGGAGGCGGCCGCCACATAGAAGAGCTCGAAGCCCTTGGGCCCGTCCTCCTTCTTTTCGGCCATGGGGCACTACGGACCTTCCAGCTGCTGCATCAAGGCTGCTCGCGCACCGCGGCCAGCGAATGCGCACCGATCACGTGCCGGTCGCGATTAGGATGCATAATCGACATGATTGAAGAAAAAGAAGATAAGCTCACCTGATACAGCGACTCGGGCGGACATTTTCATTATTGGCAATAAGGTGTCGACGACGAACAGAAAGAACCATGCAGAGCCGAGAATGCGCCGTACGTGTCCGAGTTGTGGTCATTTCCTTATTTTTTTTTGCAGATATGCCACAGTGAATTTCGTAACTATAGTAGTTGCAACACGTTTGCATGTAATTATAACCATACACATGTAAGTATGTTAGTATTTTTAGTGCATGTGGCTGTCGCGGCAATTAGCTTCCCGCCATTTCAGTTAGCAATTTCACACGAAGCAAGACATACGTCAGCCCACTACATGCCATCACAGCAAGGTCGCCGTCACAGTAGGCACTTTGCGCTGAAGCTTGGATGGATGGATGGATGGATGGATGGATGGATGGATGGATGGATGGATGGATGGATGGATGGATGGATGGATGGATGGATGGATGGATGGATGGATGGATGGATGGATGGATAAATGGATGGATGGATGTTATTAGCGTCCCCTTTGGAACGGGGCGGTGGGTTGCGCCACCAAGCTCTTGCTACTATACTGCCTAATAACCTACCTAGGTTAAACAATGAAAAAAAAAACGCTATGAACTACCACGCCCAAATTTTCTAATCCCCTATTGCGAACTGTGCTTTTGTAAGTCTCCGTCTTTTGTCGTTTCCCTACTTTTCTTCCACCAATCCTCCAATCACCTCTTACTAATGTCTATTACGGACATGTTTGCTTTACCACTGCTCCCGCTGAATCCAAGGGCTTCAAGGAGGCCAATGGTGCCTAAAACGACCGCTGGGTAGACGTCTTCACATTCTATAATAAAACATGCTCCGTCGTTTCCCTAGCTTTACCGCAGCAAGCACATGCTTCTTCTTCCTTCTTATATCTCGCTTTACAGGTGCGTATTCTAAGGCATCCCGATCTCGCTTCGAAAAGTAATGAGCTTCCCTTTGAGTTATCATAAATGGTTTCTTTCCTGATTTAGTTTTTTCCTCTTAAGTAGTTACTCATGGCAGGTTTCTTTTCCATTGTCGCCACCCATGAGATTAATTCAGCCTCTCTGACTTTCCGCTTGACCTTCTTTGTTGCTGTGTTGCCCACCCTACAGGCCGCATACTTGCTGGTAAGCTTCCTAGTTCTTTTTCTTCACTGTGAATCAATGTTTTTCCTGTACAGATACCTGAACACTCTCCCAGCCCATTTACTTTCTTCCATATTCCTCAGCCGTTCTTCATACTCAATTTTACTGCGAGCTTCCCTCACTTCAAAACTAGTCCAGCCCATATCACCCTGCACAGCTTCGTTTGTAGTCTTCCCGTGAGCACCCAATGCGAGGCGACCCACTGACCTTTGGTTCCCGCCGAGTCCTGATAGTACCCCTGATGTAAAGCAAACAACCGCATTTCCAAAAGTAAGTCCTGGAACCATTACACCTTTCCACATACCTCAGAGGACCTCGTACCTATTGTATCCCCATAGCGCTCTATGCTTCATTATGGCTGCATTTCTCTTCCCCTTTACTGTTATGATTTTTTACTGTGTTTCCATATATCCATTGCCTTCGTTTATCCATATACCAAGGTATTTATATTCTGTTACCAGAGGTATTTCATGGCCCTCTATCTCCACTGTCTGTTCACTCTTTTCATTGAATACCATAACACCTGATTTTCTAACAGTAAATTTCAAACCTAAATTGTTGCCTTCCTGTCCACAGATATTAGCCAGACGTTGCAAATCACTTTGCTTGTTAGCTAGCAACACAATGTCGTGCGAATAAAATAAACCTGGGAGTTGCTGCTCTATTACTGTGCCCGCCTGTTTGTATGAGAGATTAAACCCGATATTACTTCCTTCTAGCGCCCTCTCCATCCTCACCATGTACATCATAAACAGCAGCGGGGATAAAGGGCACGCCTGCCTTAGTCCCTCGTTGATATGAACTTTATCCTCGCTCCTCATCCCTTCCCATTCAACGCAAACGGTATTTTCTAGGTAAATCTCTCTCAAAAGCTGTAGACAATCGTTACCTAAGCCTTCCCCTTCCAGAATATCCCACAAAATGTCGCGGTCTACATTGTCGTAGGCTCCTGTAATGTCTAAAAAGGCCACATACAACGGTCTGCTTTCTGCTTTTGATATTTCAATACACTGAGTAAGAACAAACAAGTTATCATCCAAACGCCTACCTATTCTGAAGCCATTCTGAAGCTCTCCCAAAATGGCATTATTCTCTGCCCATGCTTCAAGCTTTAATTTGATTGCCTCCATTGCTAGCCTGTATATTACCGATGTAATGGTCAACGGTCTATACGAGTGAATTCTGTCTTTCTCCCTCTTACCTTTATAAATTAAATTCATCCTACTTTGTTGCCAACTGTCTGGTATTCGTCTATATTTTGAAGTTTTTTCCACTGCTTTCACCAGAGCTTCCTTTTTGGTCCTAGTTCAGCTTTGCACAGTGGTAGCAGCGCCACAGCACGGCGAGCTGTGGAAGCAAAATGGAAGTGACCCGTTGCACATTCCCCGATATAGGGTGGCAGGAACGCGGCAGATCGTTAGTCACGACTCGCTATTCACTGGCTAAATGGATACGTTGAGAAGCCAGAAGAATGAAAGAAAAGTAGAAACGCCAAGTTGTCGCAATGGCTGTACACCACAGATTGCTTATTTGGTTCAGAAATAAACGAGTCAGCTACTTTGGCTAATTTTGACTTGGGTTTTGGCTTCCTTTTTTCAGTACCCAACGGCAACACTTGCATTTAGCATGCTTTGGGGGTTGGTTATTAGTGGCATCATGGGTGGCACTCTTCTTACCACCGTGCCTCACCCGCACGCGGAAGCCGACCATTGTAGAGTGCTTAGCCGATCGGTTCGAAACGCCGTCGTCACAGAATCTCTGGTCGTAGATGTTGCGACCAGAGACGCAGCGTCTCAAGCGACAGCGCCTGCGTTTTTGACCAGCGGCGCAGCGTCTCAGCGGGAGCGACTCAAAACGATAACTGTCACTAGGGAAGAATGCGAAAACGCCCCCCTTACCACCATGCGGTTTTTACCACCGAGAGACTACGCTATTTTTGGTATCGGCCCACGAAAACGGTTATACGCTCACAAGAAATCGCCAGTTAGCTCCCACAGAAAGCTAAACGCTTTAATAATACCTTCAAGGATGGTGGGTTATCTGACTTATCACGCTCTTGCCGACAGCATGAGCGTAACAAAGCCGGGTAACGAAAACCGATGAAACCGGCGCGGCAACATGCAACATGCATTAATACAAAGAATATATGAACAGTAAAGATCGGTGCTAAGTGATTCAAAGCAGAGTGTGGTGATATTTTGGAAAAATAAAGAGTTAGACCAAGATAAATTATGAATGGCGTGCTTCAATAGTGATCTCAAATGGTAGCCATTTCAAGCAATAGGTCAACTGAATTCGGTTTTACCGCCTGATACCTCAGCAAGTAACACAGCGATGCAGTAAACGATATCGCCAGCAGGTTTCTTTTGTGTATTGCAGACTCGCACGATTGAACATTAAACTATGTCAACGTTTACACACACACACACACACACACACACACACACACACACACACACACACACACACACACACACACGTATGTATGTATGTATGTATGTATGTATGTATGTATGTATGTATGTATGTATGTATGTATATATATATATATATATATGTATATATATATATATATATATATATATATATATATATATATATATATATATATATATATATCACAAAAGCAACGAAAATAAGATGATCAGGCCAGTCGAATACTGGGGCAACATTTGATTAGCCCAGTTTCTCTCTTTCTTTCCCTCCCCACCCTCTTTTGAATACCGGTACTGTAGAGACACGAGAAGAGAGGACACTTCACTTCCGTTTGGTGAAGTGCCCGTGTGGCTTTTTCTTTTCCTGTGTTTCTTTTTCCTGCGTTTAGCTGAGGTTTCTTAGCTTCCTAGGGCCCTATAACGTAAAACTATTCCAAAATGTTTTATTCCAGTCTCCTGACGTCAAACTTGCGTAACCGCCGACGCAAGCATCGGGCGGTCACCCGCAGGTTTGTCCCAACACACCAATCAAACGCTCTCCTCGCTTATAGGAGGTCCCTTTTGTTTGATCTAAAAACGAATAACATTGCCTACACTGAGCGGCTTGTCTTATCTACTAGGCTTACAAGAAGCGAGGAGCACGCTCAAGTGGAGAGGCATTCGATGGGGTCGAGCCACTGCACTGAAAATCGATAACCGGATGAAGAGGGTGGTGCCGGCGTCTTTGATTGGTCCGCTTTCCCTTACTTAGCTTACGGTGACTCGTAGACAATCGCGGCGACATGCAACGGAAGCTTAACAATGACGCTAACACGGATCCTCAGCAAAGAAGAGTTGGCAGAACGAGGTCGTAAACGTGCCGAAACTGCTCGAAAACGATGCACGGCCACGCAAGAAGTTTTATTACACGCAAATAAACCCATGCTCTCCGGCAGGTGCGAGTAGCCAGTGCCTATCGGCGGCAGCCTTCTTTTATTCCTTTCGGAACGGGGCAGCCGGAGACTATTCAGAAGAAGATTCAGTTTTGTTCGGCATATTAATGCATCTTTATTGCGTACACGTAACTTTGACGCGGTGAGTTTTCCCGGTTTTGTGACGTCGCGTGACAAGCAGGTGAAGTGGGTGCAGCCCGAAAACTTTTGACCAATAGCCGAGGGCAAATGGCGTCGAATCAGAAATAACTATTTTTCTTTTGTTCGGTCAAATCATGCATAATCAGTGTGTACACGTCATATCAGATGGGGAGCTATTGCGGTTTTCGTGTCGTCGCGTGAAAGACAGGTGAAGTGGGGGTGGTCCAAAAAGTTTTTCACCAATCGCGGAGGGCTGACTGCAGAATTGGAATAGAAAAGTTTGGAATAGTTTTACGTCATAGCGCCCCTAGATTCCTGTAGTGCTAGCTTAACTTCGGCTGGGCGCAGGCGCCACGTGGTTTTCACCGCGATGGTGGCCCCTTCGAGGGCTTCGTCCGCTCACCTTCTTTGGTCGGGTTCCAAAAGGCGCGAACAATGTCGATGTTTGTAAGGCGCTTGTGCAGCATTTTTCGTTGTCCGATTTGAAGTCAGTGCAGGATTTTGGCGCGGGTCGTTTTGAAGTTACGTTTAAGAATAAGGCCGCGGTTGATCGCTTCTCAGGTGATCCCGCTTTGAAGGTTCGTGATATCGAGGTCCGGTTCGAGAATCGAGGTGTTCGAGTGAAGATGGTCAGTGTATTTGGCTACCCCGCGGATCTTTCAGACTAAGCTCTTTTCACCGAGCCAGAGGCATTTGGAAAGGTCCACGGGATCTCCGAAGAGTGCGTGCCGGGGTTCTCTGCCATTGGTACAGGGAAACGGCGCATTCGGATAGAGATGGTGCGGCCTGTTCCTAATCTTCTTCGTGTAGGAGAGCGTGTCATCCAGTGTGAGTACGAGGGAGACGTTCGGTTGTGCCGTAGGTGTAACCTGGCAGGTCACCATGCGGCCGTGTGCGACACGCTGAACTGCGCGCGCTGCGAGCAGTTCGGCCACGTGGCCTGCGACGCGGCGTGCGTAAGGTGTGGCGGAGACCACGCGGTCTCGGCGAGTAGTGTCCGCACCCACTCGTCAGTAACCGCGAGGCCAGACCAGCAGGAATCGGCAGTAGTGGACGCGGTTGCTTCGCCGGTAGGTAGCACGGCAAATGCCTTGAAGGACGAGAACAGCCGGGCTTCTTTCTTTGAGCGTGGTCGACGCCGCCGAGGGCGGCGGTGATTCCGTGTATTCCGCCGCGAACACTCTCCCGTCTGGCAAGGCAACGTGCTATGAGGAGAGAAAGTCACTGCCGCATTGCCGCCTCCGAGGTTGTTGCGCCGCCCGCTGCGCCGGCCGCGGCCTCTGGCGGGTGTTGGATCTGGAGGACAATCCCAATTGCTGTCCCCCAGATATTGGACCTTGCCGTTGGGTGCGCGAGTTGGCCGAGGTTGAGGAGGACTTTGAGATGAAAACTGAAGGTTTATTTACATTATTTACAGTGAGAGTACAAAGAAATTAACAGTCAAAAAGTCATTAGGGGCCGGCAGCAACTCGGACGCTGCGGCCCGTGGCAAGAAGCTCGAAAGAGATGAATGAAGGAATGCCCTCTTGCTGCTCCCGGTCTCTGGCTTTTAACCCCTACGGTGTCTCGAAGTCACGTCATGTTCGGCCAATCGGCGAGCCCGCTCAGGTGGCGTCATTTTTGGCCAATCGGTGAGCCCGCTCAGGTGGCGTCATTTTCGGCGCCAATGGTAGGCGCCCGTGCGAATGTAAGTCACACACGGCGCAGAGGGTCGCTCCATTGTCTCCACCTGTCCGAAGGAGTACTTCCCTGCGGTATTGCCTTCCTGGTCTGCAACTGCCGTCACAAAGGCGGATGGGGGGGTTGCTGCCAGGTGTTACGAACTTGTACCGCTGCACCACGATTTCGACTTTGTGGTCCCGTAGCGCTCGTCACCCGTTTCGTGACAGAGCGTTGGTAGCGAAGACTCCGAGCCTGGCGTCGATGAGCATAACAAAAGGGACTTTATACATTATATACAGGTTATTGTACAGGACAAGATCGGATCGGCACTGGGGCCGAGAGCTCACACAAACGCGACTGTTCCCGCACGACGGCGTCCGGCGAAAACGCGTGACACATCTCACCCCAGTCGGGAGCGACACTGTCTCCCGGTGGGTCGGCGGATCCTGTTTTTCAGGCAGCGCGTCGCTGCTTTTATAATCCCCGAGGAACCATTGTCACTCAAACGGCCCAATACAAAGTCAGCACACGACGGTCGTCCGAGGGGTCCAACCAGCGACCGCGCTGGCCACCCGGTTCAAAGTTCGCGCGCGCGGAGACCTCCATGCAAAAGGAGGTGCGGCGCCGGGCTGTCTGGCACACGCGGACACGTCCAAACAGGCTGCTCGCCGAGGCTTCTCCCGCAGGATCCCGCTGCCTGACGGCTCAGCATCTTGACTTGTGAAGGGAGAATTAGGGCGCTCGCAGGATAGATTCTGCATCTTGCAGATTCGGAATCCGGGCTTGTGGTAATGGCACAACAGCATCCCCGCCCTCAGATAAGGCGCCGGGAAGACGAGCTGCCTCCACGTGGCTCGGATGCCAGGCGCGCACGTTCGTCAGGCTCGTCCAAGTTCACGTCCAGTGTCGGGACGCCAGGTAAGTTCACGTGCCCAGGTCCGACTCGCCAGGACAGGAGCTCTGCTCACCGCGTTGTCGCCAAGGTACCTCGACCAGCTCCGCTCGGGTCGTTCCTAAGACCTTGCTTCTCGCCACTGGTCCCGCCTGGTCGTTCTGCAGCTTGCAAAACCGACCGGCAAAAGGCAACACCCAACACGAACAAGTGCCCTCTGTCTCCCGTCAAACACCAGACAAGGCCATAATTCAAATCAACCTAACTAAATTGCTATCCCTCTTTTTGCTCCCGCTGCAACAAGAGGCAGGTGTACGATCTAGTACACAAGGCTCAAACAATCAGTTTTCAAATCAACAACACAACAAAATAGAAACAATTAATAATCAGCAATAATAATGACAAATAGAATGGTCCCCTTGAAATCACTTGGACCGAAAACATACTTCTGAGGAAGCAAATGAGGTCATTCATTTTTCCCGGCGATATTTTCGCGGAATCCGAAGCTGCTTATATTTGCGACCCTGCTTATCCGTGTAGCGGCGGTACAATAAGCCAGATTCCTTGCCAAATGAAACCCTCTTTTTTTTCACTCCCCGTTTGACGCTCTTCCTCAGATCGGCTAATGAACAGCCTTCCTGTTGCTCGCGAATCAGACTTTCTCTTTCAACTGCAGCCTGCTCCTGCCGGCTGGCGGAAACCGGAGCGAGTGTGGAGCCCGCGTCGCCTAATTGCGGCGTCGCGTCTATATCGCGGCTAGCACTGCACGCGTCACTCCCACTCACTTCCAGGACCCGCTCGTCTAGGCCAGCCTCCGAGCTCTGCCTCTCCCGTGACTGCTCGCCACTCAAGTTACTGTGATCGGTCCGTGTGCCGCACCGCCTTTCGCTCACCGACGCTAAGTCAAGTTCCCTCGACAGCGGGCGCGCTTTGGATCGCGTGGGGGCCATGTACGCCACGTCGGCAAAGAATGATTTGCCCTGATCCCTCAGCAGCTGCTCCGAGCTATTTGAGAAGAGGTAGGAAAATTGCTCCGGGAGGGCGGCTGACACAGCGGCTTCGGTGTTAAGTTTCCCAAATTCTCCTTCAATGATAACCGTTGCGATCGGTAAACAGACGCTCTCCTTCTCGGCCACTTGCCGTATCCTAACGCACTCTCCCGTAAAATCCCTCGAGGAGACGAAAGACGGGTGAACAACGTCCATAGTTGCTGCAGAGTCCCGCAGTGCTCGGCACTTCTTGCCGTTTACCTTAATTTCCTGCACATAGGGCTCCAATAGACGTATGTTCTTGTGAGTTTCCTGTATCGTTGCAAAAGCAATTCTCTCTGGGCAGCTTGCAGCGATGTGCCCTTGCTTTTTGCAATTGTAGCAGGTTAACGGTTTCCGTTTTTCAAAAGAACGCGTCATTTCGTTTCGCTGTTTCGGACCATCGTCATCATTCTGAGATGCATTCTGTCCTTCCCTTACAGTTTCTTTGGTAAGGGATTCGTCGTCCCGAAACTCGCGACGCGTGATTTCCTTCCGTTCGTCGGGCTTCCCGTAAAACCCATCTCTTTTATCTGCTTTTTCTACACGCACTGCCTTGCTGTGTAAGCTGCGGCGGGTGTAATACTCTTCCGCTAACTCTGCTGCCTTGTTTAGCTTAACCTCCTTTAGCCTATCTTGCAGCCAGAGCCGGACATCCTCATCAATGCAACGGTAGAACTGCTCCAACGCGATGCATTCGACAATTTTGTCGCGGTCGTCGTAAACCTCTTCGCCCTTCAGCCATTCCACCAGGTCGGCTTTTAGACGAAACGCGAAGTCAACATTCGACTCCTTGCCCTTTTTTGCATACCGGAACCTCTGCCGGAAAGCTTCGGGCGACAATTTGTACTTCCGCAGTAGCGCTTCCTTCACATCACTGTAGCTCTCAAACGCCTCTTTCGATAAGCAAGTTATTACGTCTGATGCCTCCCCAGGAAGCAAGGCTAACAGATTCTGTGCCCAAAGGGATCGCTCAATGCTATTCCGTTCACACACGTGCTCAAATTTCACGAGGTATTTGGCCATATCCTCTCCGACGACAAAGGGTGGAAGTTGATCGCGTATTCTTGGAACATTAGAAGTGAGACTAGGCGCTGGCGAGCTATTTCGGGTCTCCAACTCTTTCATTTTAAGCTCGTGCTCACGAATCTCTCTCCTTTCCTCCTTTTCCTCCTCGCGACGTTCCTGTTCTCTCCTTTCCTGCTCGCAACGTTCCTTCTCCCTTTCCTCCCTTTCCCGACGTTCATTGATATCCGCCCAGGCCTCTGCGGCTTCCTCAGCCGTTACGTCCCCAGTCCTCATGACCTCAAGGATCGCATTCTTTCTTTTGGTTGAGCCCAACTCAATGCCCAACTCCTCACAAATTTCGAGAAGTTCCTTCACCTTGTACTTCTCCATCGTTCACACTGTCCTCCTGCTGTTTACCCTTTTTGAATATACCTGCCGTACGCTACTATAACACTACTAGTAAGACATATGCAAGTATATCACACACTGCCCTGTTTACCCCCTCAGCATCCCCTGGTTTTCAAAACACTCTTACTAGGCTTGAAACACACAAGGTTATCACAATGCAACACCAAATCCTTCCCTAAGCTACTATAACCTGTGTCAGAGAAAGTCTGGTGTTTGAGGTAAACTTCAGGCACTCACCGCGCCGAGGTAGCTGATGCCGGTCAATCCCGTAGCTGCCATCCAGTGTTACGAACTTGTACCGCTGCACCACGATTTCGACTTTGTGGTCCCGTAGCGCTCGTCACCCGTTTCGTGACAGAGCGTTGGTAGCGAAGACTCCGAGCCTGGCGTCGATGAGCATAACAAAAGGGACTTTATACATTATATACAGGTTATTGTACAGGACAAGATCGGATTGGCACTGGGGCCGAGAGCTCACACAAACGCGACTGTTCCCGCACGACGGCGTCCGGCGAAAACGCGTGACACATCTCACCCCAGTCGGGAGCGACACTGTCTCCCGGTGGGTCGGCGGATCCTGTTTTTCAGGCAGCGCGTCGCTGCTTTTATAATCCCCGAGGAACCATTGTCACTCAAACGGCCCAATACAAAGTCAGCACACGACGGTCGTCCGAGGGGTCCAACCAGCGACCGCGCTGGCCACCCGGTTCAAAGTTCGCGCGCGCGGAGACCTCCATGCAAAAGGAGGTGCGGCGCCGGGCTGTCTGGCACACGCGGACACGTCCAAACAGGCTGCTCGCCGAGGCTTCTCCCGCAGGATCCCGCTGCCTGACGGCTCAGCATCTTGACTTGTGAAGGGAGAATTAGGGCGCTCGCAGGATAGATTCTGCATCTTGCAGATTCGGAATCCGGGCTTGTGATAATGGCACAACACAGGGCTTCACGGTGCATTACAGCCGTCTTGCCTCGCGGCTTGCAAGCGCACAGCGGGGGCAGGCGGTTTGTTCTCGAGCGACCTTTCAGAGCCGCAAAGCAGCTTTGCTCGGGACCCACGTTACCTGTAACAGTGCCAGGCTCCCGCTACACTTTCGGGTAGAGTCAGGCGGTGGGACAACAGCTCTACATGCGGCGCACGAGGTGGGGAACGCCAACTTGTTTGGACGTGCCGCACCTCGGGACGTGGTAGATGTGCTTCTGCGCTCCTTAATTAGGTTTGACGCGATTCGATGTGGTCTGGTGAACTCGAAGTAGGCTCAGGAAAAGGTCCCGTATCTAACACGGGTCGGAGTCACTGACTGACACGGTGTTCGTCGGTCGAGCAGGAAGCGTAAAAAACAGGGCAGTAAGTGCGCTGGTTCTGATGCCGGGACGCGGCCGCGCAGTGCGCGTCGGGCTCGGACCACGGTGGGTCCCATGGCTCGGAGCCTGGCACTCCTGAATCCAAGCGTACTGCCGTGGACCATACAGATTCCGACTCTGTTACAGACATCCCTTCGGACATGGAGGATTTTACTCATTGTGTGCATTGTAAAGGGGTTCGGTGCGACTGCTCCGAACTGTCAGACAGATACTATGATACTACTAAGGAGACTAGCTTATATATTTTATGCGGCTAGTATTACTCAATAGCCTGCTCTTTCTTTCTTTCTTTCTCAAGCTTTTCTTGTTTTCTTTGCTTTAATTAGCCTTCTGCTAAATTTTCTCTCCCCAAATATGGCTCCTTCCCTTACTATAGCTTCTTTCAATTGTAGAGGTTTGTCCCGAGTTTCCAAACAGAGGTTATCAACTTGGCTAAGTCCAAAAAAGGTAGATATTCTCGTACTCCAAGAAACTTATGTCCATAGGTTAGGCTCGGGCAGCCGAGGTACGGTCATTATTTTGATGCCAAATTTCGACAGCCTTGTTCTTCGTCATGCCAGGGATGCCGAGGGCCGCATCTTGTCGGTGAATCTTGATTGTGGCATTCGAATCGGTAATGTTTATGCTCCAAACCAGTCTAGAGATCTGAGAGAGTTTTTCGCTGCCTTATATAGAACCTTACTTGGTAGGTCCCTCTCGGCTAATTCTTGTAGGCGGCTTCAACTGTGTGTTACAGCAGGTTGATCGCGTCTCCCGTAGAGGGACTCCAACAGTTAAAGATATGCGCGGAAATGCTGTACTGTGAGAGCTCGTCGATGGGCTGGGACTGGTCGATGCTTGGCGCGTGCTTCGTCCTGGACAGTCAGGAATGACTTGGACATGATGGGGCAGGCAGAGCCACATCGATCGTTTTTACATCTCATCGAAACTAGCTTCCAGTATGAATTCTTCTTGGTTGATTCCTTCTGCTCTTAGCGGCAACAGCTTCCTAATTCTGCTGTTTGCCGATTCTAACATAGTCTCGCAAGGGAAGAGACCACGACGCCTAAATCCACGTCTCCTAAAGGACAGGCAGGTAACCGCAGAGGTATCATCCATTCTCTTTCGATCGCCGCACAACAAAGAGTCTAGATGGCACAGAATGGGATGACGTGAAAGTCAGAGTGCGTGAGTGCTTCAGGTCTTGGGGCAAGCGTCGAGCGCGCGAGGAGCGTGAGGAGATTAAAATCGTCTCTGACGCGATCCTCCTGCTCTCGAGGCCGCTGTCCGGCGGGCCTGGTGTTGCTCCAGCGCTGGCCTCACTCCGAAAGGAACTTCGGATTTTCCTGCAGCGACGCTGGGATGGCTTGAGAGCCGCAATCCGAGCAGAGCAGCGGGAAATGGAAGTGTGGTGCAGCAATGTCCTACGTAGGCATCTTTCAAGGAAGAGCACAACTCTCTCTTCCCTAGTAGATCCTATTGATGGAAGCATAGTCGATTCACCAGATGGAGTTCTTGCACTGGCGAGGCAGTTTTACACAACCTTGTATGCCTCTCCAGTTGCCTCTCCAGCTGTCATTCCTTTTGCTTCACCAGCTGAGCCACCTCAAGTATGTGACTCAGCCATAGATGAGGACGAACTATTTCCGGCTTTGAAGTCTATATGAAGCATAATCGCAGTCCAGAATCCGTTGGTCTGACAGTCGAATTTTATGTTAATTTTTGGACACTGTTAGGGAAGACGTTCGCATCGCTGGTGAACAGGCTACTCAGTGAAGGGACTTTGCCAGCGTCTCAACGAGAGGGGCTAATCACTCTCCTTTGTAAGGACGACTCGAGGAGCTCCGATCTGAGAGCATGGCATCCAATGACGCTTCTGAACTGTGATTATAAGCTGATAGCAAAGTGCCTGTGTATGCGACTCACGCCAGTACTCAACACTGTTTTGGGTCCATACCAGGCATGTTGTGTCTAAGGGCGCTCTACTCAGCTTCACGGTCTATAGCAGTTAGGGACCTTCTCCTGTGGGCAATACCAGGAAATTTCCAGGTATTCTTTGCTCCTTCGATGAGGAGAAGGCTTTCGATATCATTAGCCATAGGTACCTTTTCCGTGTTCCGGAAGAGGCTGGTTTTCGTGTGGGTTTTCGGCAGGTGGTCCAAGCTTTGTATTCTCGACCAACTATTGCTGTTCTCATACGAGAACGCTTCTCGGAGACGTTCATTGTGGGACGTGGTATACGGCAGGGGGACCCTCTCTCACCTGCCCTCTACGTATTTCGAACCGCTTCTACAGAGGTTGTCCTGTGAAAGTAGAATTGGCAGGTTCCTCCTCCCACCAGGTTCCCCTCCGGTTGCACTCTTTGCCTATGTGGATGATTGTTCATTGTCGTTCCGGACTAGGCATCAGCTTGCAGCCTCTTGGAGTTCATGGACAGTTACTGCGAGGCGAGTGGTGCAAGGTCGAATAGGTCGAAAAATGTAGCATGTACTTGAACTCCACTCCGTCCAGTCCGCAGCCCGTTCATGGTCTCCCCGTGAAAACGCGGTTGCGCATTCTAGGTTTCCAATTCGAACCAGACGGACTCTCTCCTGAAAATTGGCAACAGGCTAAGGAGAAGCTTGAAACCAGGATTCGGGAATTGCGCATGAGCGCGTTGTCATGCCCATTGACTGCTCGAGCGTCACAGGACGACCTGGCGGGGGAGATTGTACCTATACACGGACGGCTCAGTCCTCGAGAAGACAACTTCGCTCACTTCTGTTTTCCTTCCTGACGTATGTGGCGTGTGTGTCTCCTGTTCCAACCCGAACCAAGCTTATCTTGGAGAGGGTCCTCTTTCACTTCCTCTGGAAGGGGACAACTCGTTGTGTAGCTAGGCAGGTGCTCAAGTTGCCTACGAATAAGGGAGGACTCGGAATTCCCTACCTGGGCATCATGGCTACTGCACTACACGTCAGGTGTACCCAGGTCGCTCTTAACTCGGACATGCTCCTAACTGGAACCTTAACTTCCTTTTTTCTTAGCACCCGACTCCGCTTGTCTTCGGAGAGCACATTTTCCCGCTGTGTGCCTCGCTCAGGTTCCCCGTCCACCATTTATGCGGCGGCTGCCAACTCCCTGGTAAGCCTACGCAAGATTCACCCCGTTATCGACGTAGTTTCAACTCCAATCCAAGAACTAGTCGATATCCTCACCCCAGGTCTCCCCCCGCATTGCCAAAGGTACGATCTGTCCATCCACAGGCCAAACTTGAAGCTCATTACCGCCAGCTTCCTCGACGCTAGGCGAACTAGGTTCATGTACCGCCTGGCACGAGGGTGCCTGTCGTTGAGTTACAGGCCCTTCACCGCCGTCTCGGCTCCTAAAGTGTGGCCCTTTTTTCGCGGTCGTGAGGACTCGGTTCATATGTTTACGCAGTGTTTGCTTCCTGCAGCTCTTTTCTAAAGGATTGCTAGCCTCTTTAAGCTCCCAGGTGTTCCATAACAGACTGTCCGATTTTTGCGCCCTTTGCCTAAACAGGCGATCAACCAGTCAGTGCTTCGACTCGCTGAGTGTTCATACCAGGCTTGGTCGGCACGCTGTGATGCAATTTTGGGGGGACGAGCGCCGGGCCTTCACGAAGTGCTTGCGAAAGCACAGAAGGAGGTCTGGTTCCAACTCACCCGGGAGCGGCATCGCTTGGGCGACAAGAAGTTTCTCGAGGTGTGGGCTCATCCTGCCGTGAATTTTGATGAGTCAGGTAGAAAGCTCTCCATTAAGTTATGACGCATGTTCCTAAGGTCGCTCGACTCGACCGTGTGTGCCAGTCGATCTACAGGGTTTTGTTTGGCTCAGTGGAACCCAGAGCCGGAACCGGTCATGACGCACTCTCATGTAGTCGCGCTGTGCCGCGGATGGCTTTGGTGGTCTCCATGGTAGTATGTCTTGACCTCTTTTGCGCCAAAGCAGTCCCAGGGTCAGTCGAGCTTGCGTCCCGTAAGACCGACATTGTGTTGAGTACAGTAACTCAGTTGTGCTGCACCACAGCAGCCCCCTTGTCAGGGAAGGACCGTTGGCCCGAACCAAAGCTCCCGCCCAGTCAGCCCGGGTAGAGGGGCAGCGCTGGGGCCAATGTACCGAATGATGTTGGGTTGATAAGTACATGTAAGTTCCGGGACGCGGCACCTCCGGGTGCCAAGTCCTCTTCCCATTTTACAACGGCGCTAGTGCCGTCCAGTATCGCCTGGGCCGCCTAGCCGCGTCTGAACTGCGAGTTACTAGTTAACGAAAGAGACGACAAACCAACGTCGGCAACGAAGCTCACGGTAGTTCCCATCAAGTTAGCTCAACCTCGAGGGAATACGTCATACCTAGACTACCGGGAAACCCAGTCCAGCAATCGCATCCAACCGCAACGAGATCGGCTTGAAAGCGTTCTTGGGGAAAGCTCTGCCGCCGACTCCACGCTTTATGGACTTGCTACTGCTTCCCGGCCATGCGTATGCCATCATTTGTTTCTTTTGAACTCTGTTTAGCTGACCACCGTTAGGTGATCTTTTTTTTGTGTAGTGTTAATTTTTATACCCTCTGTTAACTGTTCGTAGTATTTCTTTTGTCTTCATCATTGATCTATATTAGGTGCATGTGTGTTAGTGTTCTAGTGGTTTTGTGTTTATTTTAGTTTGTGTATCCTTGTCACTCGATAAATATTTCTTTCTCTCTTTCTCCCGACTCTGACAATTTCGCTGTGTTCGCTTGAGTACGGAACGGCCAACCGGCTTGTATACCCCGCCGACGACTTCGCGCCGACGGCGAATGGGTGACAAGCCGTGACAGACTTACACATAACCTACAGACATGATAACGTCAGATTGTAATTTGAATATACGAGAAAACATAATTCTATTACGCAAAAAGTAAAAAAAAAACACAAACCACATTTCCAGCCTTTCAACCACGCATATAGAGCGGCCATGTCCTCCCAGATTTGTTCGCGCAAATCTCAAAGGCCACTAAGCGGCGCGCCCGGTTCCTTGCAACATCTCCAGATGGCGCTCGCCTCCGCCGCATCACGGCCCACGCAAGAGACCGCGTTTGTACCAGAACGCTCGCCCACAGAACACCTCTTTGTGCACATTCTTCGCCGCCAGCGTTTCCTCGTAAACATTACGGTTACATAAGCTTCAGTTGCCGGGAAGCGTGAGAATCACTCGGGGATCTTTGAATGTTATCGCGTTCC
This sequence comes from Dermacentor albipictus, assembly GCF_038994185.2. NCBI lineage: Eukaryota > Metazoa > Arthropoda > Arachnida > Ixodida > Ixodidae > Dermacentor > Dermacentor albipictus. The sequence goes on from NC_091821.1 coordinate 265,965,810, forward strand.
ACTCTTAAAGGCGAAGCTTAAGCGTCCTCCAAATTTCTGTTCCACCAATCTTCCAATCGCCGCTTCTACTGCGGACATGTTTACTTTCCCCCTGCTCCTAAATCGAGGTGCATTTCGACCGCTGGGCAGGGATCTTCACATTCTAACAAAACATGCTTCATCGTTTCCCTAGCTTTACCGTAGCAAGCACATTCTTCTTCCTTCTTATATCTTGTTTTATAAGTGCGTGTTCTAAGGCATCTTGATTTCGTTTCGAAAATACTGACTTCCCTATGAGTTATCATAAATTGTTTCTTTCCTGATTTAGTTTTTTCCTCTTAAGTAGTTACTCATGGCAGGTTTCCTTTCCATTGCCGCCACCCATAAGATTACCGCAGCCTCTCCGACTTTCCGCTTGTTCTTTGTTCTTTGGTGCCATGTTGATCACCAGACAGGTAGCATACTTGCTGGCAAGCTTCCTAGTTCTTTTCCTCCACTATTAATCAATGTTTTTCCTGTACAAATACCAGAAAACTCTTCCAGCCCATTTACGTTCTTCCATATTCATCAGTCGCTCTTCATAATCAATCTGTGTCTCGATGTCAGCGCCGCCTCCCGAGAAGCGTGGCATCAAGGCATCCTATGACCAAGGTTTAGGATGGATGGATGAATGTTATAGAACGTCCCCTTTGGAACGGGGTGGGGGGTTGCGCCACCAAGCTCTTGCTATTATATACTGCCTAATGTCCTACGTAGGTTAAACAATAAAAAAAAGAAAAAAAAAACAGTACGAACTCCCACAACCAAATTTTCTGATCCCCCATTGCGATCTGTGCTTTTGTACGTCTCTGTTTTTTTTTGTCGTTTTTCTACTTTTATTCCACCAATCCTCCAATCGCCTCTTACTAATCCCTATTGCGGACATGTTTACTTTTACACTGCTCTCGCTGAACCCAAGGGTTTTCAAGGAGGCCAGTGTTGCCTAAATCGACCGCTAGGTAGACGTCTTCACATCCTAATAAAACGTGCTCCATAGTTTCCCTAGCTTTACCGCAGCAAGCACATGCTTTTTCTTCCGTCTTATATCTCGCTTTATAGGTGCGTGTTCTAAGGCATCCCGATCGTGCTTCGAAAAGTAATGAGCTTCCCTTTGAGTTATCATAAGTGGCTTTTTTCCTGATTTCGTTTTTTTCCTCTTAAGTAGTTACTCATGGCAGGTTTTTTTTCCATTGCCGCCACCCATGAGATTATTTCAGCCTCTCTGACTTTCCGGTTGACGTTCTTTGTTGCTGTGTTGCCCACCCTATAGGCCGCATACTTGCTGGTAAGCTTCCTAGTCCTTTTCCTCCACTGTGAACCAATGTTTTTCCTGTACAGATACCCAACACTTTCCCAGCCCATTTACTTTCTCCCATATCCCTCAGTCGTTCTTCATACTCAATTTTACTGCGAGCTTCCCCCACTTCAAAACTAGTCCAGCCCATATCACCATACACAGCTTCGTTTGTAGTCTTCCCGTGAGCGCCCAATGCGAGGCGACCCACTGACCTTTGATTCCCGTCGAGTCCTGATTGTACCCCTGATTTAAAGCAAACAACCGCATTTACAAAAGTAAGTCCAGGAACCATTACACCTTTACACATACCTCGGAGGACCTCGTACCTATTGTATCCCCATAGCACTCTGTGCTTCATTATGGCTGAATTTCTCTTCCCCTGTACTGTTATTGTTTTTCCCTGTGTTTCCGTATATCTATTGCCTTCGTTTATCCATATACCAAGGTATTTATATTCTGTTACCCGAGGTGTTTCCTGGCCCTGTATCTCCACTGTCTGTTCGCTGTTTTCATTGAATACCATAACACCTGATTTTCTAACAGTAAATTTCAAACCTAAATTGTTGCCTTCCTGTCCACAGATATTAGCCAGACGTTGCAAATCACTTTGCTTATTAGCTAGCAACACAATGTCGTCCGCATAAAATAAACCTGGGAGTTGCTGCTGTACTACTGTACCCGCCTGTTTGCATGAGAGATTAAACCCGATATTACTTCCTTGTAGCGCCCTCTCCATCCTCACCATGTACATCATAAACAGCACCGGGGATAAAGGGCACCCCTGCCTCAGTCCCTTGTTGATGTGAACTTACTCCTCGCTCCTCATCCCTTCCCATTCAACGCAAGCGGTATTTTCTAGGTAAATCTCTCTCAAAAGCTGTAAACAATCGTTACCCAAGCCTTCCCCTTCCAGAATATCCCACAAAATGATGCGGTCTACGTTGTCGTAGGTTCCTGTAATGTCTAAAAAGGCCACATACAACGGTCTGCTTTCTGCTTTTGATATTTCAATACACTGAGTAAGAACAAACAAGTTATGCATCCAAACGCCTACCTATTCTGAAGCCATTCTGAAGCTCTCCCAAAATGCTATTATTCTCTGCCCATGCTTGAAGCTTTAATTTGATTGCCTGCATTGCTAGCCTGCATATTACCGATGTAATGGTGAACGGTCTATACGAGTGACTTCTGTCTTTCTCTCCCTTACCTTTATATATTAAATTCATTCTACTTTGTCGCCAACTGTCGGGTATTCGTCTATCTTTTAAAGTTTTTTTCACTGCTTTCACCAGAGCTTCCTTACTTTTTGGTCCTAGTTTATTTATCAGCCTAACGGGAACCTCGTCTAGCCCTGTGGCTGTGGGCTTAGGAATTTTCTCTTCCGCTTTCTTCCAGTTGAAATTTGTCAGCACCAGCTCCTTTTCCACTTGGGTCTCTTTCATGCTCTTTTTTTCTTCAAATACAACTTCGTCATTGCCTTGGAAAGATTCGGCTGTTACTGTTCGGATGTAATTTATTGTCGCTTCTCCTTCCAGTCTGTTTTCATCTTCGTCTAGGATATATTGTTCTATTGTTGTTGACTTCCTGCCCAATAACTTTATGTGGTTCCAAAATATTCTAGGTGCGGCCTTCTTTTTCTCACGTATTTCTGACAACCAACGTTCACTTTCACCTTTTAATTTTGCTTGCACCAGTATTTGAACCATAGACTTTTTCTCCCGGTATATTTCCCATTTACTGATTACTTCATCCTGCGGCAACTGCGCCTTCTTTGCCTGCCTGTGCTCTCGTGATGTTTTCTGTCGTTCGGCGATTGCTTCTCGCATCTCCTTGTTCCACCAGCTTTTCGGTTTGTTTTTTCCTTTCCAACGAACACGTTGTTTCTCTTTCCGTATTTCTGTCGTTATTACACTTAGAAGCTCACCATATTCCCACTCTTTACTTGGCCATTTGCCAAGTTCTTCCTCAACTCTAGTGACTATATTTGCTATTTGTTCAGCGTTCAAATTTGGACTGGCCATTTTGCTCTCCTTGCTATTTCCCAACTACATATCCCATTTTCAAAACGATGCGTTTATGGTCAATCCCTATGCTTTGCTAAACCCTTCCTCGCCGATGACCTTTTCTTTCAACTTATCATGAATTCCTTCTGTCATGAGACAGTAATCAATGGTTGATTGCCGGTTTCCCACTTCCCACGCGATCTGCCCTGAGGGGACACCGCCGAACAGCGCCTCCAGTGTCTGCCGTGCAAACATGCGCGTTTTCAACGAGACAGCGTCGTTTTTCGTGAATGAATTATCATAGATGCCATATTTCAAAATGCGGAAATAAGCTCTACGCGCCTAGCTCGACATCTCATGCAAACGGTACCATTACTTAGGGCCGAAACCCATTCCTAATTGCGGGCGAAATTTAAAGTATGCGAATATATGGAAACCTTCAAATTGTGGAGGCTTGTTTGGCCAGTAAATAGCGATTTGCGAAGAAACCATTGCATTGATTGTTATATTCCCGGGATTATATCGACTTTATTCACTCATCTTTCAGCTAGCTGAAGCAGCAGCTCTCGAAATGGCAAAAAAGTCGTTCGAAAGTCGCAGTTCTCGAAATAAAGTCGCGGAATTCATTGAGGCTGATATACAGGGCCTCTCACGTAAGTTTAGCCAAACTTTTAAAATATGCAAATGCTACGTAGCTGCACAGAACCAAGGTAATGTTGTTTGACGTCGTTTGGAGATACTGAGATTATTTTTTTCAATCCCGCCTAATTACACAATTAGCGTTAATTAAGTAATCAACACCTTAAATATAACATTTAGATGAAAAGTGTCAATGAGAAAATTATAGCAAAAAAATTAAAAACTCCTGATACAGCTTTCTGTTGTTCAATACGTGCTACTTATAAGTGCTTTTTCCGAGCGTGAAAGAAGCCTGTAACTACACGCAAAGTGCCACGAGCGGCCGGTCGCGCGGCAATTTTCCGTGTATTCTCGGGCTTCTTTTGCGCTCGAAAAAGCACTTTCATTTAGCACGTATTGAGCTACAGAAACCTGTATCGGGAGCTTTTCATGTTGCTCCACAGTTCTCTCAATGAAACTAGAAACGCTGAACAGTGTAGCCGTTATACCCCCCCTCCCCCCCCCCCCCCCCCCCACCGAAAGCAAGAGCGCCGATAAAACGGGAGGGGTTGAGCGAGCGCTGAGCGGGAACGGTAACTGATAACAAACAGTAATAGAACGGGATCGAGCGGTAATGGGTCGAGGCGCGACGCCCTTAGTTTTGCCGGAGCTGCGATGAGGACGGGCGTAAAATTGGTAGAGCACGCTTACGAGGGAAGGGGTGAGGGATGCCCGTGCACGAGAAGGACGGCCGCGTATGCCGTGTTCGTTGTTTTTGGAGCGCAGCCCTTAGGCACCCGTCCCTGCGCCGGGCGTCGGCGTCGGTGGCGTAACCAGCGTAACCGAGCGAACGAGCACAGCGAAATATGAAAGAGCGAAAGCGGAGCAGGAGAGGAAAGACGCGAGCCACGAACAGAAGTGACCAATGAAAGTCATCAGTGACGTGTGCGTGGGAAACTGATGTCATGCGGACCCGCCCGACCGCTCGTTTCGTACTATTTATTATCTGCTCGCGTTAGCTCTCGCTCGCGCTTGTTTGGTTTGCTTGGTTTGGAATGGTTCGCGCTTGTTTCGATTAACATGGTTTGCGATTTTGTAATCTGAGTGCATGCGCGAAGCGAATTGTTTATTACTTTCTGGAAGCCATGCCAGGCACCTGCGATTACACTGGAAGCTTCGACGAGTCATGTATAAAAGCCGACGCGCTTTACCTACAGATCAGATTTCCGACGATCGCCGACTCTGCTCGCCGTTATCGTTAATTAAATTAAATTATGGGGTTTTACGTGCCAAAACCACTTTCTGATTATGAGGCACGCCATAGTGGAGGACTCCAGAAATTTCGAGCACCTGGGGTTCTTTAACGTGCACCTAAATCTAAGTACCAGGGGTGTTTTCGCATTTTGCCTCCATCGAAATGCGGCAGCCATGGCCGGAATTTCACACAACGGCCAATCTGCCCGACGTAGGTTTTCCCATAGCTTAGCAGTGTCTGGTAAAGCACAGCAGTGGACCACTTTTCCACGTAGCGTTTCTGTCTAGCTTCGAGCATCGGGTCCAGCGGCTTTTAAATGCCATATTTCCTCATTCGGTCATCACCTAGTGGCAGGAACCTCGCTGCAGAAACGCAAACGTAGCAATAATCCCAAGGGGAATGAGGGAAGTGAGCACGATTCCCGAAGAAAGGCTCAGGTGGCACCTTATTACCACGGGGTGAGCCACAACCTCAAGAAGGCGGCAAACAGGTATGAGGTACCTGTTGTTTTCTTCCTCGATTAAGCTGCCTCGCAGAAGTGAGATCTGTGTTGTGTCCTCGAATCATGGGATGTACAGTGCAAACGTACAAAGTCAAGCATACAAAACGCTACGTGGAAAAGTGTTTCACTGCTGTGGTTTACCAGATACCGCTAAGTTACGGGAAAACCTACATCGGGCGGACTGGCCGTTGTGTGAACGAATGAATGAGAGAACATGCAAATAATTTAAAAATTGTTATGAACGCCCATTTTTCTGCGTGTTGCAGACCGTGCTGCTGTACAGTAAGCAACGTTTTTCTGAGGTGAGAATCCTAGGTAAGACTAGCGATAAATCCGCGCAGGAACTGCTAGAGGCATGCCACATTCATATCACTGGTCAAGCATGTGTTAGTCAAACATCTGTTTTGTTATATGATGCAGAAAGAAATCGTTGGGTTTGACGCAAACAAGATGACCTGTCGCTTGCTCTTTTCTTTTTCTGATGTCGAGAGTGTGCGCGGTATATATGTAGCAAGTTTTGTGCCTAATAAACAGTTGTGAGTGTAGCGCCGTCTTTCTTTCCCTTCTTTCTGTCCTTTAGAATCTTTCTTTTTCCGTTTTTATTGTGCTACAATACCATGGCGTACAACCTGCACCACTTTCTAAGCTTCACAAAGCTGAAAGTGTCGAATTGGGCTCACTGCAACTGGTTATCTATTGCTTGTATAGTCTTTTTAAAGATTGCTTTCAAACAGAGGTAAGTCATACAATTTTGTGTGGAGCCCCTACATTAATGCTACTAGACATACCTGCTCTTTCCGGTTACATTTATCGCACAGTTAGGCATACTTATTTTTGCTGCCAGCAGTTAGTGACATAAGACCAGTGGCCGATTGCACAAACAATAAAAATACATAAATATGCTTCATGTCAGATTTCTCAGGTTCCTGTAAACAAAACAAATTAGCTGCTCAAATAAGAAAGTTTGGCAGACTGGGTGTGAATAGAAATTGGGGTGTGAAACAAGCACACTTCCGTGATGCCACAATATCCATGTGCTTTTGGAAGTAACCGCTTCAGATGTAAACGCTACTGAGGGTGAGCTTTGCGTTGCGCCATGAAGAACTAGGTCCTTAAAAATCGGTTGTCAGTCCCTTTAAGGTGTGTCTAGTGTATGTGTCATATTGCGCACGTCACATTGCAGCCATCTGGTGCACTAAAGGTGCTTTCACGTTTCCACACGTAAGCAGTCTTAACGTGTCTCTGCACTTTTTTATTGCAGGTACACCTAGGAAATGTACACATTGTCGAGGAGTGGGACCTGCTCCAGTGCCATGGCCAGGACTCCCTGTTCTGCAAAGAACTGGCAAAACTGGTGTGGGTAGTCCTGGCACTCGGGATAGAAGCATCACAGGGGCTTTCTGTTGGCGCTTCCTGAACGACGCCAATGCCACTGAAAAACAGGCATTGAGCCTCCATAAATTGGAAGCTGTGGACAGTATCATTGACATTGTTTCAATTTCTTTGTGTAATGTTTGAACGAAATATGTATTACACTGAAATAATTCATTTTCCCGATGCATTGGATGCGTATCTTTTGAGATGTGGTGCCCCTGAGGAGGAGAAATCGCGGTGTTCAAAATGAACCGTAGCCTAGCAGACATGCTGAGAGACATTAAGTAAGCATGTAATTGTAAACATGTGTGCATGCAGTAAACCTCATTAATTTTAAGTTGTAGGGGCTATGCAAAATGTCAGGACTAACCAAACAGAACAAAAATGATTTAAAATATATATTTACGTTTCGGCTTCCCCACGGGAGCCTTGTTCACATGTAATGAAACCAGCAGCAGAGTAGGCGGCCCTTTTATGTGCGGCTCAAAACATGATTAAGGTACTTGGCATACATGGACATGGATGATTAGAGACTCAAGACACGTAGAATGATTTCGTTCCTTGGCAATCACGCGAGATTTTTCTGAATCGTTGTCGTCCAAGCTTTGTCATCTGGCTCTCGTCATGCCGTCGTTGTCACGCCTTGCACGCCTACCCAGTGGGCCAAGTTGTCTAATAGCTTGGGCCACTAGGTATACGCTCGTGGTGATGATGCCGTCGTGATCGTTGCACCATCTTCATCCCAGCTTCATCAACCACCTCTTGTTATGCCGTCGTCGTCATGCCATCGTCTTCAAGCCATCGTCGTCACACAGGCTTCGGAATACAGTCACCGTTACGTCATTGCCGTCATAGACTCGTCGTCATCCGATTGTTATCATACCGTTGTCATGCCATCATTGTCCTTGTGTCGTCGTCATACAGTCGTCGTCATGCAGCCATGCTCAAGTGTTACTATGACAAGCGATGCCATAGCAGTATGGGATGTTACGGTCGACCTGTCAGGTGTGAGAAGCATTCAAACGGGCTTCCCCACGTCAAAATAATTGGCGTCTTCTCCGAATCGACGCCACCTCGTTCTCCACGAGCAGACACAAAAGGATAGAAGCAGAAACCAAAGGTCAACATGACGTCACGTTTTTACTCGAGCTGACACCAAGGATGGGCAAAAGGGAAAGATAGGCTCCGGAGGAAGACGGCGACGATGACAGGACTACCAATGGTTATTTAAGGCCGTGCTGGCCCACGTGTTCATAAGACCGCTCGAGACTCCGATGAGTCACATCTGTGTACCAATGAAGTGAATACAATCTTTTCGACTTGTTTTCATCCTCACTATGCCCGGCTTCGTCGTCGTTCAGTGTCAAGCCATTCACTAAATCCAATAAAGAGGAAAACAGGCGCCCCATTTACCACAAAAAAGCTGGAGGTGGGACAAAAGACGTGCAGCCCGACAATTCAGGAGAAAATAACGCCGCAGTAAAAGACAAAAGAAAAACAGAAAAAAGTGTTTGAGGCTAGAAAATCGATCGTCTGTTTCCGTTGCCAGGAGCCTGGATCCAATCCTGCGACTGGCTGTCGGAAGCCTAGAAATGTTTTTTTTTTCTTTTGTGAAAGACGGCGATGACCACATGGCCCTCTTCGAACCTTATTCGCGACCTATATAGTAGTGAATGGAAGGCCTTGTAAAGTACTTAGAGACTCAGCTGCGACAATGGACATTGTTCACTCTGCGTTTGTGAAAGCTGAGTATTTCACAGGGGAATATGCGTGCAACTGGCAGGTAATCAGAAGAATAGCGTTTGCTTGCCCATAGCCAGCGTAAAGATTGAAGGGCCGTTTGGACTATTGCTGACTGATGCAGCAGTATCGCCAAATCTGTTGAAACACTATCCTTACTTATTTTCAAATCACTCAGAAATGATGTTGAAGAAAAAGGGCCTGAGTTTTGGCGACCATACGGTCCAAGCTCTCACGGGTCCCCTGGCTCAAGAGATTGCGGCATGGATAAATCACTGCAGCGAATCCAAAAATATGCCTCATGACATAGACGCTCAAAAAACACAGCCCATAGCCAGTGAAATAAATGAAAAAGGCGCTAGCGAGGAAGGAGGCATCCGGGTCAGTAGTATTACCGCAGCAAAGGGCTAGCAGATCTCTTTAGACCTACTGATTGTTGTTAAAGAAGGAATCGCGATAGAAGAAGAAGGCAATTACGTCGCAAAAGTATACAAACAAGGACTATATATCCCGGAGGACTTTCCTTGCGGAGACGAAAACAGTTTAAACAGCCACAAAAGGTTTAAGGAGGCTCTGAAGAACACCCGCGTACCTGCGCACTTGGGCGACTTTCCGGAATCGTCAAAAGGAGAGAATACCAAGGCGGTCCAGCAGGGCAGGAACCCAGCGCTCGGGTACCTCGGAGGAACATTAGGCGACCGCCTGGTACGGCAAAAATTAGTTCAGCAGCAGATCAAGCGAGCCAAGTATTCGGCTCAACAAAGAATAGAGAAAGTCGTCACACTGCAGCCCATAAAACAACAGAACAGGCTATTACGCAGAACCTCAAAGTGCTCGTTGTGGCGGGTGAGAAAACGAAGGCGTCGCCTAACAGCAAATCAGAACGCGTCTCCGCGAGTAGGGGTGGAGCTGCAAGGTTCAACCGGGCGGAGATATGCGGGTGCGAACAGGACAAGTCAAACTGTCACTGTAATAGAACGCGCCGCTAGAGTGAGGGAAAAGGGAGGCTGGCAATTCCTCCCGCGTTTACGGCCTCATTTTCAGGGACGAAAAAGCAAGCCGCAGGCAAACAAAGTGGGAGACGATGACAGGGGGCAGCGTGTGCCTGGCGCCCTATGATGCCTTCGGCAAGGCCCGAAGGCCTTCCGATAACGATCCAGTCAAGTGCGCAATAAGAGCTAGTAATTGTCAAATTAGGCGCATCCATTAGTTTCTTGGTTGCTGTCAAGCTCCCCTTTGTTCTTTGGTTTTCTTCGAAGGCACTTTGTTTGTACGTTTTGAATTTATAATTAACGCTATTGGCGGGGTTTAAATGCGTTCTCAGACTCTCAACAGACGTGGCTTTCTCTGAAAAAGGAAACAAAAACGTTAAGCATTAGGCTCGTTGAAATACGCACTGAAATCTGGTTTGCTCCTTTGTTAGTTTTCAGTAATCTCAAACGAGGGCTGCAGGTAAGATTCTGATAGGGCTATGAGAAGAACGTGTAAACTTGGCAGTTCTCGTGGTTGGTTGGGTGCTCTCTGTTGGTTGTGCCTTGCGCTGGACGTGGTTTATTTCCAGAAGGTGTTACCAGGCAGGCCTTGGAACGATCGGCGGAACGAAGCAGAGGAACTAGGTCTACTGGTCGCTTCGAGGTGCTCAGATACTGCAGCCCCTTCGAGACCTCCTGTAGTGGCGGACGGGCTGTTATGATCGACCTGTCAGGTGTGAAAAGCATTCAAACTGGCTTCCCCACGTCAGCATAATTACCTTCTTCTCCGAATCGACGTCACCTCGTCCTCCACGAGCTGACACAAAAGGATAGAAGCAGAAACCAAACATCAAGACGACGTCACCCCTTTTCACCGAGCTGACACCAAGGATGGGCAAAAGGGAAAGACAAGCTCCGGAGGAAGACGGGGACGACGACAGGACCACCAGTGGTTATTTAGGGCCGTGCTGGCCCATGTTTTGATAAGACCACTCGAGACTGCGATGAAAGTCACATCCATGTACCCATGAAGTGAATACAATCTTTTCTACTTTTTTTCATCCTCACTATGCCCGGCTTCGTCGTCGTTTGCTGATTCATGCGTTGAAGACCCACCCCGCCCGGTCGAGATTATATCAGGGAAGATACCGCATTATGCCACATATTACCAAAACAATGGCAGTCTCAGAATGCCAAATACAGATGTTAAACAAACTTCAGAAATATAGGTGTTGCTACATGCTCGAATGCTAATTGCATTACCATCGACAGTCATCGTGAGATGAGTTTTACCGTAATCTTTTTAAATATTCTTTTTTTCCCTAGAACTATTGTCTCTTGGAGTGTACCGCAGCATTGTTGATGCGTTTTACCACTCCCGCAATGATGTCTTAATGGCACTGCGGGTCATGTATGAATTAAGATAGATTTTATTAATAGGAAAGACTGAGAGGTCGCCTGAGCTAGTGAGCTCTAGTCTGCTACTTTGCATTGGGGAAAGGGGAAGGGAAGTGAAAGTACTGGGATGGATAATGATGAGAAGAGCAGTGGTGAATGCGTATGCACATTAGACGGTGGCCCTATTAAAGCCGCTCATCTAATTTCGTGTAATGTAGAAACTTCAACAGAGCTTGAGTTGTCCCCATTGAAGTTGCAGTGTCAGGCCATGGACTGAGAATAGCTTCCTCCGACAGTGGTTGCCTGCCAACGCTGGCTAAGGAATTATCTAACGTCCTTAGCTCCAGCAAGATGCTAGGAAATCGCTCAATATATGTTCTAACGTTTCAGGCGTCTGACAGTATTCGCGGTCAGGGCGGTTCGACTGGACGATGAGGCGTGCGTAACCTTCGGGAGCAAAAAGAATGTACCGTCTGGGTCGATCATACGTAGGCGTCTGCAGATATTGTAAGGGTGGGTTTTGTATGCCCTTCTAAGGTCCTGCATAAAAGCCTGGATCACTGAGTTCGTGTAAGATCGCGAGTAGGCAATCCGTACGTCATTATATATAGAGCAAGATAATGCCTATTTCAATTGCCTCACTGTCAGCGAGTTCATTGCCAATCACACCACAATGACCAGGCACCCATTGAAATGTGATCAAGTGACCACCTCACTAGGCACTGTGTCGAAGTTCGGCGATTTCCAGCACGAGCAGATAATACGATCCTTTCTTTAAAAAAGCATTTTAGCGCTGCAGCGCTTATTTGGCATCGGAGAATGCGTTCTCATAAAGCGGATAGCCTTCCATATTGCCGCCAGTTCTACCGCCCTAGATGTCGATTTGTGGTCCAATTGAAAACGCCGAGTTATGCCAAGTTGCGGGATAACAAACGCAGCCTTTGTGGCAGATGGCGTGATCGAACCATCGGTATATACTTGTACAGTCCCACTATACATAATGTGAATATATGGGACAGGATGAGCTGCTTCAAGCCAGAGGAAGAAACGTGGGGCTTCTACGTAATTCCATATGCTTGAAGCCTCACTAGTGGTCTCGGTATTGTCCAGGAAGGTGTTTGCAGGTATAATGCAGGAACCTTGTAGGTATAATGCTTGCACGACAGGCAATTGCATTAGAAAAATCAGTCAAGGTTGGTTCTTGGAAGCAATGAGAGGATGCTGTGAGTACCTGGTCTGCAAGCGAAAGTGGGTTTGTACAGGTTCACAGGACTTGTAGACGTCGATTGGGCAAGCCTGTGCTTCTGCTATTGTGCCCTTATTACACATGCAGCGTGACAAGCCAAGGCATATCCACAGTGCTTGTGCCTGAAGGCTCTCCAGCGTGCGCATACAAGATGAACCAATGTTAGATAGCACAGGCATGCTGTAGCGTATGTAGCCGACAAAAAGTGCCCGGTACACTTGGAGCAAACTTCCTTTAGAAAAGCCCCATCTTAGTCCAGATATAAAGCAAAGAACATGTGTGAAGTTTGTCAATTTAGCCCTAAGCACAGTAACATCATTGGTACAAGAAAGGGGCGCTACAAAGTAAAACTATTCCAAACTTTTCTATTCCAATTCTGCAATCAGCCCTCCGCGATTGGTCAAAAACTTTTTTGGACCACCCCCACTTCACCTGCCTGTCACGCGACGTCACGAAGACCGCGACACCTCCCCATCTGATATGATGTGTACACACTGACTATGCATGATTTGACCGAAAAACGAAAAACAGTTATTTCTGATTCGACGCCTTTTCGCCATTAGCCCCCGGCTATTGGTCAAAAGCTTTCGGGCTGCACCCACTTCACCTGCTTGTCACGCGACGTCACAAAACCGCGAAAACTCACCGCGTCAAAGTGACGTGTACGCATTCAAGATGCATTAATATGCCGAACAAAACTGAATTTTCTTCTGAATAGCCGCAGGCTGCCCCGTTCCGAAAGGAATAAAAGATGGCTGCCGCCGATCGCTTAGGCACTGGCTACTCGCACCTGCCGGAGAGCATGGGTTTATTTGCGTGTAATAAAACTTCTTGCGTGGCCGTGTATCGTTTTCGAGCAGTTTTGGCACTTTTAGGACCTCGTTCAGGGCCGGTATTTTGTAGCGATGCCTTTTCCGATTCCGTCAGGCGCTACGCGACGTCAAGTGATAATCGTGGCGCGTGCAGACGCTTTCCAACGCGTACGTCTGATTGTGGCTTAACTTCTGGGGAGAATACTACAAACGTGCCTATGGACAGCTCTCGGCCAAGCAAAGTATGAAGTCAGTGCTCTCTCACACTCACTCACTCACTCACTCACTCACACACACACACACACACACACGCACACACACACACACACACACACACACACACACACACACACACACACACACACACACACACACACACACAAACGCGCGCGCGCCCCAAGTGATTAATTTGCAGTCAATCCCTGCCATCAGTATTTCGAATGAGGACAGTGCGCCCTTATCCAAGTTTGACGCAAATATGTTCAAAATAGCTGTTTCGTCCGTGTTGTCAGCAAGTGTTTACGAAATCACCACAAGACTTAAAAAAAAACCAATTATCTTAATCCGCGCACCGTTCCGCAGAATGTTAACATGCACTGCTCCGACGTGCGGACGTCTTCACATGCAGATGTTTTCAAAAAAGTTTATAAATCTATCCCTATCGTCAGCCACCCCATGGAAAAGTCGCAGGCCTGCGCGGCACATGTGCACGCAGCAGTGTCACAGGTTAAGCTGGAGGAGCGACTCCTTAGGAGCTACATTTTCGGCAGCACACACTAGAGGATCTTCGCGGCGAAGTCTCCGCGTCGTTTTAATGAGAACGATCTGAATTGTCCACCAGGCGTCCACGGCGAGCAGCGGCTTGTGCTGCTCTCTGCATGACAGTCTGCCGAGTCCGGCGTTACCTGGTTGCAGCCGCGCGCGAAGCTCTACGATTCGCTTCTTCAGCAGCGGCTCCGACCTTGCGAGGAGGCGCCATATAATGTGTACCGAAGAGTAAACGCAGGTTTCCAGACTACGCGGCGCACATGTCACATCCCTTGAACCGTGGCACGATACGATGTTGTTGCTGCTGCTGCTGATGATTTATTGGCATCCCCTTTGAAACAGGGCGGTGACAAATAGTCACTAGCCTGCTTGAGTTAACCAGGTTCAGCTACATGCAGCAACTGCTGCATGCTACTGCTACATGTCGCGACACCAGGTGGAATACAACGCAACTGCAATGCAAAGTTTGAACGTATCGACGCTACGCCGCATGCATGTCACAACGCGTGACAAATGGATACGATGCTCATGATGATGATGATGATTTTTGACATTCCCTTTGAAACGGGACGGTGACAAACTGTTAATTAGCCTTCTTGATTTAATCATGTATGCTATACATGTGTTTTTTATTCTAGCATTTCTATATACTTATATTCTTTTTCTTCCTCAAACCGTCTCTATATACCTTGTACCACTACCTATTGTTAGGGTTGGCGTATGGCACCACGTGTTGAAAGGAATTTCAACCGACCATCTCTCACGCGACCTTGTTCGTCGAAATGAGGCGTGACTTCTCCTGCGATGGTTGGCGTCCCGCACCACGTGCAGAAAGAACTTTCTTTCACCCTACCTTCTTCCACCAGGCCTCGTCGAAATGAAGCGTGACTTCCTAATTCGCCCTGACCATTTCGAGTGTCTGCCGGACTGGCGGAAGCCCTGCAGTGTACAGGCCTCTTTTGTGTGTGTGTGTGTGTTTGTGTGCGTGCGTGCGTGCGTGCGTGCGCGCGCGAGTTTAGAGAGACCCTTTCCTCGAACAAACTACAGGAGAACTTCCACGAACCCACAACGCGCAGAAGAGACGGACAGGCGTCTACTATTCCAGGAGGCGTGACGACCTCCTCCTTGCAGCAGACTCGGTATAACCAGTAGCCTTGCCCTGGCTTTCGTCCTCCGTGCCGAACGTCGCTTTCTTTTCAACCTCGTCTGACGATCCGTACGCGCTCGGACTCGAAACCTTCCAACCGACAAACGCGCCTTTCTAAATCTTTCTCTGCGATCCCCACAGGGTTTTGTGACTTTAGATTTACTCGTCCGCGTTGTCTTCTCTACCGCAATTCTGAATTTGCGACGCCTCTTTCTCTTGACACTGTTCCTGGTGCGCCTTTCTGAGTGCCTTTCTTTTCTTTCCGTTGGCGGTTCCTCAGCCTGACCAACTTCTTTAATTTCGACCGGGGAAATCAGAAAGATGTCATCCTCCGATTAACTATGCCTTCAGAGCTAGCTGTTTGATCTTCCTTCTTCGCACTGAGTTCTTCGTCGTAGTTCAGCGCCTGACTCTCTTCCCGGCTTTCGGAAGGGGAAATCGGCAAGATTTCGAACACCTCGAGCACGAGTACACCTTGCGAACACAAGTACGAACACCTTACGCACGAGATTGTGGTTACACAATATGTCGCGACGCCCGCATCTGAGTTTTTAAGAAAGCTGCGCCGGAGCGAACCGATCGAGGGAGCGCTCCGCATGCGAAGGGGCCCCCTCCTGAAGGAGAGACGGCGCGAGGAAAGAGGCCCGCGGCACTTTCGTCCGCCGTACGGTTCGTCGTCTGGTAACCGACGTTTTATTGCGATAGCAACCATATGGATAATCCAGGTGCATTTTGCCGTCGTCGTCGCCGCGATGTTCCGAACTGAGTCCAAGGGCGATAACACCGTCGCCGCGCACCGATGCTGTATGTGCGAGTGAAATCGTGCGAGGGGAGTACGATCGCGGCTAAATCTCACGCGCGGAAAGGGAGGAAAGCAGGGAGGAAGCGCGCCGTCTTCCTTCGCGCGCGAGGCACCGTAGGGAGTGGAGGAAGGGGGGGGGGCGTAGTACTCGGGCTGCAACTGCGTATGCGCGTCCGCGCGGGCCGGATCTGGAAAGCGATCAGCGTTGGGGGCTGACCCCCGCATTCAGAAATGCAACTGAAGTTAAAGCCCATGCTTGACTTGATCTAAGCGAAGCCTATCGTGAACGCGTCGAAGGAAACACAGTGAGCGTCTTTGGGGACGCTAACGCCAGGCATCATCTACATCAAGTCAAGCACGTGCTTCGACTTAAGTTGCATTTCTGAATACGTGGGTAAGTCTAGGTGCGCCGACGGCTCATACCTTTGTTCGTGCTGTGTTCTCGTCACTCAGTTTGCGTTGAAGCGATAGAGACGCATGCCAATTCGCTCGCTGCTGCTGCCGCGCTCCCACACACCAGCGTTTTGACAGCGAGTGTCCACGGTCAACGAGTGTGATGTGTTAATGTTTGCCAGTGCGCGCCGAGACCACGCTTGTTCGTTCAGTTAATAAGCGAATGTTTCAAGTTTATACGGACGATAAATCTACTATACTTACTTTGTATAGCTGCCTACTAATTTGCTATCGCAATCAATGTTTCGCTTTCGAGCGAAACTGCGACTGTTTTTTTTTAATGAATTGCTTCTATGGGGACTTCGTCGAGACTGCGCTAATCCGCTGTAAAATCCGGGTCGTCGCAAAACCGGGGGACGTATAAACGGTGTTCCACTGTAGATGTAATATATTTTTTGTCTGTTACAGTTGCTTGCAACGGTGCAGCACATGGGTTTCGTCAAAAAAATTTGGGGCGACCGTCCAACGACTGCAGTTGTTGAAGCTAGCGGTTCACCATCATACGGTTACGGAAGCAGCAGAACAAGCAACCGCCAGCAATTTCGAACGCCACTAGGCATTATTTATTTATTTATTTATTTATTTATTTATTTACAGTACCCTTAAAGACCTCACAGGGGTATTACATAATGGGCGGGGGAACATTATTGCACACTCACAGATAACACAAAAAACTAGAGGAAAAAGCGCAGGCTTATACAGAAGATACAGAGGCACAAACTGCATCAGAATTTTTGATAGACGCAACGTCTTTCGGCAGTTGATTTTAAAGTTTACTTGCTAAAAGCAAAGGGAAGAATTTGAACAAGTTAGTCCTGCAATGGGGTAGGTATATTTTGAATGGATGATCAGTGCGTTGGGAGATGTATGAAGCAGGGCGAATATGTTCTAGTCGGAAAGTACAAGTGTTGTGGTAGAGTTTGAAGAAGTAATGAAGTAAAGAAATGCGTCTTCGTTGCTGAAGTGTTTGAAGATTCAAGGTGTTTCGAAGCTGTGTAATACTGTCGTGTGTATAGCTGCTTGTTATAAAACGAATCAAACGATTCTGCAATGATTCCAATGACTGCGTGAAGTAAGCCTGATGCGAATTCTAAATAATAGAGGCATATTGCAGCTACGGTCTAAGTAGAGTGTTGTACACCAGAAGCTTTGTGTCAGGCATAGCCATGTGGACTGTTTTACGCATTAGTCCTAGTGTTTTACTCACTTTGCTGGTGACGTATTCTATGTGCTGATTCCATGTTTAGTTGACATGATGACACCGAGCTATCTAAACTGATTTGCCGGCTCAATGGCAGCATTGTTGATATTATAAGAAAATAATAATTTCGAGCGACGTGTAGTGAATTTCATTGCCTTGGTTTTATTAACATTAATCTGCCTTAGCCACATGTCACACCATGATGATAATGTAGTCAAATCAGCCTGCAGAAGAAGAGAATCGTTAGGTTCATTATTCTGACGATACATGATACAGTCATCTGCATAAAGAAGAATTTGTCACGAGATGTTATTGGGGAGATCGTTAATGTACAAATTACAGATTTAGGAACTACAATTTAGCAGGAACTACAGATTTAGCAGCAGTAGGTGAAGACACAATGTTATCAACTAGGACAGCCTGCGATCTATCGGTTAAAAAATTATGAATCCAACCTACAATGCTTTCATTAAGATTAAAGTTTGAAGTTTTACACGTAGGCGGTGATGAGGAACCCGGTCGAATGCTTCAGAAAAATTTATGAACACAGCATCAATCTGACCTAATGAGTGAATAACAGGGTGAATATCTGTGACGAGTTCGAAAAGCTGCGTTTCACAGGACTTCCCTCGCTGAAAGCCATGCTGGTTCGGAAAAAGCAGATTGTTATTTACTAAGTGTTGCATGATGTTACTTTAAAGAATGTGCTGAATGATTTTACGCGGTATTGACGTTAATGATATCGGTCTGTAGTTACCGCAGTAGTCACGATTGCCGGATTTGTAGATGGGAATGATGTACGCGAGTTTCCAGTTATATTGGCAGGGTAATGTCATCTATGGATTGCTGAAAATGCATACACACAAAGGCGGATGAGTGTGGAGCAGTAATTTTTAGTAATTTAGAGCATATACCGTCAGGACCAGAACTCGATTTATTAGGAAGACGGTGTATGGCTTTTAAAAATCCCTCCGGAGTCACAACCACATCCGGCATACGAACACATTGAGAATGAGGTAAGATACATGATGGGGCCATGTTCCTTTCAGTAGCAACACGCTGGCAAATGAGTTATTGAGTTGGTTAGCGGCCTTGACGCGGTGGAGCTGCTGGCCTGCGTCCTATAAGTTAGGCTGAGTTCTAGACTTTCCAGGGTTAACTATTTTCCAGAAGTGCTTGGGATTAATTTTTAGAATTCCTGGTAGTATGGTATTGAAGAATGAATCCTTAGACATTTTTATTTCAGTTTTACAAGGACGTCCAATATATTAGTGCTTAGCCAAGGCATCAGCCTTGTTAGTATGCAGCAGTGCGGCAAGTGCGTTTTTTTTTTTTCCTTCCTATTAAGCGTTTCAAACGCCGGGTAAACCAAGGGCTTTTCAGGCTGGGACAAATGCAATGTTTTGGAATAAACATATCCCTTACGCGCAAAATTATGTGCTTAAATAGTGACAAGTTTTCCTCAACTGAACGGCTTCTAAAGTCATGCTCGAAAGGTGACAAGGAATCGTTAATAAACCTACTGATGGCGGAAATATTTGCTTTAGAATAGTCATAAATATATTTTCGTTTGATTACTTTCTTGTGGAAATTAGCGCTAAATTGATAATTAAACTGTATTAACATGTGTTCACTGATTTCTTCTAGAACATTAGTAGAAATAGCGTCAGGATGCGTGGTACATACAAGATCAAGAATGACGGTGTCGCGCGTGGGTTAATTAAAAAATTAAATTATGGGGTTTTACGCGGCAAAACCACTTTCTGATTATAAGGCACGCCGTAGTGGAGGACTCCGGAAATTTCGACCACCTGGGGTTCTCTAACGTGCACCTAAATCTAAGCACACGGGTGTTTTCGCATTTCGCCCCCATCGAAATGCGGCCGCCGTGGCAGGGATTCGATCCCGCGACCTCGCGCTCAGCAGCCCAACACCATAACCAATGAGCAACCACGGCGGGTGCGTGTGGGTTCTTTCGCGATCTGGTGTAATGAAAACAGGTTCAGAGTGTGAAGGAAATTGTGACATTCCTGCTTGTACGAGCTAGAGCTGAAAACGGAATTATTGCGCCAATTGATTCCAGGGTAGTTGAAGTCTCCTGTTAAAACGGTGGAGACGCGAGGAAACCTGTTTCGAATGTTTTCTAATTCAGAGGTCAATCATGGAATGAAATTAGAATCGGGGACTGGATGACGATAGCAAACACTAATAAGAACGGAAGAATGTGATGAACTGGAGCGTACAATGAGCCAGCAGGTTTCAATGGAAGATAATGACGCAAGCACACTTTCAGAGTGAACTGATTTTCGAACAGCCACAAGAACAACAACACCACGCGCTGTACTTCTGTCTTTTTTGTATATGTTGAACTCAGAATGAATAGTCAATACACAGTCTGGCACGTCACTATATATACTGAGCCATGCCTTAGTGCCTATTAAAATGTCAGTTGCACACGCGGCCATAGAACAGACAAGATCCTCTTGCTGAGATAAAATACTGGGGAAGTTGGAAAACAAAAATGAGAGCGGAAGAAGGTCTTTCGGCTTCTTTTCAGATTTTACAGGCATCGCCTTGTCATGTCATTGCGAGCCAGAGGGTTGCGTGGAATGAGAAGACATGTTTGCCAAGGGAACGGCAGTGCCAGAGGCAGAATCAAAAATGTATGTTTGGCCGTTAGCTGAAAGTTTGTCAAACTTGAGTCGCACTTTTTGCCCCTGACCGCGGAATTGTTTCCCGAAATCCCACAACCGCTCTCCGATTGCACGCATCTTAGACGAGAAGTCGTCCTCGAAGCACACATTCTGATCCTTATCCGTCCATGTGTGACAGAGGAGGTTTTTAAAGTTCTGTGTGCATACATGCAGTTACATCAGAGGGGCAAATGCAAGCGGTTCCCTGTTTGGGTCAAGAAGTTTGCTTTGCATTTGAGCTTTCGTGGACCACGTAGCAAATATAACTCTTGATCCCTCCTCACGCTTAACAAGACATACCAACCAAGGGTATACCCCCTGTCCACGTACAAATTATGGACTTCAACTATTACAGTATTGTCTCCCGAGCACATTAAACAAAAGGGCGAGTTGGTATGTCATGACTGTTTTAGGCTTGTAGCGCAGCTCAGAAGCGCTCACTCTGTTTTCCGTTCCCTTTGATTACCCCTACCGCCTTCCTTTTTTGCTCTTCTGAGCTGCGCTACAAGCCTAAAACAGATGAAAGTTTACGCGAGTTATAAAAAAAAAAAATGCTATTCTGCTATTCTATGACATCGTGCATGTTTTTGTACCTTAGAACGTGATAATTGCGTGAATTATATCGTTAGATCAGACTATTGCACGAGCTTACGAGTTTTTGGCACCAATTTCCTCTTTGCCTACACAGCGTTCTCTCAGACGGTGGTTGGATAACCTTAGAATGAAACACGCATGATTCCTAAAATTCTAGAGTCTTTCAGAGAGCACTCAAGCATGAAATGAGCACGACTGAGTGTGCACCCTCACGTTTGATGAAATAGCTTTAAAACAAATTGTCTTATGATGCCGGTCAAGAAATTCGTGAAAATGTGGATACGTTAGCGTTGGCATATCCGATTGGTGGTTCCCACTGCAGGTGCAACTGCACCTCTGGGCGAAGGGGGCAACACAGTCATTTCAAGATGCTATTCATTGTGAACAAGACGCCCGCTGCAGAATCGAAATGTGAATATTTTTTCCTTCAGCCTTCACGAGCGCGTTCGCGCGGTAGCACCGAAGGGCGGCAACGAACCAGCTGTGGAAGACGGCGACGCTGGAGCCTATCCTGGTGATGATGGTTTCGTGTCTGCACACGGGCACATCCTGGAGGAAGTAGCCGTTAACAGCTTCGCTGTAAAAAAGGAGGGGCTGCTCCTCTTGACAGCAGAGCTTGGCATGGAGATTAACCATAAGTTAGGACGCCAGAAATTCGTACTGCGATTTACGAGGTGGATTTCGAGGAGGACGAGCTCACGGATGCCTGGGAAAAGAAAGGAAAGAAAGGGAAGAAGAAACGCGAGGAGCAAGAGGAGTTGCAAGAAAAGAATGGAACAAATGCAGGCAGAAATTGAACTGGAGAAAATAAAGCTAGAGCGCGATTAGCGCACGGCGCGGATGCGGCGCCGCCACAAACGAAAAGCGTAAAAATGATTCGTCTGCTTGAGCCGTACAAAACAGGCGACGACATCGGTCTCTACCTGATTAATTTTGAACGGATTTGTCAGAAGCAATCATTTCACTAAGACACATGGCGGGAGCGGTTGCTTGCGTTGCTGCCGGGAGAAGCCTCGCAAGTCGTAGCCCGACTGAGCGCAGCCGAGGCAGGCGTTTGCAGTTCAGTGCAGTGGAGTTTGCTCGCAAAAATACAAGCTTTCCACAGAGGCATTTCGGAGGAGGTTTCGACAAAAAAGAAAGAAGCCTAATGAAAGCTTTGTTGAGTTTGATGTAGCCTGAAGGCTAATTTTTCAGAGTGGGTGAAAGGTGCAGGGGCCGATAACGTCAGTAAAATGGCACATTTAATCTGCTTAGAGCAGTTTTACAAGACCCTAATGGATAACGGGTGCCTTTGGGTTAAGGAAAGGCAGGAAGGTGTGTCTGTAAAGAGTGCAGCGCAGCTAGCCGATGAGTACGTGGCAAGCCGTGGCTTAAAGCCACAGAGAAGTAGCGTCCAGTACTATCAAAAGCCTTCCCCGCAGCCAGTCTTGCTCTCGGGGGCAGCAAGCTTTAAAAAAAATAAAAATAAAAAGAAGAAGAGGATGAAGCAGCTAGCTCGGGAGACGCAGTTAAGCCGGAGGCGGAAATTTTTCTGATTTCCCCGACAGAAATTCAGGAAGAGGGTCAGGCTGAGGAGCCAACAGCAGAATAAACCATTTTTCCTTCATTCGTAATACCGGACGTACTCGTCAATGGGCTTGGTGGATTCCTGGCCCAAACGCCATCTCGAGCCGCAACAATTGATATAAAAGCAGACGTGGAGGGGGGGGGGGGTGTAAACTTGAGGAATTATGGGGGAAAGGGTGCGAATTTAAGTACAAAACAATGTAGTAGTCTCAGGGTGATTGCCGCAGGTGGCGTTCGAATATGTGGTTTATCGGCATGTTGCAGAAAGTATGAATGTTAATGCTTCGAGTAATTTACTTTCAGGGCCGGTACTGCTTCGATCCTTGTTTACAGTCCGATTACAAATAGACCTCTCGATCGAGTTAACGGGGGACCAGTAGCCACCATGAACGGTCAGACATGTAAAGACAAAGATACGCGTTATTTGTGCAGAAAGTGGCACACGTTTACTCGTCTAAATTTTTTTTTTCTGCTTGAGTATGCAGTCTGTTTCGTGTTACGTCGTTTTTTAAGCTGCAACATGCGATTCTTTCCGACCAGGGTTAGGTATTGTGTTGATTGCCTAATGGCGTTAGTTTGTCAATGCCTTTCAGTTTGCTTGCAATGCGTAAAATGTATCGCGAATGTATCAGTGTTGCATTTTTATGATGTGAAATAAAGATTACTTTACAAATGTGTTTTCTCTGCAAGATTCCGTATTGCACTCATCGCCGTGTTTTGTTATGTATGCGCCAAATGACGACGGCATAATACGTCGGCGTTCTTGTATTTTACGGAGCGAAATAAATAATCAAGTGAAAGCTTATCTTGCATCTGTTTTCTGGAATGACACGGCTGTATTGGACAAAGGCTGTGGGATGGCTGCGTTACAGGCTGCTAAAGAGCATCGTATATTTTCAGGTTTTACAAAATGTAGCTTCCCGCCCAAATCAGCGCGTGCATATAGAAAAAAACAAGCAACTGAACATTACCAAAAGCCGATGACCGCAACCGGCGTAACATGCAACTAGCTAGCGTTTAAACCGCGCACGCCCAAACCCAGAAGTGTGGTTCAGTTATTCAGACCAGCCGCTTGGTGCGCTACAGTGTCCCGCTCTTGTAGTGTTAATGTATATGCTACCAAAGGTACAGCTACTTTGGTAGCATATACATGTAGTAACTTTAGGCTCCTGTTAAATACGCTTCTCTGTGCCAGCGTTCTGACAGCGAGTGTCCGCGGTCATCGACTGAGCCATGTCCGTGTTTGACGGTGCGCGCGTGACAACGTGCTTGTTAATTTAGTTAGTAAGCGAGTGTTCACAGCAGCTTATGCAGCTGATAAAACCCCTAACCCTACTTGGCATAGCTGTTAAATAATTTGTTATCGCAATCAATATATCGCCTTTCGGGAAAAACAGTGGCTTTGTTTATGCTAAATTCTACATGCGTTCTGTTACATCTATAAATAGGGATATCTTCGTTTTTTATTGCTGCGTAACAGATCAATAAATCCAATAAGGCATTAAGAAGGTCTCGCCTACGGTTTGTAACCTTGGGACCTCCTTCTGTATACTTACCTGTATTGTAACTCTTATTTTTACCACTAATAAAGATTGAATGAGTGATTATACTTCCACAGCGGCGTTGCATGGCCTACTTCTGGATCTACTTATTTCCATGGGGTCTATTTAGGTGTTTCACTTTTTTTTTTTAAGGATCGTTCTAACGTCAAAACGAGATATCCATTAGACCTCCCTAGAATGCCTGTCTGTCATCTGGGTTATCACAAGAATCGGCGGGACCGGCGCGGTGGACAAAAACATGTAATGAAATCAGGCGAAAAGAATCGTTAATTGTAAGTACAAAATGCAGCAACAAGCATACAGCCTAAGCCAAGAAATATATTCTATTAATTACAACACTTTTGCGTTGGACCATCATATATTGACACTGCCACCATCAAGTATGGAACCTGCGACATTACATAGCACATCAAAATAGGAACAGATAGTTTCCTATTTCTCTGCGTTCTGTTACAGCGTGGTCCGGAATACAGCAGTGCGCGGCACCATCGGCGCTCCCGACTGTATCAATCGGGAAGGCGTAGACAGCATGCAGAGGTAATGACCGGCGTTATGTGGGGCGACAAGTGCGGCCCGAGTCGCTTCCGCGTCACCGGCGCGGTTCAGGCCCCGGAGTGCTGCCTGCCATTGTCTCTATTGAGCTGTCACCAGCGGGCGACTTCGTGTCGCGCCCAAAGCCTGGGCGGCAGGTGGCAGCCCCTCGAGCTGCACTTGTCGTAGGCCGAGCGCTGCGACACGCCAAGGACCACGGAATGTCCCAAACC